>NW_027526225.1:47689112-48056838 GCF_048455015.1 Haemaphysalis longicornis | reverse complement strand
GCCGCGTAGCAAAGCTTGGCTGCACCACTCGGTTTCGTCGAAGCGGCGCCAAGACGAGAGCTTCTGTAGGTTTAACCAGTAGTAAAACAAAACCGAAAATGGGACAGAAAATTCCGAGTATGGCGCGGGGACCATGCGTCGACTGGGCGGGCCGTGCATGCATGCGGCCTTGGGAGTTTGACCGAATCGAATATCCATGCCTGTGCCGCCATCTTATGTCCGTCTCCCTTCACCCCCCCCCCTTTTTTCTTTCTTTTTTTTTTTTCTCCCGCTGACTACTTTTACACCATTTGCGGAGCGCGCAGGACTCACTCTTGTTTTTGATATTGTGTTTGCTTGTGTGCCTCTTGTTACGTGTTTTCGTGCTGCCTTTTCGTCCGTGTTCTTTCCCCTTCCCTCACCTTCCACCTTTCTAGCCAATAGGAATGTCTCACTTGCTCAAGCTGTTTGAAACACTCCTCACCCGCGACCTCTCCTGCAGGGATGAGGGAAGTAACCCTCCCTCACAGAAGTTTTTGTATAAAGACGCAATGTGAGAAATTAAAATACAGCCCTGAAGAAGGAGTTTCTAACTCCGAAACTGTTGGCAACAAAAACGGGAAACGTGTCAGTCGACTTCTTTCACTATTTTTATACTGGCCCATCGAACCTCATGATCTCTCTCTCTCTCTCTCTCTCTCTCTATATATATATATATATATATATATATATATATATATATATATATATATATATATATATATATATATGGAACATACCCAGGAAGGGGACTGCCGCCGTATTTTACGCGAGAAAGGCGAAGATCAAGACCAAGCGGCTGCTGCTGAGTTGGAGGAAGAAGAGGTAAACGAGGCACGGGCACAGGGAGAGCGAGACCGAGCCAGGGAACACGGCGGACTTTACGGGGCACGGCTCTGTGCGCGAACTCACGGTAAGACGTCCGGTCTACGTGCCACAGTGAAGCAAGGCCGTCGCCAGTCTCCGCCACGGTTCCGGGTGTCGCCCCCAAGGCCCGGGACATCGTCGCCAGCACGGGTTACCGTCGACCGGGCACCGGCGTTCCGAACGGCGCGTGACCGGGCGCGAGGCGGGAGTAAGCCCGTCAGCGGACCCGGCTAAGATTCTTCTGGCTTCGTAACCTGTGGTGCCAACCTCGACGACGCGAACGCCGCTACGAGGGCGACGTCGGCACCCGCGTCCCATACGACGGACTGTGAGCGTTTCCTGTCCTCGGGACGTTTACGCGGTGACGGTCGCGGACTTTGTAGTTGCGGGCGCTGGAGCACGCCGCTTTGGCTGTTTCCATTAGCTGAGTGTCGCTCTAACGTTTCGGGAATTCCTTTCGTCGTTGCTTAAAACCTCAGTGCTGTTAAGACTGTGAATATAATGTCTTTTCCTCATCCGCACCAAGCGCGTTCTCTTCGTTTCGCGTTATCTGGCCCATTTCATTACAAAAAATTACACCCATCTCCCATAAGGGGGAATAATGAGTAGGATGCGGAGCGTCATGGGGGTTCCGTTTGCGTTTCCGTTATGTTTGTTAGCCAACTTTGGTGGAAATGTAGTGAACCCCGTAATGCTCATATATCCTACTCATGGTTCCCTTTGGGGAGATGGGTGTAATTTTCTTTAGTGTATGCGTATATACGCGAGTGAGACGAGATTGTAGTGGTATCTGAACGTCTTTATTTAGGTTTGCACGTCTTCTTACTTTGAGTATGACGGCCTTATGGTCGCTGAAGTGCACAGTCAGTGGATCTCGTAGCAGCGGTTGTATGCAGTGGTCGCCGTTGCAGTTGGTAAAGACGATATCGATACACGTTCCGTGGATTGTAGTTGGGTGTAATTGCTGTTAGTGTTTGCGCTGATGCTCTCACTTAATTGCGTCAGCACACTCACTTACGGGGCTGTTGCTTCCATCCTACTTCAACTGAAGAATCACGGAGTCAAGCGCAAGCACAACCGGAGTTGTTGTTGTTGTTGTTCTTTTTGTTGCTGTTGTTGTTCCTCTTCTATGGCACGTAACCACGTGGGGGATTGGCCAAGAAACGGTGGTGTGCTGACGCCGGACCACCGCCGACGCCACGGGACATACCCCCTTGTATAAGACGTGGGGGATTGGCCTAGAAACGGTGGTGTGCGAACGCCGGACCACCGCCGACGCCGCGGGACATACCCCCGAGCATAACCCTTTCCTGCCCAACATAAAGATTTTAGAAAAAATGGCCACGAGTAATTAAATTTTGTGTATTTACCCCTTCCCATTGATGCTTCCACAAGTTAAAAGGGAAAGCCCAGAGTATTTCACACAGAAAACAAACCCACACATATGTGTGGGCTGGGCTTCTATTTGTATGATCTGCGGGTAGTAAGAATACCTTAAAAACGGCATCAGGCGCAGAAAAACTACATTTTTACGTATTATTATATTATAAGTTTTATATTGCTTTCAGGAGTATTTATATTATAAATAGGATTTTGTGAAAATAAATAATAATGAAGTTTTAAGTAACATAATTATTAATTATAATTAATACTATTATTACAAGTAATTACGCAACGACTTGAAGGTTAATGCGCAAGAAAACATTACCAATGAATCAGAACAAAACCGCAAATAAATGAGACACCCAGAAAGCAAGAACAAATTATTTATCGCTAGCGCTGCAGTGCACCAGCCCGCAACCGTGTGCCGCCCAGCAAAATTTTCGTGACGACGAAAGCCCAGCCCACACATATGTGTGGGTGCAATTTTCAAGCGTGATGACGGTACGCACACGAAGGGAACGGGTGTATTTTTTAGCCGATCATGTTTTCCCAAGTCCTGAAAATCGCATCTTACGCTTGTTATTCAGAAAATACGAGAATAGCAAGAAGAAATACCAGCTTTCATCGTGAAGGCGGCTAGCGTGATCGCGCCGGCTGGGGCGCCGTTTTTAATGTGCGATTTCTCGCACCCTCGTGGCGAAATGAGTGAACTACCGAAACCAATAAAGTCTCTGAAGTGTTCACAGTGACTACACAGGCCTCTGAAACCGAAACCGAAACAGGTGCCACTTAGTAAACGAATTTGTTGACCCACACGTTTGTGTGGGCTGGGCCGTAAAGGGATAAGACGCTCCGCATCTAAGAGTGGCGAGCCTGCCAGGATCGTATCATTAACATCTGAGTAAATTGGTTGAATGCTGTGTGCGGAGAGTGATTTGACATTTGAAGATGGATTTGGACAAGTTAATGGCGATAGGTTCACAGCTAGGATTGACGGGACCCGAACTTCGGCAGTGGATTGAAAACAAGCGTGCGGAGGAGAGGGCTGAGAGGGCAGCCGAGAGAGAGGCGCTTATAGAAGCAGTGGAAAGGAAAAAGGAAGCCTACGAAAGGGAGTTGGCACTCCTCCAACTTAGGCTGCGCATCCAGGAAGGGGCGCAAAATACTCCAGCAGTTACTGGAGAGAGTAGCGCTGGCCCCAGCACGCTTGTGATCAACCCACAGAAGTTGCTACCCTTGTTCGATGAGAGGCGAGGCGATTTGCACGCCTATCTTCAAAGGTTCGAGGGCGTAGCAACTGGTCAGGGATGGCCCCAAGACAAATGGGCTGTTGCGATTAGTATGTGCTTGTCTGGGGAGGCACTTTCAGTTATCGGAAGGATGACTGCAACAGAGTCGTTAGACTACGCGAATGGTTTGAGTTTACTGCCCAAGGTTATCAGGATAAGTTCCGCAAAGCACGAGCTGGGGCTGGGGAAACAGGGGGGCAACTGGCCGTTAGGATATCCGGTTATTTCGATCACTGGATTGAAATGACAGGGATACCAAAAACCTTTGAGGATATCCCCGATCACTTTGCGGAGCAGTTCCTCCGCTGTTGCCACCCGAAGCTCTTGGTCTTTTTAAAAGAGCGCCACTGCAAAACTCTCGATAACTTGGCAGAATATACCGACCGGTTTCTGGAAGCGCAAAATCTCGCAAATCTCGGGAAAGGCTCAGATGATGGGGAGAAACCTCCGAAGAATGCGCAAGACGCGCAGAAAAAGCAACCTCCCAAGTGCTTCTTGTGCAACCGGCCGGTCCACAGCGCTACGGAGTGCCGCAGCACGGCAAGGGATCCACCAAAATGCAGTGCCTGCGGACGTGTCGGCCACAAGTCGCAGGATTGCAAGCGCAGGTCAGACGGCCAGGAGCAGGTATCTGCAAGCGCCCTAACCCAGAGTGAAGGGGATCCTCCGGTGTGCAGCCAGCACAGTTTTCCCGCAAGAAATGCGTATCCTTCCGCCCACAACCGCGGTCAAGTCACTGGAAAGGACGCGTTCCGCGTGAACGGTATGCCTGTCGTCCAAGGCCGCGTTCAAGGGAAACCTGCTACGGTGCTTTGGGATACCGGGAGCAATACTGCTATTGCTCGGCGTGACTTGGTTTAAGACGGGTGTTTAACTGGAAAAACAACGTGCGTCGTACTTCTGAACGGCCCTAGTAAATAACTAGCCGAGGCAAAGATCCAGGCCGACACTCCCTACTTCGTTGGCGAAATCACTGTATGCTGCATGGACCGGCCGATCTACGACCTTGTGCTGGGAAATCTGACAGGTGTCAGAGCAGCGGACAACCCTGATCCTGATTGGAAACGCCGTGTGGAACAACCTCAAGTGGCAGGAACCGGCGTGGAGCCTACACCTCCAAATAGGGATGCCTTGCTGTCCGCCGTTGTTAGGGCGACTTCGTCGAAGAGCAGGCCTCTGAAAGCGCCTGTGATTCATTGCACGGATATCACCAAGGAGGAGCTAATTCAACAGCAAAAAAGTGACCCTACTTTAAAGCGCTCTTTCCGCAAGATTGGGAAAACATTCTCATCTGGTATAGGTCATAGCTACTCCTTCATTGAGGTTGACGGCCTTCTATACCGCCATTATCATCTAGCAGCGGGGAGAACTTTCAAACAAGTAGTGATTCCCAAGAAGCTTAGAGAACCGATTCTACAAGTCGCTCATGAGGGGATCATGGCGGGTCATCAGGGCGCAAGACGGGTGGCTTATCGCATCCTAGGCGAGTTCTACTGGCATGAGCTGCTCGGAGACATTAAACGCTTCGTCAGATCATGCGACATCTGCCAGAGAACGACACCGAAAGGCAAGGTTGGTGTCGCTCCGCTAGGACATACCCCGGTTATACGGACACCGTTCGAGCGTGTCGCCGTGGATTTAATTGGCCCGTTCTCACCAAAATCCGATCAAGGCAACCGATGTTCTCACCCTCGTCGATTTTACGACGCGTTATCCAGACGCGGTTGCCCTACCCTCAATTGACTCGGTGCATGTCGCCGAAGGTCGTCTGGAAATCTTCTCCCGAATCGGAATTTCTAAAGAAATGGTGACCGACCAAGGGGCGAGCTTTATTTCACAGCTTATGAAGGAGGTAGACCGACTGCTATCGGTTCCACTTCTCCGAACTACCCCGTACCACGCTATGGCGAACGGACTCGTAGAGAAGTTTCAAGGCACCCTGAAATGTATGTTAAAGAAGATGTGTCAGGAGAAGCCGACGTCCTGGGACCTTGCACCACTTCTCTTCACCTACAGGGAAGTTCCTCTAGCAAGTCTAGGCTTTTCGCCATTCGACCTCATTTACCGCCGTTACATCCGAGGGCCCTTGACCGTGCTCAAGGAGCTGTGGACGAATGACAGCATCGCGAGTGAGGTTAGGTCTACATACGGCTACCTAGTCGACCTTCGAGAGCAACTCGCGGCAACGTGTGAACTGGCACATACGGAGCTTGAGAAAAGCCACTCGAAGCAGAAGAGGTACTACGACCGGAAGAGTCGCCCCATAAAGCTGTTTATAGGAGATAAAGTCCTCATTTTGCTTCCTACCGACTCTAACAAACTGTTTAAGCAATGGAGAGGCCCGTTCGAGGTTGCGGAGGAAAAAAGCGAGGTTGATTACGTCATCAACCTTGGGGAAAAGTGCTAAGTTTTCCCCATTAACATGTTAAAACGTTACGACGAACGAGACCCACCGACTCCACTTCAAGCATCTGATGTCGCAGCGGTAGGAGACGCCGTTTCTCCGCCAGATGATCCAACGGATAACGAATCGATGGAGTTTCTACCCATGCTACCTCTCTTTCGAACTTAGTCGGCCACTGACATCAAGTTGTCGGCCAATCTTTACGATGAACTGCTTAGAGAGGTCCTCAACTTCTTCCAACAGTTCGGGGAAATATTTTCGAATTTGCCCGGGAAGACTGATCTAGTTAACTGTTCGCTAACATTAACTTCCGACAAGCCGCTACATGTACCGCAACACCTGATTCCTCTCGCTCTCCCTGAGACAATCGAGAAAGAGGTGCAAGGGATGTTAAGCATGGGTATTATAGAGAAATCGAAGTCGCCATACCACGCCCCGATTGCGGTGGTTAAGAAACCCGACGGCACCGTCAGGCTTTGCATAGATTTTCGGGAGCTAAACAAGCTTCTACTCCCGGACTGCGAACCGATTCCACGTATTGACGTAGTACTCGCACTTGCGGGCAAAAAGAAATACTTCTCAAAGTTTGACTCCACAAAGGGCTACTGGCAAGTCCCGATTGATCCGGAAAGCCGGGAGAAGACTGCGTTTTCGAGCCTTTCAGGACTTTACCATTTCCGCTACATGCCTTTTGGTATCAAGACAGCCCTGCCGTCTTTGCACGCCTCATGCGAGCTGTACTTGGAGATTTGCCTAACGTCCATCATTACTTCGACGACGTGACCATAGCGACGGACACATGGCCGGAACATCTCAACATCCTACGTCAAGTTTTCGAACGGATCCAGCAAGCCAACCTTACTATTAAACCCAGCAAGTGCGAGACCGGAGAAAGCGACATAGCATTCCTGGGACATCGCATCGGGGACTCCAATGTCCGACCACTACTGAAGACTTTGGATAAAGTTTTAGAATCCAAACGACCGACGACCAAAAAAGGTGTTCGGTCCTTCCTCGGCTTGACAGGTTATTATCGGACGTTTATTCCGAATTACGCGACCCTCACCAAACCCCTAACCGACCTGACGAAGAAAGGACAACGAAACACTGTTGCTTGGGGCGACTCCCAGGAAGCTGCGTTTAACACCCTCAAGGAGAAACTTTCGGCGGCTCCGATTCTACAAGTACCCGACTGGATCAACCCTTCGTGTTAAGTACAGACGCCTCAAACACCAGTCTGGGCGCCGTTCTTCTGCAACGTGGTAGCGACAACATTTTACACCCTCTCGGCTATGGAAGCCGTAACTTTTTGCCACGAGAGACGCGCTACTTCACCGTTGCACGGGAGTGTCTAGCTCTCATTTGGGTTGTACACAAATTCCACATTTATCTGTACGGCAAACAATTTGAGATAAAATGTGATCCCCAGCCCTTACAATATCTGTAATCAGCAAAGCATGTAAAAAACAGTTTTGCGCTGGAGCTTAGCCTTGCAAGAATATTCCTTATCTCTCCATTATATCAAAGGCAGTGACAATGTAGGAGCTCATTACGTGAGTCGCATTTCATTAATTACTGTTGACCTGCCTTAGCGATCTCCATGTTTGCTTCAACCCAATTTCTTCGTGGGGATTGTGCGTGTTTTTGTCTGTGTGTGGGTACGTGTTGTACTTTTCGGGACTCTGCTTTGGATTATAAAATAGTTGTTCCCCAAACAACTTTCTTAAGCCGGGAGTAATGTGATGGAACATATCTGGGAAGGGGACTGACGCCGTATTCTACGCGAGAAAGACGAAGCTCAAAACCCAGCGGCTGCTGCTGAGTTGGAGGAAGAAGAGGTAAACGAGGCACGGGCACAGGGAGAGCGAGACCGAGCCAGGGAACACGGCGGACTTTACGGGGCACGGCTCTGTGCGAACTCACGGTAAGACGTCCGGTCTACGTGCCACAGTGAGGCAAGGCCGTCGCCAGTCTCCACAACGGTTCCAGGCGTCGCCCCCAAGGCCCGGGACATCGTCGCCAGCACGGGTCACCGTCGACCGGGCTCCGGCGTTCCGAACGGCGCGTGACCAGGCGCGAGGCGGGAGCAAGCCCGTCAGAGGACCCGGTTGAGATTCTTCTGGCTTCGTAACCTGTGATGCCAACCTCGACGACGCGAACACCGCTACGAGGGCGACGTCGGCACCCGCGTCCCGTACGACCGACTGTGAGCGTTTCCTGTCCTCGGGACGTTTACGCGGGGACGGTCGCGGACTTTGTAGTTGCGGGCGCTGGAGCGGGGCGCTTGGGCTGTTTCTATTAGCTGAGTGTCGCTCTAACGTTTCGGGAATTTCTTTCGTCGTTGCTTAAAACCTCAGTGCTGTTAAGTGTGTGAATATAGTGTCTTTTCCGCATCCGTACTAAGAGCGTTCCCTTAGTTTCGAGAGATCCGGCCCATTTCATTACAATATAGATATATATCGATATATATGTATATATATATATATATATATATATATATATATATATATATATATATATATATATATATATATATATATATATATATATATAGGACATATGCCTGCGCACAGGGATATATATATATATATATATATATATATATATATATATATATATATATATATATATATATATATATATATATTGTAGTGAGAATAACACGCACATACTGAGGTATAGACCATAAGCGTATGCCCCGTGCGCAGGCATATGTCCTATAGACAAGTAGCCCAATCTAGCCGTGAGGGTATGTACTCATGCCGGTGACAGGGGAAGAAGAAGCGCCACAGGAGACGCTTTAGCGCGTAAGCTCAGGCCATCGACTAGACCAGGGGTCTCAAACTCACATGAGTTAGCGGGCCGCAGTCACGAATTTTGGTCCCACGAGGGCCGGCATTGTCAAGAAGGTTGAAACAAAAGGGGGGGCGGGTGTTAACAAAATGTGAGATGACGCTGCCATTTGAAAGAAACAAGTAGGTCTTTCCGTCTTTCCCACATGTTGTACATATGCTTGGTCATTCCTGAATAGAATAGGCGTCAGAATTTGAGACACGTATCGCCACCGATCTACAGGATGACTAAAATGGGGACGCCGAGTCTGAAATCTAAAATATTTGTTCCACAATTATGCTTTAACACATGGTGACCGCATTGGGTGCCTCACAAAAAGAGGCTTCAAGGCAGTTGCGTCTGTGTATCTTACTAGAGTGAAGCGTCATTGGTAGTAATAGACGAGAAAATATTGCCATTTAGGAAAGTCACGAAACTTTATTACCGTATAAACCGGAATATAGGTCGAGTTTTTTTCCAAAAAAATCCGCACGAAAGTCGCCCCTCGTCTTATATAGGGGTCATTGGCAGAATGTAAATCATTGTCTGGAAACAATGTGCAAGCGCAGTCCGTCGCCATCGCCATTCGTGTCGGACTGCTCTCTCGCACTATCAGGCCTTTATTTGATTTCGTTTTTCTCTAGTTTTTCGTCTTTTACTCGTTAATTGTGCGTGCGTGCATACATTTCTGTACGTCTCTGTTCCGAGATGAGTGGCGGAAGTCGATGCCAGTTCACCGCGGCGTTTAAGCTACGGCGATTGAGTCACCGAGCATAGTGGGAATATGGCGGCGCAACGCCAGTTAGGCGTTTCGGAGAAAAGTATGCGGTACTGGCGGAGGCAGAAAGCTAAGCTGTGCGCATGCAACCCCCGAAACCGATCGTTCCGTGGACGTCAAGCGGTGCACCCCGAGTTGGAGAACAAAGTGGCGGACTTTCTCCGGGAACTTCGTCCGGGAACTTCGCTCACGATCGCTCCGGAGGCCATGCGCGGACGGGCTTCGTGAACTGTACAATGAGTGGATAGCCGGCGACAACAAAAAGACCTATACGGGCCCGTTGCGACCGTATCAAGCTGGGTGTCCTTCTCTGGGCAGTCGCTGCCCGACGACATGATTACACGAGCGTTCAGGACATCAGCAACGCGCCTGATGGCATGGAAGATGACAGTGCGAAGCAGTCATCCTCGAACGACTCTGAGAGCTCGTACGAGTGACTTCGGCAGGCATAGTGAGTGGCAGTGACGGACGGGCGTCGAAAATATAGACATTGTGAGTGCGCTTCTTTGCCGAATTATTTTTTTTTTGTGAGCTTTTCCCACCTCAAGGTAGGGAGTCGACCTATATACCGGGTCGACCTATAATCCGGTTTATACAGTACTTGAGAAGAACAATATAGCTGCTATTGTTCGAAATATGCTGTCTTGATGCCCGGCAACGCTTGGCTGCGACTAGAGAAGAAATGCCCGCAAGAAGTTCTTGCGCGGAAACGATCCTCATGGTCGATCGCAGGTGTTCATCATTCATCCTCGACTGGAGAGCTGACTTGTTCACCTTCAACAAGGGAAACAGGTGTTCGCACAAATAGGTGCTTCCGAACATGACAATGGTCCTTGCAGCCTGTTTACGTAGCGCCGATAAACTTGCGTCGTCAAGAAACGTGTAGAAGTCTGGTACAGCCACGTCCTGAAATGTCTGCTTCAACGGTGTGTTAGTCTGCAGCTCAAGGAGTTTCATTTATAGCTCGGGCGCGGCGTCGTCCACGGGCACCGAAAACGGCAACGAAAACATTTGTAATTCATCGGCGAGGCTGGTGATGTCTTGGAAGCGTCCCTCCAATTCTCTTTGGAAATCATGGAGGAGGTCAGTATCACAGGATTGTTTACCCACGTTCTCCAGCGACTTCAGGGTTAGAAAATGATCAAACTTCTGAATTTTCATCTGTCTCTCGCAAATCTGCAATTTGAATTGAAAGGCCTAAATGTTGTCATGCATTTTTGTGATCAGTTTGCTTTTTCCCTGAAGTTTAACGTTGAGGCAGTTGAAATGATCAGTGATATAAGTGAGGAATGCAAGGGAGAGAAGCCACGTTTCGTCTGACAGCTCAAGAATGGCCCTGTTCTTGTTCTTCATGAAGGCGTCAATTTCGTCTCGGAGATCAAAAAATCGTTTCAGCACTCTTCCACGACTCAGCCATCGCACCTCTGTATGGTACAAAATTTCACCATATTAGCTGCCAACCGCTTCTAAAAGAGATACAAATTGGCGGTGGTTAAGAGCTCTTGAACGGATGAAGTTCACTGCGCTGAGCACGATTTCCATGACGCTCTAATTTTGAAGAGACTTGCCGCACAGCGCTTCTTTGGGCAAAATGCAGTGAACCACGGCAAAATGATTGGTGATTCCGAGTGCAGCGAGGTTTGTCCGCAATCGACCTACAAGCCCGCTCTTGCATCCCACTATTAAAGGCGCACCGTCTGTAGCCAAACAAACCAACTTTTTCCAAGGTAGTCCAGCGTGTTCGACCACTCTTTCGAGAACAGAAATAATATCTGCCCCTGTGGTCGTGCCTCTCATTGGGATTAAGTCCAGGAGTTCCTCAGTGACGTTCACGTTTATCTCGACACCCCTTACAAAAATAGCACATTGTGCGTTCTCTGTATTGTCAGTGCTTTCATCAACTGCAATAGAGAACGCTTCAAACTCGTGGCATCGGTTGATTAATCCTTTTTCAATGTCTCCACTGATCTCGTTAATTCCCTGGGCGACTGCGTTTGGAGACAGGGTTATTTTCTCAGATGTCTTTTTCATGCTGGGACAGGTAGCATGAGCGACTCCGAGCAGGCACAGCTTCACGAACAGACCTTCAGTGAAGGGCCTGGATGATTTGCCGATAAGCTCAGAAATGACGAAGCTTCCCTTATTGTTTCGTCGCTTGCTTTGGCCGCCTTTTTGAACAGGTTTTGCTGCTTTCCCAACGCCGCCTTCAGGTGAGTCACGGTGGGCTCGCGAACGTTACCAGTAAGAGCACCATATTTCTTGTGATGGCAAGACATGAAGTGGCGTCGAACATTGTACTCTTTCCCCACAGCCACAGTCTGGCGGCAAACTAAGTACAACACCTTGTCTCAATAAGAATCCCATTGCTCCTAAAAGCACCTCTTCTCGTCTTCCACTTTGCATTTTGCAGACTGCTTGGACAACGACATTAAGGCCCGTTAGGCTTCCACAGCAGAAACCTTCGTAGTTTGCAGATCTTCCAAAAACAACCGGTCGAAAATACACCTGTCACATTTACGGAGGCGACAGGCACGTAGGAGCACAATTATGTAGTGCACTCTATCATGATTGACTTGGGGCGCCGCTACCTTTCCCAGTGCTGTCAACAGGTTGCGAGTAGGACGATAGGCGTTAATTTTTGTGTCTCGATATGGGGCGTTCGATGTCTGGAAGTACGCAGTTTCGACGTGCAATGTGCAGTCTTTTCCTCAGCAGCACGATGTCGCCCTATCCCAGGCCATAAATAACGCTGCTACCCGCCCCTAAACGCATGTGGGCGCAATTTGGAGCTCGAACGCACAATTCGACGTGTGGCTGCGCCTTTTTCGCCACATCTGCAGCGAATTCAAAGTGTTTGACACGAAGACGAACAAGAAAGCAAATATCCGCAAACACCACACGATGCCCGGAAACCTTTGAACTTTCTCGGAAGCCTGGAAAACTCCGGTCAACGCGCGTCTTCTCATTAGCGGCGTGCAGCTGCGTTCGCGGGGTCATAAAACACCGCGGGGAGTTTCTCCGCGGCCTGTGCTCGCCGAGCCCTGTGCGCAGTGTAGAGTGCTGGATTCACAAGTCGCAGTTGCTTGCGACCATTGTGCACCCGACTTAATGGCGCCCGAATTCAGGCGCCTCCGGTAAAAAGGTGTGTCCACAATGGTAACGCAAAGCCGTGAAAGACGATATCCAAGCGTTTTCGAGCAGTCTCTGGCCATCTTCGTCTTTGGCTACACAAGCAGGGCGCGCAGTCCCGCATTTGCTTCAATAACAAAAAATAAATGACCCAAGACACTCATGAGAGGGTCGCGGGGCGCGTGTGGCCCGCGGGCTGCGTGTTTGAGACCCCTGGTTTAGACTCTTAAATCGTAGGTCGTCTCATCTTTCGCGTGTGAATAAATCCTCTGAAACATCTACGAGAGCCTCCACTATTTCCCTTACAATATAATATAAATGTATATAGCAATGCTTGTGTGTACATTAAATGGCGCGCCTTTTTATGTCTGCGTAGTCTTCTTTGAAGCTGGAAGGACGGCAAATAATGTAATGTTTTCATTCAACTATCTGCTTTTCTTCTGCGGCTCTATTGTGAGACGCCCATAAATATTATGATCCGTTTATCACAAATAAAACATTGCCACAATTTACGTACATCCGAATAATCAGTTGCAAGCACTCTTAGCTGCGGGTTTAGAAGAAAAGTGGTAAAACACCAGCTTGAGCAATGTTATCCAAGCTAGCGTTGCATAATAATTTCGCTTACCATTCCCGGAACGCAAAGTGGTTTTAATTATAGCACATGTCTTGTTAGGATTCAAAAACTCCAAACTTTCAATTTGGTATTCCGTTTCTGCAAAAAAATTGCAACAAAATAGTTGTCTTGCACGCTATAACTGACAACTAACAAAGCAGCACACACTGTACCGGGACGTAGATAGCCATAAAAAACCAACCCAACGCATATGTAATCCTGCGTGCAAATGCGAAGTCATTGTTGAGAAATAAAAAAGCGCAGGCAGGGGGCGACGGTAGGAGAAGAGGAAGAGGAGGATCGAGGGGCATTACCTCCTCACAGCGGCCACAGTCTAGGGGCGTACCGCAAGGGGCGGTCCTTTCCCCTGTTCTTTTTAACATCCTTGTAAGCGCTATTCCGGTGGTTTCTGGTGTTTCTACATATGTATATGCCGACAATATAGCATTTTTTGCATCAGCACCTGACCTTCAATCTCTTTACAAATTATTGCAGTCTTATCTGAACATTATTGCCTCCTGGTTGGACAGTATTTGTCTCTCTATGAATGTGAACAAATGTTCCTTATTAGTTTTTCCAATCTCAGGTCCTGTCAACATTACTCTCAGTTACCGACAGTGCATAATTCCTCAGGTTCCTTCTTTAAAGTACCTCGGCATTATTTACACCAGTGAACTTGACTGGACCCCACATATAGCCCTCATTGAGGCCAAAGGTGCACGTGCTATTGGGATGTTGAGAAGTCTCAGTCATAGAAACAAGGGCATGCGCAGAGAGACCCTTCTTATAATATACAGAATGTACGTTCGCCCCATTTTAGAGTTTGGGTGCGTGTTATTCTCTGGGTGCGCCGCGTATAAGCTTCATCGTCTGGTTATTCTGGAGCACCAGGCTCTTCGCTGCTGTTTAGGGTTGCCTAAGAATGCAGCAAATGCAGTAGTTTACTTGGAAGCGCGCGTTCCTCCTCTGCTTAATAGGTTCCGGATTCTGACTGTTGAAACTTTTCTGAGAGCTTATAACTCTGAGCTGAACAGGGAGCAGTTTATCTTTATTGCAGAACCAAGGGCGTTTATGGTGCACCAATGGCCCAGGTCCTTATGTCCACAAAGCACTTTGATACAGAGCTTCCTTTCTTCATTGGGTGTAGGAATAAATCAGATTATTCCATATACTGACAGGAGTTCACCTCTTTCTATCAATTTCCGGAACATTTTCCCCAAAAATGCTAAACTGTTACCAGCCCGATTGCTAAATCGTCTTCTCGAAGATTATTTGGCCTCTATGCAACCAGGTGCTATAATTTATACAGATGCCTCTCAACGAGAAGAAAAATCCGGTATCGGAATATTTCCCTTTCCCTTAACTGGACCTTTTCGGTTCGTCTGCGTGTTTTATCCCCATATTCTTTGCGGAATTCCTGGCAATTGTCCTGGCGCTACGACAGCTGGATGTGTCAATTACATCTCCAGTGATAATTCCCGATTCTTTTTCTGTATGCCGAGCCCTTTCTTCCCCTAAATACACTCCCCTTCTGCGGACGTTTCGGTCACTCCTGCCACGTCACTTCACTGAAATTCACCTTCTTTGGGTTCCTGGTCATGCAGGGATCACATTTAACGAGACTGCCGACTCTCTAGCAAGGGTAGCACTTTCTGGGCCTGTAGTAGACGTCGTAGAGCCGACACCTTTAATAACAGCAGCTAGGTACCGTAGGATGCTGAAACTCCAAGTACAGCAAGAATCGGTTTTATTATCATTAAGGGATTTTAATCATCTTAAATTCTCATGGAAACCTGAATGGTGCCCTTCACGCAACCTAAAGGTGGTTATTACAGCCTTACGTTGTCGAGTACCCAAGTTAAATAGGTATTTGCACAGGTCTCGTGTGGCGCCAACAGCTCTGTGCAGCTATTGCAACGAAGAGTCTGTCGATCACTACCTTCTGACATGCCGACGTTTTTCCAGACTGAGACGTCAGTCCCTGGAGGTGCCGCTTTACAGTTTGGGGATATCCCTAACAGTGCCGGCTATTCTATCGTTCGGGGCATTCGAAACGGGGCTCTGCCGCCGGGATGTATGCTCTGCCCTCCTGCGCTACATTGAAAACTCAAAACGAGTCTGTTTATGATTGCGATTGGTCACCCTCGCTTTGATTTTTCAGGATTTTTTTTTCCTTTTTTCTCAAAAATTTTTCCAACCGGTCTAAATTATCTTTCCTAAACGTCTCGTGATTAGATAAGAATTCCATTTTTTTAACCATCCTCTGTTGATTGGCCGATCCCCTGATTGGGTATGTGCCATACCTAAAGGCGCAACAACAACAACAACAACTGCCTCGCTAGCGAATCTACTCGATCACCACATCGAAAGCCAGACTCTGGTCCTCTTTCGCTACACATTTTCTGGTGCCGTGAAACCCGGGAACCGGCGCACAAGCGAATCTACGTTCGACGGCGCAGCGGCTCCGCGGTACGCGAGGCTTGGATACCTTCGTAGTGCTTTATCCTGGAAGCCTTGCCTTCGGCCGCCGCCCCTTTCGGCTCGTGCCCAAGCCCGCCCTTGTCCGCTTGGTATTCGCAACCCCAGCGTCTTGCTTCATCGACTGGTGCCATGGACGCTCTTCGTATTCGCCGAGATATCCTGCGATCGACCGTCTCCAGGACCATGACAGTCCTCGACGCCTTGCTGCGGAGCCAGGCAGCAACGGCCCTTGATAGACAAAATGTCCTCGACCTCATCTTTCATGACCAGGTGAGCCTTCACCTACTCGACGCTCAAGTTCAGGAGAACCTGAAGGATTAAGAATTTGATGCTGACGTTTTGGAATCCATCGATTACGACGAGCGTATTTGCGCCCTGAGAACGCGTGTACGCTTCTCTGCAAGCCAAGACTCTGCCGCAAGCCCCTCCTTCAACCTCATGCGGCCCTGTTCACCACCCACATCGCAACCTCGACTATTTGCGCGCTCCTCAAGGAGGCCCGGCGGCGAATGGTGCCGCCCGTACGGGAAATAACTGGTGCGGTGGCAGAAGAACAGGACAACGACGACGGAGGCGCTGCAGCCTTTCAGGACGCCAAGCAAGGCTCCGATGGGCTCAGCCCGGGAGAGTGGCTCCAGCGACCGCCCAACCCTGGTGTTGCCGAGATTTCCGTTGTGGAGAAATCTGAGGGACCCTGCCGAGACCTCGCCGTCGCTGACACGACCATCGTTTCCGAGACGTCTGATCGGCCTTGCCGCAGCGCTGGCGTCACCGACGGGGCCCTCGTGTCAGAGGTGACATTACAGCTCTTCCTCAACACTAGCATTCACGACTTGACTACCGCTACGGAGACGTCGGACCCGTTCTGCCACGGCCCTAGATTCGATGATGCGACTTTTGTTTTGGAGACCTCCGAGTTTCCCTGTTGCGACCCTTACGTCGGCGACGCATCTCTCGTTTCGCAAGCATTTCACCAACACAGTTTCGAGTCAAATATATTTTCATTGGGTCCAGCAACGAAAACGCGGTTCGTGCAGAAGATGGACTCGCTTCAGGGGACAATAAAGCACCTGCTTCTCCGGCGTTCCGCGAGCGAGGTTCGACTCCAGAGGCGAGCAGCGGCCGCTCTCATACTATCCCGTTGGCGACAAATTCACGCGGCGACACAGGACGGTTGCTTCCGTGATCGCGACCCCTTCTTTGGCGAGCACGATTCTATGCTGGACGCGCCTTTCTGCTACGCTTACGTGCCCGTCCAAAGGAAAGTCTCCTTCTCCGCGAATGAAACAGCATTGTTACTTCAGCGCATCGATGGATTTGTGGAGGCCGGACAGGATATGAACACGACCACAGTGCAGCGAATGCAGTGTCACTGGGCATGTTCTCTGGGCACACGACAAGTGCCCAGAGAACATGCAGCGAATGCAGTGTCACTTTGGTCGTGTTCATATCCTGTCCGGCCTCCACAAATCGATCGATGCACTCAAGTAACAATGCTGTTTCATTCGCGGAGAAGGAGACTTTGCTTTGGTCGGACACGTAATAATCACCCCATCCTACACCACATCTCGCCGTTCCTTTTCCCCTACAACTGTCCGCACTGTCACATACCTCTCACGACTTACCACCACCTTGTTTTCTCTTGTCCTCACCACCCTAACCCCATCCCATCCCCCAACCCTGAGCAGTGGGAGTCTGAGCTGACCAGCTCAGCACCAGAGCGACAGCAAGCCCTGGTGCAACGAGCTCTGGACGCAGCTCGGACTCGCGGCCTCCTGTACTTGGGAGGCTGAGCACATCGTGGTGTGCACAATAAACGTTTATTCCTCCTCCTCCTCTGGGCACTTGGCTGCCCGCATGATCTGTTTCCTTTCGATCCTGGCGGGTACCTTCTGGCCGAAAACCTGGAGCATGGAATTCTCTTCCCGGGTGACCGTATGAACGTTCGCAGTCTTTTATATATGTCACTTTGACCCAACAACCCAGCAAGCGCTCGTTTCCCGTGCCGCTGCCAGCTAGCTCCTAACGAACTTTGCGGCGGCGGGAGTGTGCTGAGAAATAAAAAAATGAAGGCATGGGGCGACGGTAGGAGAAGAGGAAGAGGAGGATCGAGGGGCACTGCCTCGCTAATCTACTCGATCACCACATCGGAAGCCAGACGCTGGTCCTGTTTCGCTACAGTCATGGCTATACCTATTATTGCCAGTCGAAGGCACTTTAAACTGCTTATAGCAAAGTGTATTTTAACAGTAAAGTTAAAAAATAGTTAACCTATATCAGTCCACTACTGTACCTCGAATGAAAATCTAGATCTTGCACCAACTGTTGCCTATTAACATGTAAACTGCCACCATGGCGAAAATGTTATCGCTCTAGTACTTTCAACTCGCTAAGATTTAGAAATCACGAATGCTAACAGTTGCTACGTGAAGTGGTGGATCCTCTAAAAACATCTTTTAACAAACATTTAGGGAGAGACATAATAATGTAAATTCTTGTGTGCTGAACGTTTTGCTGAGCACATGTGCGCTAGAAAAGCCCGAATTTCTGTTCTAACAGCGTCGATTTTAAGTCAAAATTATGCACTTTCGCAAGAACCCTTGAGTCGGGAATGTAGGTGAAGTGAATTACGTTCGCGTCGCAAACGTGCACCGGGCTGCTCACTGCGTGGAATATTGCTACAGTGTACTTCATGCTTCAAGTTAATGTAACCTTGCCGTTTAAACGATAGCAGAAGGGAGGCGCAGACAACGGCGAACATTTATTGCCGGCGACATATTTCGCTTGACGGAGCCACACATCGCGACTGCTAACCGCCCGATTGTGCAGTGGCGCTAACAAGGACCCTACCCGACGTTCCACGAAGCACAGAGAGAAAGATAGAGAGGGAGAGATAAACATTCTACGGAGCTCTTACAGGAACCTTTTCGGGGTGTGGTGACCACCGTACCGGTGAAATGCGGCACCCATCGCCGTGACTCTCCCTGGGATACACAGATCGGAGCTGCCCAGCGGGACGGGCCAGTTCCCACTGTCTGGTAAGGTGATAGATGTCGTGGGGGCAGTTGCAAAGAAGATGTTCGAGCGCTTTTGCTGCAAGGCACCCTCAATCTCCCACTCATTGGCATCTCACAGGGCGCTGTAGTATTCTCGGGCCTATTAAGCATTTCCCACGAAGCCGACATCCATGATGGACGCACAGCTTACAGAATGTTACACCGACGTTTGACCCCGACGAACACCCTCTTTCAATGAGTGACCACAAAAGATAAAACGCGGAAGAATTACGCCCAGGGAGGACTTCCAGCGGAGCTTTGCCGGCCGTAGATAAGCATTCAGGGTATGAACGTTGGGCTGAGAGGCATTTTTTGTTGTAAATGAATGCGCAGTCCATCGGCATTTCTTCGTCATTCGCTTAGAGTCTAAATACACAGGTCAGTTATTCGAATTTACGGTAGTTCTGAGCTGAAGGCCGGCGCACGAACGAGGTTTAATCATCAAACAATTATGCCAATGAATTCGTGAGGTATAGGCCCTTTTTCCTGTCTGCGTTTGTTTTTATACGACACACAAGCGAAAAACCACGGTATTCCAGGCGCGATCATTTAAAAGGGTTCTTTGAATTCGAAACTTCTCTTTCGTTTTGCAGGGCATAGACCGACTCAAATAATCACACTTTTGCTTGTTTATCCGTTCGCTAAAGCCGTTTTTTATGTAAACGGCTGACAGAGGGCAACAAGTAGGTTAGTGACGTGTATTCGGCTTCGGATGTGATCGGACGATGTGCAAGAAAAGAGTTATTCAGACCAGTTTCGGTTTTGGTTCCATGCAACAGCATGCTTGATATCCGATCGTAAGCAAAACACATTGTATCCACGCCTTGTATTCAAACCCATAAACAGTAGGACGCCCACAGGCACAACCAGAGCGGGTCCAAACCATTATGGCTTCGAAAAACTCCCGTCTTCCAGGTACCAACCGTGAGGAGTCATTTTTTTCCTTTCCTTTCACTGCATAACATGTAGAGCTGCTAGAGAAAAAATGGTGCCTGCTGATTGCTCATATTGAAAGCCATAATAAAAAAGCGATACTCTTTTATACTCGTTCATTGCCTGCATCCATTGTGTATATGTTCTCAAAGCACCTGGCCAGCACCCTTTTCCCCTGTACGCTATTGGACCATTTCCGTATAACTGATGGGCAGTGTTCCTCTTCACAACCTCCTTCTTGGGAGCTGAACAGCAAACGAACATTTTGGAGGCCCATAATATGCTCATTTCATGAACACAAACCAATTTGAGCATAAACCAGAACAAAAACGTACGTTAATTATTTATTTCCTCTTGAAAATTTATTTCAAGGTTCGTTTATTGAAGAAGACACATCCACAAACAAAATACTTCGTTCATAAATTAAACAAGACATTGAAGCAAAACGGCGGAGGAAAGTATACATAATGCTATCCAAAACTTAGGCTACACAAACTCAAGTAACCAAAGAGTGGCATTTCTGAAGCCTTCAAAAAATGTAGTTTTTCTTCATTCTTGGCATGGCACAATTTCTCCCTTTATCGATGGCCCAAATTATGTTACAGAGCGTTCACTGCAGCACTCAAGAGAAGCTTTATCACTTCCTCTGCTGTGTGAAAAAAATCACGCGTATTGGAGTCTTAAATGCTCCAGTGGCTTAAAATACAAGCCCGACAAGGGCATCCTTCTGCCTAAGAAGACTGAGAAACTGTGGAATGTTCTAAAGCCCTGAACTTGTTCACGACAATTTCTGAAAACAGCACAACATTTATGACAGCGGCTCATGAGAGCTTCAGACCGCGTGTAGACGTATTTGCGATTATTACATTTTCTCGTTATCTACGTCTACATCTTTCAGAACAAAGTTTACCTTACACGATGTCCGTGTTAGCTTCTTCATAGCTGCGTAGGTACAGTAGGCAGGAACATAAGTTACCGCTCCTAACCTCGAAGCGTTTGCCTCAACAGCAGAATCTGTCACGAAGACAGAAAATTGACACTGCAAGGAATGCACATCAACCTTCAAAACACTTGATGCTGGCAGCAGGTTCAACTGTCCAATTCTGAGAAATCTAGAACTTTTTTCCAAACGCCGTTTTGTGTCTGACTCACGTATTTGCATGATGGACACACAGTGGTTTGCTCCTGACAACTGCTGGTAATTACGGAACCGATCCTCAAAGCTTGAAACTTCTCAAAGCTTGAAACTCTTGGTTTGAACCTTCCCCAAGATGACGTAAGTGAAATGAAGTTCTTCGAAACCATGCATGGCCAGTTCGTGCAAGGCGTGAGCAGTATGGCTAAAGAATGTGTTTCACCCTCCAGACAGTCATTATCATATTTGACACTGGCTCAGTGGTGAAGCCACTGAACTACAGTGCTGAGGAATTCGAGCTGAGGACAACAGGACGACGTTATTGGGCCTTGGAAGTCATCTCGAAGTTGCTGTCATTTTCTTGGTGTGTTTAGATTCATACATTCTACAACTTTAAAATAGTGTCAATGTATACGGATGTTTCCTTAGCGTGCTGGAGTGAAACACATTGCACGAGTTAGAAATCTTCCGCGCTAGCATACCATTTTGTACCTCCATGTTTCAGGGGTTCAGTGCTTTTAAGGCGAGTATTGGCGCTTCGTGCAGCTGACACAACACTTTAAAGTGCGCTGCGAGGCTTTCTCGTGGAGCGTCAGTACTTTTCGGGTCAGGGAAGTACAAGGACTTCTCAATGTTGCGCTGGTTGCGCCAGTTATCTTAATGCCCTTGGGTAAGTGAACCGGGCCTACTACAAAAACAAAGGCAGTGATGGATCAGCAGGATGCTGGCGCCCAATGATGAAACTTGGAGGCTTTTGAAATAACGAGATACCTTTTCGGTTTATGAAGTTATCGTCTTTTATCAGGGCTATGATCTTGAAACCAGATGCCTCCAGATGAATAATAAGCTTCCGAAGAAACTCATGCAGCCCCCTGGCATCAATCTTGCCACGGATAAGATGTGCATCTATTTGTGTCAAGAAAGGAGGCTCTGGATTGTAAAGACGTGAGCTGTTTTGGGAAGTTTTGATGAACAAGCAGCAGTACCTGTGATGGAGCCCGCCTTGTAATCAAAAAGCGGTTTTAGGTGCAATTCATTTATCGTTGGGATTACAACCCGTTCATGCTCTTTCCTCAATTTCTAAACAATGTGGCTGGCAAAACCCAAAATATCTTGGGGATATCGGTTAGCGGAGTTTACAAGTTAAATTGGCTTCTCACACAATTTAGCACCTCCCGACGCAATTCTGCAATTTGACCGGAACATGTTCGTCACTCACTTCGTCCAGTAACGTTGCTGCCAACTGTAGAAGATTACGCATCTTCTCAGAAGGGTTAATGCAGATACTCTTCTGAAACTCTTCAAACATTTGTAGCACTGATTTCAAATCTCTGAGGTTGCACAACTAATCAGAAAAAAACACGTCACCTTATTTTTTCAGTGGGTTTCACCAAAAAATACTTCTACGCGGAGGTCCGACGAACAAACTGCGCGTGAAGTGCCAAACAATGAAGTGCCAAATCCAAAAAGAGAGCTTTCCCATCCTTGTTGATGATAGTCCAGAAGTCGGATTTTTTAAGGCTGCGCAAGGCGCCGAGAAAGTCGGAGAAACCACTTTTGTATTTGGCCTCCTTTTCAGGTTGAGTCTGCTTCGAGAGCAGTATTGCCTCTTGCAAGGAACTGGCTTTCAAGCACACCGTTTTTAAAGTAAAGCTTTCTACCTCTACCTGCCAACGGTTCCTTCGTGGCGTGCGGAACAAGAAACTCCTAACGCTGCTGGGAAGGCGGAGGGCGCTTTCCACGCACGGAGCACAGTGTAGTTGGCGCAGTGATAGGGCGCTATTACCGATCCTTCCCTGCACGCAGGTGACCGCGCCCACCGCCGGACGGGTCGGCGGGACGGCTTTGTCGTCGGCTTTACCGGTGGTTGTTTTGGGCATGTTTTGGCACAGCATTCGCCTCCATTGCGCGCCTCCTTTGGATGGCTTGATTAACTTGTTCGACAGCACCTGCTGAGTAACACGCACAAGGCTGAAGTAGGTGGCCGTGCGGCAAGGATGCGTTAAGGAGGGCGGGAAAACAAAATGTAGAGACCACACACAGACATCTGGCCGCTAGAGAAACTCTACCTTTGCGAAATGCTTGCCACGAATTGTACTTTTTTTCTAAATTGGTGAATACCAATTCGGTTGCGTGTTAAGAGCTATTACAAGATGCGAAAGAGGTCATTGGATCTGACAAATGGCGATTATAAAAAGACCATTCAGCTTTGTCGCAATTCTCGAACTTACTAAAATAACTGGATTCAATCGGTGTAAATGAGAATCACTACGCTCACGTGCCAAATAGTTTCGGTGTCTGCGCTTCTGTCGCGCGGTGATGTAGCCCCGAGCTAGCACATAAGGATGGCTAGGTTCCGCTGTCTCCCCCTTTCAAAAACGAGTTTCTCCGTTTTCTCTCCGCCGACGCACGGCCGGGCTACAGCGGCGGCGCCCGCCGTTGTAGCCTGGTCGTGCAGAACGCTGCTGCGTTCGGGACGACGCCCCCGCGAATTCCAGGGAATGGCTGGTAGACTCTTTGGTTAAACTCTTTGTAGAGCCACATGTGTACATTCAAGGGACGTCCCAGGGCAACTGTTGAGGGGGTCGTTTAAACCTTTGCTTTAAACGACCCTCACAGCCTCTGAATGCTGTACCTCTGAGCCATCGCTGCGATGGCTCAGAGGTACAGCACTCGCCTCGTCCGCGGGAGGTACTGGCCTCGAATCCTGGCACCGCCGGGCACCCACCGGTTTCTTTAACGGTACAGGTGTCGAGTGCGGAACCCTGAAATGGAAATTAACGTCTGGAACGCTGCCTTTACCCTTGCGAGGGGCCCCTGACCCTTGTCCATCTGGCGGGAACCCTGGCCATGATGCCGCGTTGCGCTGTTGCCGGGGGTGAAAGAGTCTGGCGGCATCTCCTGCCACAGGCGGTTGCGAGTTGAGCGTCCATCGTAGCCGCCACACGAATGCACCATGTGCATTCGTGTGCCTTGGTGGCGCAGGGCATCTACCGGTAAAATAGCCCCCAGCGACTTCCCTGCCTGGCACTCGGCCCTTGTGTGGGACTACAACGCTTGGGAAGTTCACCCAGCCTGCACGGGAAATCGCCCCTATAGGAAGGGGCGGCTGCAATACCGCAGAAACGTTTTTGTACATTGTGTACGTTTACAGTGTTGTAGATTTGGAACAATTATCTGTTTTGATCTTCTCTGGCTCAGAAAACAAAACGGTAGTGATGACTCTTTTTTTTCTATGCAAGCAAAGGGTTTGATTCTGTTACCACCACAATACTCCTGCGCATACTATTCCTACAAGGATTTCGGGGTCCTTTTAACAAAATATTATCTATTTCTTTAATCGTTCACAGGTAGTCGAGATCGGTGATCAGATTAGTTCGGAAGTCCTTCTAAAATGTGGTGTCCCACGAGGATACGTACTATCAACAATATTGTTCAATGTCTATGTAAATGAGTTATCGAATTGTACATCCGTTTGCCAAGTATTTCAGTATGCCAATGACATTGTTCTTCTTGCAAGCACTCCGCTTACAGCAAATCAGCTGCAATGTTATACGTAGATACTTCGCCTGTCATGGATAGGGTTTCGATAACTCTATTACTATAAATAAGCAAAAAACCAACCTTGTTTGTTTTTACAATACTCACAAGGATATTCATCATAACCTACCCCTTATTCTTCATGGTTTACAATGTATCAATTGTCAATGCCCTGCGCTTCTACCATCACCCAATGCAAAGTACTTAGCAATTATGTTTGACTCTGATATGACATGGAAGTCACCTATCTATGTTCTGCAATAATCTCGGAGGTTTCTCATGTACTATATCTAACAGCCGTTCCGTCCTCCTTTCACCAGTACGTATGATTATCGTAGATGCACTTGGTTACAGTGTGTTCAGTTGTGTAATCACGATATTTTTCATTGTTCTTTCACTTGGCGCGCGAAAATGAAATGTATCACGATAACGCTGCTACAAAATGAAGAATACAATATCAACATTCGCGGAGGTACTAGCATGCTTTCTGGTTTGCAATTGCATTCTTTTTATGAATTATTTTTCCACACTGTTATTGCCGCCATTTTTGGGATAGTAATTTTTGTTTCGTTTTGTGCCAACGAGACGACTCAGAAATCATCCTTTGTTTCACATACTCCGACGTTACACGTGATTTAGACGTTTTGTGTGGAAATATTATGATCCTAAATATTATGATCCCGATCCCGATACACTGACCCCCGATGTCGTGGCTCAGTTGCTAAGGCGTTGCGCTGCAGAGCACGAGGTCGCAGGATCGCTACCTGGCCGTGGTGCCCGCTTTTCTGGTGGAGGAGAAAAGCAAAAACGCCCGTGTGTACGAGATTTGGGCGCACGTTCAAGATCCCCAGGTGGTCAAAATTAATCCAGAGCCCTCCCCTGCGGCGCGCCTCATCGCCTGAGTTGCGGCGGTGCGTTAAACCCTTCAATCAATCAATTTCATCGACACATGCTCTCAAATTTTATTTAAGGAAAAACTTTCCTGAAGTTGAGCGACCGTGTGTTTTTTTTTTCTTTTGCAGATATGCATTAAACACTGCTTGACTGTTTCTGGTCGTTTTCCTTTTTTGTTAATGTTGTTTCTCTGTTCTGCTTTTATTTCGCCCTCCTCTTTCTTTACTTTCGGTTTTTCTTTTCGTTTCCTGCTGTAATTTATGACGTACTGACACTGGCTTCCGGGTTCGGCTTCACAATCCTGTTTGGCTTAAGCTGATCCGTCATGTACTTTGTACCTCTACGATAAAGAAAAACATTTATTTTTTTTCTCTTACTATTCTGATTTTTATTAATGTTATATAAAAATTACGCATGCAAGTTTTGATCAACATTACGATAATATTAAAAAAAATAAAGCTGAACAAGAATCGCTTTTTTCATTCGACTCTGTAATATTTTTGTCAAGCCTTAGACGCGGTAAGAGTCACTCTAAGCCATGCCAAGCAAGCAACGGCTAGCCGATTTGCGGCGCAAGCTACGACGAGCCCTGTACGGGCCGGCGGCGCCGCCTCGCCGGCTCTCCCTATCCGGCGAAACTATGTTGTCCACATCGTCGAGGAATTTCAATGATGCGGGCAGCATGTTTGTGTTGGGTGAACGGATAAAGCAGGAAATCATGAAGCGTTTTCTGCGTTGGGAAAGTCCGCACACACACGCCGTCCAAAGCCTTGTAGAAGAGAGAAGGCCCCCGCGCGACCTCCTCTTTTAGGCGGCTACATGATTTAATACAACAATGCGGTTATCGGGCTAATATAAAAAAAAAGGGAAGTGAGACGAGGATGAGGAATAAGTGGGCTGTGGAGATGGACTCCCCAGCGTGCTGGACGATCGGGGGCAGGCCGGGAGTTCCTGTCGTTCCTTAAGCCTTTCGTCAGTTCCTCTATTCTTCCACTGACAGTACCACTCTATCTTCCCTGCTTGCCTCTTGCTTCGTTAGCATCTGCAGCCCTTAGCTTTGGCTGTTACTTCCGGAGACTCCTGCGTAGCCCGCGCCTTCAATCTCCTGAACAACGTCCCTGTGCATAGACCACGTGAAACTCCCACATCGTATTTCTGTATTTTCTGGGACTGCTAGTCTCTCGTTACGTTGGTTTCGTTCCGTCGAGCTCTCGCTTCTAGGTTTCATTATGTGTACCTTTCCAGGTTAGCGTAGAAAATGATTCTTAGGTCCCGTCTGCATAAATGTTCAGTATTCTGGAAAGTATAGAAGAGTAAAGGACAATGCTGACTGCTTTAAAGAATAGGATACTATTGATTATACCTTATAGACAGCGCTGCTGGCATTGTTACACTTAAACGTTTATGTACACTTTTTCTACAAGAGTTCCAGAAGAACACACGCATTACCTTGAATTGTGGTATATATCTGATCTGTACCTTCCGGATACACGTTCATGTGAGAGGAAACACCAACCGTGCCTTGTAGTGATAGGCTGGCCCTGTGGAAAAATACCGATTATGGGTCATATTAGCATAACCGTAACAGTGCACATATTCACACTACCCACACACACACACACACACATATATATATATAGTAAGGAAATGAGGGGCTTGTTGAGGAAATGCAGAAAGATAGGTCAGCAGTCTACAACGCCAAAGGAGGCATGAAGGTGCGGTTAGGCTCTTTTTTTTTACTACGGTTAATGAACTAAACATTTTTTTAATATACAGAAGAAAGAAAGAAAAACACGCGCCCAGAGTGGGGACCGAACCCACGCCTTTCGATTACATGTCGAATGCCTTACCAATTCGGCTATCTGGGCGACTGTGTTCTCCTTCACTTTCTGGGCTATTTATATTTACTAGAAGTGTATCTGACACTTGAGGGTGGTAGCCAGCGCCACTCTGACTACACGGGGAGAAGGGGACCTTCTTTTCAACCCCCGGGGCGTGACTCCAACGTCTACAGCCTGTCATGAGCGGGTAACTGGCGGGAAGCCCTCTTATGCTACCTAGGCATCAAGGCTGCCAGAACCGAGACCCTCGCTAGGCTTTCGCAGAATAATATAGTAAGGAAATGAGGGGCTCGTATATTTAAAAACAAATGTTTAGTTCATTAACCGTAGTAAAAAAAAAAGACAAGAGCCTAACCGCACCCTCATGCCTCCTTTGGCGTTGTAGACTGCTGACCTATCTTTCTGCATATATATATACATATATATATATATATATATCTTGCCACGGCCCTCTTAAAGGGGTCCTGAAATACCTTCCGCCATTGCGTGGATGTACATGTAACCAAAGAAAGCAATGTATTAGAAATCTCCCCCCGCAAGAATTTTGTTGAAGCGATGAGTATTAGCTGAGAAATCGTAAATCAAAAACCGCGCATTATCGTCGCGCCGCGTTTCCTCCTCCTTTCAACTTACTCTCCGCTGTTGACGGCGAGCGACCCTTCCCTCCCATGATGCTGCGCTCCTCGGCGGTGACGTACTTCCGCTATTGCGCTGCTCACACAGCCGTCTGCTACGGGCAAGCTTTGTTGACACCATGAATCCCGCGCCCCGCTCAAGGCTGGAAAAGCGAACGAAAAATCTCGCCCCATGTGTGCGGTGGCCTGGCCTTGCCCTTTCGCGGTGTACGTTGCTGCAGAACTTTGCTATCGGCGGCACGCGACTTTTTATCGGCGGCGAACTCGCAGCCGCACGGGGAGGATCTTGCGCTCACTGGCATGGATGCACCGCGCACTGCTTATCCACAAAGCGCCGTATCAGATGTGGCCCCGCTGGTGCCGGGTCTTATTTTGTGGCGGTGGTAATTCCTGCCGGCGGCATGTGAAAAAGACATTTTAAACCGACACAGAACCCGCGCACAAAACGCCAGTTCAGCTTGGGGCGACGCGCGGTGGAGAGCAGCAACGTTGGCAAAACATGCTCCGCTGCGGCTCTGAGCTTTCTAGCGCTGGAGCAAGCACCATTTCTTTGACAATATCAAACATCGGTTGCCCTGGCAACAAGGCACAAACCGCTCTAGAAGTCAGTTACGGTTGCGTGATCCCGGTTCAGCTTGGGGCCCCACCTCGCGGCATATGGGCACTGCAGGCATACTACTCACTCCCATTTGGAAGTGCGAGATGCGTTTGGCATTACAGGAGGCGATGGTGTGTGTGTTGTGGACGCCTTTGTTTCGCGATGAAATGCGACGTTGTGCTTCTGCGGGTGGATAGTGCTTCCCATGGTCTGGATTATCTTTCTCAAGCGGCGTACGACTCAACCTCGCATGGGGTATGTGCAGTGTGCGTGGCTAAAAGCCATCTCGGCTTGTGCGCCAGAGTTAAGTGACTTGCTGTTCGTCCCTGCAAACCGCGCGCGAGGTGAGTGCCGAATTTACGAGGGGTAGGAGGAGGCAACCCATCGTCTGTCAATCGCGGTTCGGACTTGCAACGCATGTTGTGACGTTGTGTTCGTTCGAAACGCATCTCTGGATTGATTGGAAGTTGAATAAAATGTATGCGTCCAACCCGGGCATTCGGCTCAGGGCGTTCTCTGCGATTGCAAGAAAGAAGTGCCACGGGGCTTCAACGCTTTCTTTATGGAACGTACTCAAGTAAGAGAATATTCATGTCGTGTTATGGCCCTGTTGCATTCAATACAAACGGTTAAGCGTTTGTTTACACTTGTTTCGTTTGTCGTAAAATGTCCAAGCACTCCGGCACTCCGCTGGCAGATCAGCCGGCGAGCCGACGCTGAGCAGACGACTCATCTCTTTGCCGGAAGTGCGTGAAAATGCCGCCCAATAGCAGGATGTCTAGCTCATGACGAACATTTGGGAATTGATGACGTAGACATGTGAAGATGGCGGCGTCCAAAAACACGAAGGGAAGGGTGACAAAAAAGCGACAAACTTTGCAACAAAAGTGTGAGCTTTCCGCTGCGCGTAAAAGAGTAATACTTGGCACACATGATGTTGATGACCCAATCTAACGATTGCGCTAGTCAATTTAGTGTGCTCAAAACGCCTTTCAGGGCCCCTTTAACAATTCACTTGGCAATGCACTGGAACACCTGGTGGACAATCCATCCATCATACATTTCATTAATGGGTACGTGCCACATCAGTGGGTCACGCAAGGCAAGCGGAAGCGAAGACGAAGAAGTCACCTAGAGACAGACAGGCTCGAGCTCCGCTGGTATCCTCGGCTTCGGTCTATACGCCTCCTACTTTGAGAATAGATCGCTTTTATGCACAGCGGGTAAATATTCCGCATTTGCCTCGTAACAACATTTTGGTGGACCGTGCGGGGTACCCCCATACCGACACTCAAGCGTTTCCCGCGCCTGCTCCTGAGGCATTTTCCTGAGGGTTCCTGGATTGCGTCGGCTTGCATCAGCCCCGGAGCTTCATGAACACGTCCACGTCCCTTCCCCGTGTCCCCAGCCGACGAGCCGCCGCGACCAGCCGAGAAGAAACCCGATGTGACCTGAACTGACGACGATTCCGCTCCCCCGCCCTGTACACCGGCGCATCCCCAAGGACCTTCGGCGTTTAAGCTGCATTGGCAGGAATCACTGTTCGTGGGTAGTCGTGCATCGGGCTCATCCCCTTCATTCGTGGTGGCATGGACTTCCTCACAGTTTATAATCATCTCATTTTTCATTTCGCGTACTCGCCCATCCACTGCGCCCTCGACCGGGACGGTCGACGCATCGACGAGGGGGCCATGTCACGAAGAGAAGACGAAGAGGACGAAGTTGTGTGCGTGGTGGAGTGGCTTTCTGGGGGGCTGTGATGGACGCCATCGTGTAAATATATGACTTCACATTCAACCGTTGTTCCTGTCATTCGTCCTGCCGACACGTAATAATATATATACGCAGTAGAAGAAACTTCTCGAGGAGCCAGAAGAAATGGTTCAGAAAATGGTTGACTCACGATTAAAAACAAAAACAGTGGTTTACTGACGTTTCGACTGGAGGACCAGTGTTTTTAATCGTGAGTCAACCATTTTATCCTGTATATATATATATATATATATATATATATACAGTCAAACCTCGTTATACCGAACAGTGCGCGAACCGTGAAATAGTTCGATATAACCGAAATTCGATATATAAAATTTGATCAAAAACGCGTCAAAATGCAGCGCGATTCAATCACTAAAAAGGCATCGACAAGAATGACTACTCACATGAAGCGTTAAAGTGAACTATTTATTCCCAGGGGAAAAAAACTGCAGCAGCGTTGACTGTTTCTTCGAGTTGACCATCACTACGCCGCACGCGGCTGACACAGCGCCTTGCAAACACAGTCACGTAACTGCGCGAACAGTGTCCGCTAGTTTAAACCACGCACGACGCTGAAGAGTTCGTTAAGGCGTTGAGGCTTGAGCTTATACGACTGAAACAAGGCAAGACGATGACTGAAGCTGGTGAACAACGACTGATCCAACTGGTGAACCGGCTGAGCCTGAGTCAGCCAACTGCGTATGCCGCCTAGCCTGAATGGCGCTACCAGCGCCTCAGGCATGCGTTTGAGTCGCAAACGCCTGCTGCGCCAGCGCTATTCTCCCCTGCGTTGCGGGAAAGCCTGCCGCCTGTCTCCGGAGCGCGCGCTTTCGGCCGGCGCTGAGTTCGATATATCCATTTCTTAACCGACCGAGTTCGATACAGAAAATTAAAAATGCATGTAATTCTTTTAAAAAACTGACAATGGTTCGATATAAGCAATAATTCGATATACCCGTGTTCGATATAACGAGGTTCGACTGTATATATATATATATATATATATATATATATATATATATATATATATATATATATATATATATATATAATTTGGAAAGAAAGAAAGTGGAGATAAAATGCCCGCCAGGTGTGATCCGAACCCACGACCTCCAGAATACCGGTCTGGTGCGATAATCACTACGCTACCGGCGGGGCGATTTTCCCCCCACTTTCTGGGGTATTTATGGTAAGGTACTTTTGTTTCCTGTGCTCGGGGGTGGTAGCCAGCACCACTCAGACTACTCGGGGCGAAGGGGACCTTCTTTTTGATTCCCGGGCCGTGACTCGAGTGTCTACGACATCTCAAGAGTGGTCATCCAGCGTTGAACCCTCTTAAGCTTCCTATGGCACCAACACTGCCAGAACAGAGGCCCTCGCTATGCATGTAGCGAATGTTTCAATGACCTACCACATCCTCCCCTTTGCTATCCGAGGTTTTCTTGACTGCCAACTCTTATTTCGGTATTCTGTTCGCGAGCCCCTCATTTCCTATTCTGATTCGCTAAATGCATAGCGAGGGCCTCTGTTCTGGCAGTCTTGGTGCCATAGGAAGCTTAAGAGGGTTCAACGCTGGATGACCACTCTTGACATGCCCTAGACACTCGAGTCACGGCCCGGGGGTTAAAAAGAAGGTCCCCTTCACCCCGAGTAGTCTGCGTGGCGCTGGCTACCACCCCCTAGCACAGGAAACAAAAATACCTTAACGTAAATACCCCAGAAAGTGGAGGGGAAAATCGCCCCGGCGGTAGCGTAGTGGTTATCGCACCAGAACGGTATTCTGGAGGCCGTGGGTTCGGATCCCACCTGGCGGGCATTTTTTTCTCCCAGTATTTCCGAAGCTTACTTAGTAGTATATGGAAATAATAGTTAGCGGCGCCCAGTTTCGATCCCACGACCCTGTGGGCGGAACGCGAGGTACATGGTGCTCTTCCCACTGCGCCACAAAACCGAGACAGAATCAAATGCTGCGAACGCGCCTTATATCCTTGACTCATTCAAACTACGTTAAGATGCTACTGATACAGCACATGATGAGGCAATGATTAACACTTGCAATAAAAAAAAGAAGCTCCCACTTTCAGCAACAATGATGGAGTAAATGTCGTTGCGACAGCGAAGCCCCAAGCATACCACTTAGAGAGATTGACCCAGATTGGCCAATAAAACATAATAATAATCATAAAACATAATAATTATACGCGTTCCCGACAGGGTTCACGCGATTTCAGAATCAATCCTACGGAAACACCAAGTGAATCCCACGATGCGTCGCATCTACACAGGGTTCCCCTCGCGGGGAGGTGGGCGCAATTTTTTCCTCCATTCCTGCTCCTCTCATGCGACTTCTCGGTGTAAGTTGGGAAATTTCTCACTCGTATAGTGCCTACGAAAACGTTTTTTTGATGCTACGCCGTGTCCACACTTCCCCATGGATACTCAGACATTTCAATCCGCGCGCACTAACAGAGATTAACACCGATGGCCGTGATATCGGATAAGGGGCTGACCCCCCAAGAAAAGGACGGCTATAATGAATACTTAGAGAGTTATGCCATTCGTATGCTGACCAAAGGGGACGCGAACTGCTCTGTTACGGAGATCGAATGTTTGGCTTTCTCTTTTAGCCATCAATACATTTCGACCCTACCTGTATTAACGCCCGTTCGACGCCGTGACGCGTCATGCTCTTTGTTGGTTGTCTTTACTAACGTATTTCCACGGTCGCCTCACGAGCTGGGCCTTCTGCCTTCAAGAGTATGATACCCGTGTTCTGTACAGGTCAGGACGGAAGGATAATGACGCTGACACCCTTTTTCGCAAACCCCTTCTATCGGACGTCGAGCGCTTGGCCACGGCAGAAAACATCCCGGCCTATCATTCCATAAGGGACATGAATGCTGATCAGCATAAGGACCCGTGGATCACGTCAACGCTCAAATATCCATCCTGCTCACCAGCAAACGCTGTTCCAAGAACATTGCGCCGTCAAGCTGGTCACTGCCCCATTCGTATTTGCTCCTCTACCACCGCAACTACCACACCGAAGGTCGAAATATATCTCCTTGTGATTCCTCGCCACTTACGCAAGGAAATTTGTTTTTCACGACGACGCGCAGTGCACCCATGCCGGAGTCCTTAAAATATACAAGCGCCTTACACTTCCCTACTTCTGGTGCTGAATGTATGCCTTTGTAAAAAACGTTTGTTAAATCCTGTCCATACTGTCAACGGCGCAAGCCTTCCCCGGAGAACACAAGCGCCCCACTTCAAATATTGCTCTGTCGAACAGGTCCCTTCGACGTGCTGCCTATAGGCCTCTACGGCCAATTTTCCAGCACAGCTCCTGGTAGCCGCTGGATCATCGTCGCCGTTGGTCATCTGACGCGTTACGCCGAAACAGCTGTGCAACCGGTGGCACGACTCGAGAAGTAGCGCCATTCCTTCTTCAACGGCTTATTTTCTATCCGTGCGCTCCTCGCGAGCTACTCAGTGACCGAGGTCTCGTATTCCTATCCGACGTCGTGGAGACCGTCCTAGATGAGTGCAACATCGTCCACCGCAAAAGCCTGTCATACCACCCACAGACCAATTTCCTGACGAAGCGATTTAATCGCACACACGTGGATACGATCGCCATGTATATATCGTCGGAAGTACTACAATCGGGACCTTGTTCTTCCGTTTGCGACGGATCCTCAGAATGTAGCTCAGTCCTAAAACCACCGGATTCCCGCCATTCTTTTTGCTCTACGGTAGTGATCCTTCCTACATTATACAAACCATACTTATATACCGACATGATGTCCCCGAATATATGCCAGCTTTAGACGTTGCTCGTCGCTAGACGTCGCTCAAGGAATGTCGCGAGCTATTTACATAGTAAGACCAGCAGCGCCAGAAGGCACATCACGATGTTTCTAACACAGCTTCAACTTTCGTTGAAGAATATCCCTCGTCTTGCTCTGCGTACTATGCCCGACTCCAGGACAGTCACCGAAATCTGTGTTTTCTAGCGCCATACGGCCACCTCAAGGCAGCGATAATCTAACGCAAGTTGTAGTCGTAGCGCAGCAGGCTGCAGCAGCTTCTGAACACCGAAGAGCTCGGCGACAGGTGACCCTCGCAGCTGCTACATCGAATGCGGCAGCTATTGGGCGATCATAGACAGGAGCTCTACAATCCACTTCTCGGGAGCTCTTCCTTCAACGCCTCCGACTGACATGGCATTGTCACTTGCAGCAGCCGCTGACATGCCAATTGACCAACTCGCTAACTGGTTGGCCGCATCGCGAACTATTCCCGGTCCCAAACCTTCGCCACAGTCGCTAATGCGCCCTTTACGTAAGGGGACGACTATGTTGGCTTGGTCGACTTGACAGCAGTATTCAAGAAATAAGCCATCAGTTGTCATCCACCGCACCCCTCTTGCAGCGACACTGACGTGCATCCTGCGGCCGACGGTGCTCCTCATCTCCGTCCCGTTCTCCCAACTGCTTCTTCGTAACACTCGGTAGGCCTGGTCCTTCGGGCATCTGTTGGTATCGTACCTTCGCTGGTGCCACCCGCAAGTGCAGCCAGCCTTGCTCATTCATGGATAGAAAACTAGAAAATCGGACACTGACGCCGGCAAGTGAACCCGATCACGCAGTCAGCCGCCTCTTCTACGCCACCGACAAGGTTGCCGGCCTTCGCTTCTTGGTCGATACGGGAGCTGAGCTAAGCGTCGTACGGTCCTCTCCATTAGACCCACGGGGCCGAGAAAAGACCTCGCCGATAATCGCCGTCAACAAGTCGCCGATCAACACCTGCGGCCCGCGGTAGCTCATAGTAAGTTTTGGCCTACGTCGCACCTTCCGGTGGCTTTTCACAGTGGCCAACATCAAGCCGCCGGTTCTTGGCGCCGATTTCCTGGCTTTCTACATTGTAGCCGTGGGCATGCGGTCTCGACACCTCGTGGTCATTACGAAAAGCCTTTCAGTACATGGCGTTCTCTCCTGTCATGGCGACCTGACTTCGAGCTATCGTGCCATCTTCCTTGTACGACAAGATCACAAGACCCAACAATAGAGAGGCCCTGGTGAAGCACACAATTGCCCAAAACATCCTCACGAAGGGACCCGCTGTCTTCGCTGGATCGCGTCGTGTCGCCGAATCGCGTACGCCATTGCTAGGCGAGAGTTCGAGCACATGCTAGAACTGGGAATCGTTTGTCCATCCTCTACCAAGTACACGTCAGCCATTAATATGGTACTCAAGAAGACCCGGGGAATAGAGGTCATGGGGTGACTATCCCGTTCTGCAGCAAGGTGCCGACTTGGGGTAATTGTTGTACTTGCATCTTAAGGAACAGCTCGAAACGACAGATACACGGGGACGCGCTTGTCTTGTTCACTTCTTTCTTCGGGTGCCCGTCGTTTCACGCTGTTCCCTAAGATGCATGATATCCCGCCCCATCATCGTTCTGGACCGGTACCCGCTATCACATTTGCAGGACTTTACCGCCAATCTGGCAGGTTGCAAGATGTTCAGGAAGGTGCACCTGGTCAAAGCCTATCCCCAGATACATGTGGACACAGCGTACATCCCGAAGACTGTCATCATTATCCCATTCGGTCTCTTCGAATGCGACCGCATGCCCTTCGACCTGCGCAATCCCGCCCGGACGTTTCAACGTGCGATGAATAAGGTTACCCTTTGTTTAAATTTTGTCTTTGTCTACCTCGACGACCCCTAGGCCGCAAGCATATCATCATCCGAGCGCGAAGAGCACTTGCGAGCCCTTCAATCCGCTTCACAAATACGGGTTCGTCATAGGCCCAAAAACCTGCGTCTTCGGCATGCAGGGCATCGAGTTCCTGGGCCAGCACAAGCCACTAGCTGCATTGCCTTTAACAAAGCTCGTTGTAAAGTATGTCCGCAAATGACCACCACGCAGCGCGCCGCCATTACAGCCTCAGACTGCTACGTAAATGTAAAAATGCAACACCAACCGCGGCTCTGCCAATGTATAACTCCTCTAGTGCACTATTTTAGACCAGATTATATTGGTCACACTGGAACTTCCTTTCGGAAGGGGTGCAATAATCACCGTGCTCATGTAAAAAGTTGTCCTTATCCTTTGTAAAGACATGTGAACGGTGCCAGTTATACATTTGAACATCATATAGCCGCAATTTTGGAATCCACTTGAAAAACCATCACGACCGCGAAGTTCGAAAGTCTAATGTCATTTCTAAGTGGTCAGCTTCGCTTTTCAGATGCAACGCATCTCTTTACCTCGCCTTGTCCCGCGTCCTTGTCGCGGCGTAGTCCCTTCCCTCCCCCATTCTTCTCGCCGCGGCAGCTCCGCGCTCCGCCGCTCTCACCGCAGCACCATCTGTGCGTCAGCGCGGTCAGCGCGCAGCTTGCGCTCGGCTGCGCTCCCTCCCGTCGCCGTGCCAGCTGTGCGTTAGCGCGCAGCTTAAGCTCGGTTAAAAATTTACACCATCTTCCCGCGAGGGGAACCATGGGGTAGATGCGACGCATCGGGGGTGAACATGCTGCGTAAATAGGATACACAACAACAACAATCCCCACGCTCACGTCGCTAACATAACGGAAACGCAACGACAACCCCCGATGCGTTGCATCTACCCCATGGTTCCCCTCGCGGGAAGATGGTGTAAATTTTGTCAATGACAATTACTGGAAACTAATGTTCTCATCTTTTGCCTACAGTTGCCGACCTTTGTATTATTCAATTATTTTTATTTTGGTATATTTGTGGTATTTATAATCCCACACCTGAATTACCATTGCGGATTCGCACAAAGTCCATTCTAGCGAAAATAAGGTATTTCAATCTGTGACTACCCAGTAGCCGGTTCGGATGCTTCACCACGTACAGTGGCAATATCAGCCTAGCGCCGCGCAACAACAGAATTTTCGTTTGGGCAGGATGCTGCTTTTCTACTGCTATTGGAATCATTCAACCATCTATGGGCCATCAGTGGTTGAACTAGCCGCAAGAGCCAGGATTGCTTATGGACTTCCGGAATAGGAAGCCATCCCACAATTTATTTTTGCTCATTAAAGTTTCTTCTTGTTCTTCTTCTTTGGGAATATGTGTTTGTTTTGGGGTGCATTCGTCTGTTCCTATTGCATTTACTTGATTTCCTTAGAAGAGAAATATGTGCTGACAGGCCTTATTTTGCTGACTTCCTTTTCTTGTACTGTATTGCAGTCCCCTCCCTGGACTGCTTGTTCCCCCTCTGGCATCTGTCTTCCCTACTATGCACTTTGACGTTATTTATCTATTTTTTTCTTAATGATAGCTAATGGAGCGCTGTCAACAAACTCCAAATTTTCTTTGCTGTCGGTATGCACCAGGCGACATGTCTCCCGTACATGACGATTTTGTGTACATGATTTTTATGCGTTTTCTGATTCCCTCACTTCGTTCCGAGCTCCACGCGCACTTGTGTTCTGTCTGCAGGAGCCAACCATACGTACCTGCAAAACTTGATTAGTTACCGTCTTGCCGTGCAAGCAGGACACCTACAGTTTTGAAGAGTTTTGAAGTTCAAATTCAAAACTAATCGTCAGGATTGGTTGCAGCGTGCCTTTGGGGGCTTGTGTGCTGCCGGGTTGCCACTCCCGTCGCCTTGAATACACAGGGAGAACCGTGCGCAACCTATTATCATGTTACTGTGATTAGAAGAGTTGGTATCGTATATAGCTACACCTGTAAAACATAACAAGTGCATGCTCGAGGAATTAGCAATTTTTCACTCCATCGGGGGTCGTAATTGCTAGAAATTGTAGGAACGGAGAGTGGTTTGTAATCATTATTTTTGTATATTTGTTGCCTTTAACCGTTTCAAGCAAACGCTGTTATGAATACATTCACTGCCACAATGCTAAGCTGCTTCAAAAGCATGTTTGTGTAGACGTCATATGGCGTATGTGTTTTTGTGCGTACATCCCTTTTCTGAAGCAAGAAGAGTTTAAGTTAGACGCGGCGTAGGCGTTTAAACTAGGTGGCCGTATTGCAAAGGCCACAAAAAACAGAGAATTTTACGTTATCAGCTGAATGCTAGTATGCAAAAGCGAGCGAGTGATAGTGCATGCCAGGGAATAAATTTAGCTCAGAACTTACGTAACATGATTTTTCGACAACAATGATCCCTCAAATGGACTCCAAGGCATGTATCACAGGAACAAGTACAAGAGGAGACGCGAAGATTATTAATCTCTCGTGAATATCAATTTTCTGATTTCTAAACATCAACAAGACAAGACCAATTGAAATGCTTTCCATTATCTAGTTTGGCATGGTATAGAAGCCTCTTCGCATCCTATCTCCATGTTCTCCATCCTATGTTCTCCATGTTTTGCTGTTTTTCTGTTGTTTTTCTAAGTAATCATATCATTTGTTTTGTATTTATTGTTATTTGTTTCTATTGCCATTGGGTTTATGTATATATATATAGCGAATCAGAAAATGGGAAATGAGGGGCTTGTTGAAATAAGCCAGACACAAGAGTTGGCAGTCAAGAAAACCTCGGAAAGCAAAGGGGAGAATGGGGTAGGTCATTGAAACAGATAATGAATTTGGAAAGAAAGAAAGAAACTTGAGAAAAAATGCCCGCCAGGTGGGATCCGAACCCATCGCACCACACCGGTATTCTGGAGGTCGTGGGTTCGGATCCCACCTGGCGGGCATTTTTTCTCCACTTTCTTTCTTTCTTTCCAAATTCTTTATTTGTTTCAATGACCTACCACATCTTCCCCTTTGCTTTTCGAGGTTTTCTTGACTGCCAACTCTTATTTCTATATATATATATATATATATATATATATATATATATATATATATATATATATATATATATATATATATATATATATATATATATATATATATATATATATATATATATATACACAACTGGCATGCTGGCGATGGGGCCGAAGGCGTAGTGAACACAAAGTAAGAAACCTCGGTAACAGCAACAGCGGAGGGTTTATTTCAACGTTTCGACTTCGAGACAAGTCTTCTACGGGAATGGTTGTTGCTGTTGCTGTTACCCAAGTTTCTTACTTTGTATATATATAGTTCCCTTTCTGTTCCTGCTCATCCGGTGTTTGATGTACAATTTAGTCGCTGCCTTCGCTATAGGTGTACTTCTACGCATTCTCTGAGTTATGTATTCTCTCCAGAGGATGTATCGGGCATGCGCTGTCTGCCTAAACCTTATGACGACAGCGCGAACACGCGCAGTGCTGTTGGATGTCATCACGCTCTGGCCTATACAAGGACATGCTAATAAACCCTCCTGTCATTCTTATTCCTGCCATCATGTAGTTGCCTTTATCTTTTGCGAGCCGCACGTAGCTAAGAATACATGTTTTGGGCATGCGCTGTATGCCTAAGCCTTATCACGATTGCGCGAACACGTGCAGTGCTCTTGGATGTCATCACAGTCTTGCCAAGACAAGAACATGCCAATAAACCCTCCTTTCATTCTTGTTCCTGCTATCTTGTAGTTGCCTCGATCTTTTACGAGCCGCACGTCGCTAAGGATACATGTATCGGGCATGCGCTATATGCCTAAGCCTTATCACGACTGCGGGAACACGCGAAGCGGTCTTGGATGTCATCATGCTCTTACCTATACAAGGACATGCCAATAAATCATAAAAAATAACACTCGCCAGCTTCATGAAGCAAGCCTGGCAGCATTTTCAAAGCTGCGCCAGTTCTGCATTTAGTGGGCAGGGGAAAAGGGGCAGGATTTGAGACCGATAAGAAAGCGGTCATTCCATACATGCATGGTATTGCACATTGCGTGAAGAAAGAGGCACCAAGATATGGTGTGCACATCGTCTTTTCAGTCCAAAAGAAATTCGCCAAGATTTGTCCAGCAGTGCAAACGTTACACACAAAGAAGAAAAAGGAACGGAAAGCTGCGGAGTAAAACACGGTATAAAATTTGTAGGGTGCCATAAAGAGGTTGTTTACAGCATCCCTTTGATATGTGGTAAGAAATACATAGAACATACTGGACGATGGCTTAACTTTCGCCTTCGCGAACATCAGAGCTGGTTTAAAGGGGCAGCATATTCGCATTTAGCCATTGATTGCAGAAAGTGCACCGGCTGCCCAGAGGTGCCACTCACGTATAGTGATCATAAGCCTAATCACGACCACCAAGACCGCACGTGGCGCCCGGAGTTGCTCCACACACACACTCATTCTTCACAAACACAAAAGTGTGACACAAGAGGGACTGTGGAAGCGTTTCGTATTAAGAAAGAATATACATAGCCAACGGTCTGTCATGTTATCAGACACTGAATATTTTTTTATGAAAAAGGCTTATTTAGTGACACAAGAGAGACTGTGGAAGCGTTTCGTATTAAGAAAGAATATACATAGCCAACGGTCTGTCATGTTATCAGACGCTGAATATTTTAAGTGCGAATGCACTTTATAAGCGACCCCAAACCATCCACCGCCCGCGGCGGCGGCGGCGGCGGCGTCGGCGTCCGCAGTGCTCCTCTATATTTAAAAAAGAAACAGCATCCTGCGCCAGGTTTCGATCCGAGGACTTTGCGGCCGCAGCGCGACGCTCTACCGACCAAGCCACGGACGCGACGCTGATATCAGTGTTAGTGACGCGCCTTATATCTTTAACGCATTCAAACTACGTCGTCAGCGGCGTGCGTTGGCGACTCAGCGGCGTTATAGCGGCTTGATAACTGCGTGGTGTACACGTGATACTACAAACCCGATGGAAGAGATGGAAGAGAAGGCGGCGAGGCGGTGGGCTGCGGGGGCCGAGCGCAAGCGCCGCAAGCGGGCCGACAACCGTGCATTCGCACTTTCACATTCTCCCCCTCGGGGAAATGCGGGGGAATTTTTTTGTTGAAAAAGGCTTATTTAGTGTGCGCTGTTGTCTGTTTCTGTGTTCCTACACGTGTGGTGTGGTTATATGCCGTGGTTTTTTTGTTGCCCCGTGATCTTGCCGCGTGTGAGATAGTAATCTGCAGTTGCCGTCATAGGCAGCTAAAACAAAGATTTGTGAATATCAAAACATTTTTGTTGTACTGCCCTAATGACAGCCACAACTGGTTTACAGTAAGCCTTTTCTACTAGGGAGGACTCCTTCAAACGCACACAAATGCAACTAGGCACTTTGAGGACGACGAAAGTTCTGTAAATTTATGAAACCTTGTTCCAATTCATTTTGACAGCACCTCTGCATTATTTGATGGCGGTGGCTTTGGTTGTATGCATATATGTTTCTCTGTTCACTATTAAACTTTTCAGTTGCCAGTAGCGCTCCATCCTGTCTGCCAAGTCAGCGGTTCCTAGTTCGCGCTTTTCCCAACATGTACATGTTATATTTTACATTATTACATTGTGTTCCCACGACTGATAGTCCACTGAAAACAGGCCATTTCGTATCAGTCGCAGCGAAAACAAAGGAACTTTAATTTAGCTTATCAGTTTTGGTGAACGATCCTAGTGCAACAGCCAAACTATGCGTTGCCTATTTTAAGAAGCCTTGTCATGCTCATTTAATCACCAAAAACACTTTCAGGGCGTTTAAGCGTTTGTAACGCATTGCGAAAACGGAATCATTACTGTACTTTTGAGCGCTCTCGTGCTCACGTAGTGGCGAATGATATGTCGGTGTTTTGGGCGCCGCCTTGTCTTTTGGAGAGAAAAGAAACAGAAGCGACAGTAGCGAAAGCAATGAATGCGGTGGTGCGCCGTGCAGAAACACATGTCCCTTAGCTGACTGCTGCGCCATCAGGTGGGGAGAACGCAATAACCGCGACCCCATTAACGCTGATTGATTGTAGGGTTTAACGCGCCGACGCAACGCAGGCGATGAGGCGCGCCGTAGTGGAGGACTCCGGATTAATTTTGACCACCTGGGGATCTTTAACGTGCGCCGAAATCTCGTACACACGGGCGTTTTTGCTTGTCGCCTCCATCAGAAAAGCGGCCGCCGCGGCCGGGAATCGAACCCGCGACCTCCCATTAACGCTCTTCATCCGCTTCAGCCAGTTGGACTGGGCCTTTACGAACGGTGGCGTTCACGAGTAACGTTAGACTAACCAATGTGAGGCCTGTGCCCGTGCCACCTACGCGCAAACAATTTTCAACAGCAAGTCACAGAAGAAGAGCGCACTGTAACGAAGCCCACAGAAGAGGTTTACCTTGGTATGTCATGCGCTATCTTGATTGTGTGCTTTCATAACTTGACGTTTTGTCGTCTACGTAAGCTTCGCAACATTGGGGTAATAAATATAATAGCAATGTCGAAAGTAAAATCCTTACTTGGATCCATTTTTCATATATTCCCTCTTAAAGTGTACTTCGGTTCCGTTCAACTGTATATTGTAATCTTTCTTGCACGTGACGTTTTTATCGTCACCAGTGCCGAATAGCGTCCATATAATGTCAGAGGTATTTAAAAACTGAAAATGAAAAAAAAAATGTCTACATGTGACTAGTTGCAGCACGAAATTTACAAATATGATGCAATGCCGCAAATTCCCTAGAATAAACTGATCTCAAGCGTTCGCGACGTTATTTTGGCATAACATAGCATTAAAGCCTGTTGGAACAAAAACATCGGCCTATAAAAAAGGAACGCACTCCGCTCCGTTTCAGGAGGCTTAGGCATCACAAAATTCACCATAAACTAAACAACTTTTCCCGCAATCAGGGGAGATCGTTTTAAAGAAAATTTACTCGTAACTAAACACAGAATGTATATTACCAAAATCAAAATATAAACCACTAGAATGTATGTATATAATTTCAATCTTCCTACATCCCAAGCGAGGGGTAAAAAATTACCAGTATTATTTATTATACCGTGTTAGCGCTACCCCGATTGAGCACATGAGAGTGTACTCCCCAGAAAATTTGCACTTGGATTTGCCGCAACATTTCCGTTCACGCCGAATATTCATACACTGGTAGGAGAGCCCTAGGTAGGACTTGCCTTCTACAGTACGTGTAGTACATTCTGGCTTTCTGGAGTATATTGTCACGAAGCCAAGGACGACGCAGTTGTCTGGCAGGAAAAACAAGTTTAATGGAGCGAACTTGTGCTCCCCTAACAACTCAACAAGAATACAGAGGCGGCGAAGCAGCGGTCAACAAAGTGACTTGCGCAGGCGAGTGACGTCGAACCGAGTGCCCCGGCGTCTGCTCTGCAGGCTTTTATCTTTCGACGCGAGTGTTTCTGGAACCGTTCATTGAAATACAGAAAATTGTAGATCAGAGAAGATTATTCTGGGCTAGTGCCGTTAGGGCGAAACAGTCTGCTTATCTGAATGAGAGAGCCCGTGCGGCATAAAAATAAAGAATGAACGCGCTTCGCGGACACAGATAACAGAGCCAGGCGTGGCGGGGCGGTAAAAACAAACAATAAATAAAACCGTACATTGTTCGCGGCAATATGTAGTGCTTATGTCTCGGTCACCCTAGACGCCATGCCGTCGTTTCTACGTGGATGCTGTCCTCTCCAAATGCCCACCTAATAGGTCCGAAGGAGGAAACAAAGATGTGCCGCTTGATCTCTTAGAAGGTGATGAGCGAAGAGAGCGTGCCGCACTCTTAGGCGCGAATTCATCGCAGGCTTCTTGACAGACGGGCTGCAGCCGGATTTCCTCCTTATCATCAAGTTGGCAATGACCATTGTTGGCGCTGGCACCGGCACTAGCGTTTCTGCAACAAGAGCTTTCTAAAGATATAGCCCTAAAATTTCATTTCTCAATACTGAAACTGTGCTTTCTATGGTGTCTCTATTCTTAACGTCCTCAATTTCTTTTAGAGCTGTGCTCATTTTTGTTTCTGCTCATCTATTTACTTCTGTAATTCCCGAAAAATAATATCGGTTTTGCCTGAAAAAGCAAATCAACCGTCATTGAATCGTACGTTATCGCAATATCCTTATGTGGCTGCACACTAAACTCTACCGCCACGTTTTAGTAAAACCACCGCAGGCAGGCAACTTGAGATTGTGACAAGGCATCTCCTAATGCTCCTTGCGCTATCACGTTACCACATTTAGTAACCACGTTGCGGAAGCTAAATGTGACACTCATTAGCATTTCAGTGATTGTTCGCTTTTAATTTCTCATTTTTTTTAATAAATGGTTCACCACGTGTGCGCGGACCTGTTGGCATGAAAACACCTTTCCTTCACGCAACAAACAAAAACGTTGTGCAACTTACCACTCCTTTATAGACAATAAACAAAAGCCGTAAAACAAATATACATTGTACGTAAAATTTAAATTTTCTGCATAGCTTCCTTGGGCATATTTTTCGCGTTGGCTCATTGTTATCGGTACCAATACACCAGATGTACTTCAATACAAACGATAATACGAGAATAAATACTCCAGCTAATACTCCCAGGTTGCTTCGAATTTTATTTCAGTATATATTGTAAAATACTGCGTATATTGTTTAGTTGATTTTAGTGCTCATACAAGACATCTGCACAACAATCGATATTTTAGTAAATTTATTGTCTGCGACACTATATCAGTGTTCGTTATATTATCAACTAGTTTGAAGACATTTTTTTTCTTGAACACTGTAGCCTTACATAAAAATCATAGTAAGGCCAAGAGGATTACGAAAAACTATTATGGTTTCCTTTACTCATATCAGCCAGTCTTGTTCAAGTATTTTCCAACTACGGCTCAACGCATGGAAAACTTACTTCTGTTATATTGAACAATGGTTTAGCCGGAGTTTCAGCATGTATTGCTACGCATAAATGCAGTGTAATGAAAGCCCAACCAAAGCAGATAGCTTTCACACCACTGGTGTTGATAATTTCCTCCACGTCGACATACATAGCCTGCGAGACAAAAAAGAGGTTATACAATGTAACAAATTTTTCGTCAATAGCTACGCAGAAGAATCTTCCGAAAATGCGCTAATAAGGAGAACTTTAGATTTAAAAGTACGAAATCTTAATTCCGCCACATTTCAGACCAGTGCAAACGCGGCGTCTTTTTTTACGTTGATGCAGTTTGCTAGACAGCGCACCGCTAAGAGCAATAAGAACGAATTAATTCAATAAATGAAACCCAGAAACTACCGAGAAGTCCACGCCCGAAAACAACTCAACCGGGCGCTCAACCAGGGGGCATATTTAGAGCTAGAAGGGCACTAAACGTGCGTGCTGGTATGATATAATGTCATTTTTTAGGGAAACTAGAACCAGCCCCTTCACAACAGGTGTAGTCAATATAATATAAAGCGTGGTATATGAGAACCACAAATGTGTTTGTCTTTAGGGCATGAACAACCGTGAGAACGTTCGCAGTAGTAGTTTTTATATTTTACTTGTCGTAAGTAATGGCTTTTTAAGAAAACTACTATGCGTTAAATATAGTGTGAGTATTGGTGTCTGCTTCACTCTAGTTCTGAGCGAACTCTTTCTAACCCTGTATATAAAAGAAAATGCAACGAACCCCCAGTAGTCAAATATTTAGCGTGTCTTTCACTCAGTGGATGTTTCTTTTGTTATCGTCAAGCGACCTACATCGTCTGACAGCCAAGAACAACGCGACCCACCATGGGATAGTTTGAATGAACATTTGGAACCTCACGCTAATGACGGAAAATCCGTGTGATGACCGCCTCAGGCTATCACACCTGACTTCTCACACAGAGCACACTCGCGTTGAAACTACTCTTCCCGCTCTAAGAATCCATTTCCGCTCACGCCAACCCATTCGAAGATTGTCAAAAGGGGCATTGCCATCTCGGCGCTGATGATACAGCCTTAGCAGGTACGGCTCGATTGTTTTTCTGGGAGGGCTGAAAAATGCAGGAATTTTTTTTTATTAGCGCACCAATATGCTCCAATATCCTCAATGTACTCACCATCGTGTTCATTATTGTTTTCACCAATGCTGGACCAATGCGCTCAAACCGGAATTTTATGTAAAGCGCCACCACCCATGAGTACTAGTGGCATTGTGAGCATAGGCTGGACTTAGGTTCCGCTAGGCAGATGAATGCCTCAAGCCATTGTGTGCTGAAAACAAAGCACACGTTTCCATCTATTCCTCATATCCTGTTCCGCAGTAGACAATACGAAGTTAAAATTTGCTTTCTCTCACAATAAGCCACCGTCTAGATAAAACAAGGCGCTCGTTTGAAACCATGCTTGACACTGTTCTGCAACTAGTAGTGTAAAGTCAGTATTTGCTCTTCTCTGCAGTAGGTCCACGCTTGTACAGTCAACTAAGTGTACCGAAACACTGACTGTACGGCATATACAAGTAGCGGTGCACTAACTAGTTTTGGAGCTGACCAACGCCTTAATCCGCATCAAGATGACGAAACCGGTAAGGTTCATGCGGTAAAGTTCAAAGGCATCTCTACGCTCCGCGCGAGATTGGGGATAATTACCTCTTACACCTATTACCGAGCTTGACCATTGCAGACGGACATCCTCTTGACGATGCACTAGTATAGAATTCTATAAAACCTGTCCCACAACTAGGCTTTCTACAAAGTAGGACCACGCACACATTCATAAAACTCGCTACGGCTGTTCGACAAAGCGCCTAAAAGACGCAGCAGTTTGGGAAACATTTGTACACTGTAAATCTTCTAAAAAAACATGTGCAAAAAGCCTGAAATGCAGCCTGGAAACGAAGTTGAAGAAAAGTTGAAAGAACGATGTTGACCAAAAACGGGCACATTAAGCGCCCTTTGAATGGTCGCAATACTCTTCGAGGCTTCGCGCAGAGGATATGGTAAGACGATGTTTAATTGCAGTTTATTCTGTAACCATACAAGTCAAGGAACCTTGCTACATAATTTAGTTTACATAATTAAAATGAATTTTACATAATTAAAATGAATTTACTATTTGTTGCACTGATTTATGATAGCTAAAGTCACTTTTATTGATTCACCGTCCGGGGAAAATACTACCCTCAGTAATGAGAGCGTAGGTCTGCAATTCTGAAATCGAGGAACGTCTGCCCTATACCATTGTCCTCAAAATAAAGAAATTGTGGTCGGAAAATGCCCCCTCGAGGCACAAGAGAGGCGCGGTCGAATCTCTACCGGACAAGCATCTTTCCTGTAGTGACGGTGATTGAGTTTTATTCTCACCCTACTGAACCTTGGTCATTTCCTGTCCTTCCATAAAATTTACGTTATCACTTTGGCATCGCAAGGATAAAGTTGTGTTGAACAGCGTGGACACGTAGGTTTGTAAGTATTTCACTAGGTCACGTTCACGTATCACAGTGGACACCTGTGTTGATGATCGTTTTCTTTTACTAAATTTTAACCACCCAACACGCTAAATACTACCAACGATCAATAGGACTAACACATCTTTGTGCATGAGCGACATATGGGAATTTTATTTCAATAAAAATTTGCCATCTCGCCTATAGTCTGCTCGTGACAATCATTGGGCACGTATTGTCTCCCACACGGTAGACATGCTGATCCTAGCCAATATTGCGTACGCTACCGTGAGACCGCCTCACCGCGATTACCCCTGAGTGAAAAAACCACAAAAAGGGATGGATGGTTTAAAAAAAAGTTGGGATATGCATGTACCAAAAATTGCCTATTGAAAAAGGTGTTGAGTAAAGATGAGATTTGAACGGCATATAACAGGTCAACATACTGTCCCTGGTGAAGTAGACACCATTTGTTACACTCGACGTGTAGACTTTGCACCTGGCTAGTGCAGAAAGCACCAGAGGCTTCCGCCAGCCAAAAAACGTGCCGCACCCGGACGATCATTTTTAAGGCTCTTTTCGTTGCCGATCCACATACAACACTCCAATAGCCTAATTGGAGGCCTACGAAGATGAAAAAAATCCTTAGCGGACGTTGTTTGTCAACACTATTGGAGTGATGAGACAGATTTTTAAGAATGTTCATTCTTTTTGGGCATTTTTGTTTAAGTAGTGTTAATCGCGGTATGAATGTATATTCTTTCGTAAAGAACTACGGCCGAAAGCTTATGTTCCCGTTTGACCGTAATCTACACGCCATTGATTTTGATGTCTGGATCTGGCCGCATCCCTCGCCTTTTGAAGAACACAACACAGGTACTTTGTTATGGGTTCAGCATAAAACCTTTCTCGTCCGCCCGACCAGCAAGTTTCTTCACACCCAGCTGGAATTGCCGTTGGCATATTGACATGTCACAAAATTTAAAAAACAGCTGCATGTCGTCCACACATACAGAATAAGATACAGAGGGCGCCAACGCCTTACGAACTGAGTTCATTTTCACTATAAACGACGTGCAGCATAGCACCCGCCTTCAGGCACTCAATTTGCCTTCGCCTGAGCACTAGAAAGAACTGAACTAGCCCTTACACGAACGTTCCCTGGGACATGCAGCTAACCGGTTTGTCTAGCACATTCTCAGACAATCCGAAAGACTTCAGGTTGCTAAGGACAAAGTAACGCCACGAGGTTTCATTAGCCTTCTCAGAGGTCAAACCACGCCTTCCTACAAAACTCCTTATGGACAAACACATCTTTGATGTACAATTCAAGATCCACGAGTTGATCGTTAGTAGATCTCCCCACCTTAAATCCCGCCTGGCAGCGCCCTAGAAGACTATTTTACTCCAAAACGTTCGCGTCTTCTGTTTATCATCTTCTCGAGAAGCTTGCACAGGCAGCCTGTCACGGCGATAGGACGATACCTTGCCGTCCGAGAGGGCCCCTCCTTCCGGAAAACCACTACTATGGCCTCCCTCCAAGGTGCCCCGGAAGCCATATTTGAATGCATAGGTATAGGAGCAGCTCAAGAGTGTCTGCATGTAGGTGCTGAATCATGGGGCGTGTAATCAAGTCTGTACGTGGAGCTGAAATCTTACATAGGCACATAAGGGCCTTCAGCTCGGGAATCCCCAAATGTACGGATAGCTCTAGCGAAATTTATCACGCGTGTGTTTCATCTTTTCCTTCTTCGTCAAATGTTGAAGTTTGCTCGAAGTATGTGTTCATAAGTCATTAACAAAGTCCCCTAATTTTCTGCTATAATCTTGTTTCTAAAATGAGGAATCGTTACAAGTGTGCGACTTATGGTCGTCATTGAGAGACTCGTTTTCACAAGACATTTCGTGTTTCACGAAAGTGTTGGTGTAGTGTGCAGAAGTGAACACTAGGTAGTTGGTGTAGTGTGCAGAAGTGGTATTACTAGGACACAAAAAAAGAACCAGACAGGACGAGCTCTGACTGTTAACTGAGATTTATTGAAAACGAACACATATTTATGCATAAAATAGCATCGACATTGCGCATGCGCTATCGTCAGTATCCCACGTAAGACTCATAGAGATACAAAGAAAGAATACCCATGCTCCTGCATTCGACAATCAAGAAAGGCCACTTGTTCATCGTGTAAACAAACGAAGGCCTGACCAATGGACTTGTCCCCAAGCCTGCTTATGTTAGAAGAAGAAGAAGTTCTCGATGTAGCCGATTGAGATACTGTAGATGTAAGACAGCTTTATCAAAGTGGGGCTGACAGTAGCACGGGGAACATGAACGACAGTGATCCCACAACTAAGATGCAGGTGTACCTTTTAAAGCATCAAAGTGCTGTCTTCAACATACTTTTTTTTCTCGTTTATTTATTGGTGTGGAAGACTTGAGCTGATATTTTCTTTTATGCTGAACTTATTCCTTGCGGTACTTTGTTTTTCTTGCCATGGTGTTGTGTTAGGTTGTGAATGTTTTTATGGCAGTTTGGTCCTCTGATCTCTCCCAGATTTCCGAGATTGTAAAGGGTGACAACCAGCTCTCAGTGTTTCACTTAAATGTGCAGAGTTTGAAAAATAGGTTTGATTAAGTACACTTGTTTCTAGCGAACTTGAGCCTTAAATTTGACATACTTTGTTTTACTGAAACTTGGTTAACTCCCGATTACGATTGTTTTCCTATTGCCGGCTACGGTTGCATATCAATATGTCGTTCCAATGCACGTGGGGGTGGCATTGCTATTTACATACGTGATTATTTGCCCTATGATGTGCTTGCCGATTTCAAGGTCATTAACGATGATTATGAGTGTATTCCGGTGAAATTCTACGGCATTTTGTTCGCTCTTTGTTATCGCCCTCCATCTGGTGTGTTGAATAACTTTTTTAGACTTTTCAGAAAAAGTGTTGCAGCTGAGCATTGAGTCACATTTAAAAAGTGTTCTTGTCGGGGACTTTAACATCAATGCCTTCTCAGAAAATCCATGTTATCTGCCTTTTCAAGAAATATTCCAGTCATATGGGTGCTTTAATGCGATCTATAAGGCAACTCGAATTACACATAAGTCTCAGACAATACTGGATCTTTTTTTGAGAAGTTTATCACTGTCAGTGCTGGCGTTATTTCATGTAATTTGAGTGATCACCTGCCTATATACATTCTACTACCTCGTAGTTCACCATGTAAAATCTAAACAAGACAACTTGATGCGACATTACTCTGTGAAAAATATAGCGATTTTCGAAGCTATTATAACGGCAGAATATTGGCATGTGGTTTTAAATAAGACAGATGCGAATTGTGCATACAACACTTTTCTGACGTGTTTTTGTAAGCATATAATACATGTTTTCCACTCGAACCTCACAAAAAACATAAAAAAGCACGTAAACCTTGGGTAACCCATGAACTATATGAGCGAATGAAGTATAGAAATAAGCTCTTCTGGGTGTTTTTACAAACCAAGAAAGAAAGTGATTTCAAATTGTTTAAATTCGTAAGAAATAATGTTGACGCAGATATGAGAAAAGCCAAATGCCAATATTACATGCATAGGCTCGAAACTGCCGGAAACACCCGCCTTATGTGGCAAACAGTCAAAGAAATAGTCTCTAAATCTCCACAAGCCAAAAAAGTGTTCTTTAAATCTGACAATTTAACTGAACTTGACAATTCAGATTCATTTATTGAACATTTTGTTAATGTTGGTGCACCTACTAAGGACACTGCCGATGTCCAATGCGAGCAGTTCATCAAATAATGTTGTCCAAATACCATGTTTTTATCTCCTGCCGACCAATCTGAAATCCTTTAGATAATCTTTTCGTTCAAGGACAGCTGTGCCGAAGGTGCTGACGGTATTAAACCTATACCACTAAAGGCTGTTGCCGAGGGATTAAGTGTTCCCCTTGTACATATATGCAACCTTATTCTTTCTCAAGGAGTGTTCTCTGAGAAAATGAAACTTGCTCGTGTGATGGCTATACATAAAGGAGGCCCAATGAACAATTTAAATAACTATCGACCGATTTCCGTGGTCTCAGTGTTTGCAAAAATCGGAGAACGTCTTATAAACAAAAGACTAACCACGTTCTTGTCCTAAAACAATATTTTAATAGCTGAGCAATTTGGTTTTCAAAAGAAAAAATCTACTGAGGTGGCACTTCTCGGAATTAAAGAGCAAATTCTAGAAAACATTGAGATTAAAGTATTAAAGTAAATTTTAGAAAACATTGAGATTTCTTGATTTAAGAAAAGCATTTGATAGCGTTCAACATGATGTGATTTTACGAAAACTTTCGTATTATGGAGTCAGAGGTGTCGCATGGTCGCTCATTAAAAGTTACTTAACGTCCAGGTCCCTGTATACAGAAATAAATGGCATTAAATCAGGCACCAAGTACATTCAGTATGGGGTACCCCAAGGATTCATTCGCGGTCCAGTTCTGTTTCTCTTGTATATAACGACATTTTAAACCTTCAGGGCAAAGAAAAACTTTTATTGTCCGCAGACGACACAAACGCGTTCTTCTCTGGTATGCATATTCAAGACCTCTATAAAACACCGACTCATTGGTTGGTAAATTTAGGTTTTTGGCTCAGATCAAATGGGATAGAATGAAATGTAGATAAAACAAAATACCTCGTATTCAGACCAAAAGGGACACAAATTCCTACAAACCTGACGTTAAACTTTAATATCAAAAGCATCAAACAGCCTGAGACAGTTTCTTTTCTTGGTGTAACATTTCATGAAAACCTTTCGTGGACACCACACGTTACTTCCCTTAAAAAAAACCTTTGTCGAGCTGTGGGTGCATTAAACCGGTTGAGATACTACCTTCCTATGAGTGTAAAACATCAAGTTTATTACGAGCTTTTTCATTCGCGATTAAAATATTGCTCTTTAGTGTGGTTCACCACAACGCAAACAAACCTAAATAAACTTACGATATTTCAAAAACGAGATATACGAGCAATTGCAAACCTAAAGTATTCTGCAAGCTGTGCAGCATACTTTAACAAACATGAAATACTACCAGTCCGGCAACTTTACGCCCAAAAATTATCTCTAGAAGTACTCCGCCAGTATAATTCTAACGAAACACTGTTTGAGGTGAACTATGATGTACAATAGAAGTCCGTATGAACTGAGAACGTGCTTGGTAGAACAATGCCGTTCCCGGACAGGCTATGGGGATCAAAGGTTAAAATGGCAGATTCCTCACCTCTTCAACCAGTACCGTGATATTCTTGATCTCATTCGATATCGTAGCCCAAACAAAGTATCTAAAGTTATAAAAGAAAAATTGTCGTGGCAAATAAAAATTACCGGTGACACCAGTTGTTAGCTCTCCAATTTTGTCACTTTCCAGGGCCTGAAGGATGTCTGCATTGTGATTGCTTTGTTTCTTGTTTTGTTGGTTCCGACATCAGATGTGTGTTCATATTTTTGTTCTGGTATGATTACGCCATTGTGCATCCTTTATTTTGGCGAACGTATGTAACTCGCTTTTTTTATTTTTGTTTTGTTTGTTAATTTTTGTTATCTTCCTCCTCTAATTGTTGTTCCTTGTGATCCCGCTGCTCCTGTGATTGTTACGGGTGGCAGGGCCCCGTCAGGCAGTTTTGTTTGCCTTTTGCCACGCCATCCAAGGCAGTTTTGAATTGTCTAAAATAAATGGATACAACAACAACTTTTAAACACCGGCCTGTCTGGCCAACGGACGCCTGACCCCAGTTATTGATTGAACAACGTTTATTTCCACAGATTTGTCGCTTATTTATTTATTTATTTACGAGTACCTTACAGGCCCATTGTGTAGGGCATTGAGTAAGGGGGGCAGAAAAAGAAAAAGTACAAGTTTGTCTCGAATATACAGGAGTAATGCGTAAAAATTACTAACAACAAGGAAACAGTGCAGCAAAATAAAATACATAAACCAGCATATCGCTTCAAAAACAAAGTAGAATGCACAAAGAAACAGTGTAGTAAAACAGAATACATAAGTCAGCATATCGCATCAAAACAAAGTAGAATGCAGTTTACAAATGATACAGGATGCGCAATAAAAATGGCTAAAACTTTGAGCAAAAAGGTAAGGAAGTCAAGAAGATAGGTACCGTAATTTTCGAGCAAAAGCATGTTGACAATACAAGGTAAGAATTCAATCAACAACAAAAAAACGAAGCGCAAAACGTGGTTTTTAGAAATTCACGGCGTACTGCACGTGCCAGACATACACAAAAACAAAAACAGACTATTGAATTATGAGACTATCCAGATAGATGTAAGGGTAACTTTCGACGGAACGAATCGAGTTTAGTGTCAGATGCTATGTTATCAGGAAGGGCATTCCATAACCTGATTCCACTGGGCAATGCGGATGCGTTAAAAGAATTTGTTTTCCCATAGATACGCGAGAAACTAAATCGGTTGTACAATCTATTTGATAAGTAGGGGGATCGTAGACTGGGTAGCCTAGTTATTTTACTGGTGTGTACGTATTTGTGAAAGAGGCATAAGAGAGCGATGTTGCGGCCAGTGACTAAGAGTTGAAGCGAATGATCCTTTTTAAGTTGTGTTACACTGGAGCCGTAATCGTAATTGCGGGAAATGAAACGGACAGCCCTGTTTTGAATTGCTTCGACCATATTTATAAGGTAGTTGGGGTGAGGTGACCAGACTGCAGAGGCGAATTCAAGTTGGGGCCGGACAAATGTTTCGTAGGCTAATTTGCGGATGTAAGATGGAGTAGAACGTAGATTACGGCGTAGGTATCCTAATGATCTTGAGGCACTGGCGCAGATGTTAGTGATGTGAGTGGCCCATGAAAGGTTATGGGTGAGATGAACCCCGAGGTATTTGTAGGTGGACACCTGCGCAAGCACTTCATTGTTTATGCGGTAAGACAACACAGACGGGTCATGCAGACGACTAAAGGGGATTGTTTTACATTTGGATGCGTTTAACGTCATTTGCCATGCATCACACCATTTCATAACTAGGTCAAGGTTTTTCTGTAAGGTATAATGGTCATCAACGTTTTGAATAGGTTGGTGTATTATGCAATCATCGGCAAATATGCGTATGCAGGATGTTAGGCCCTTTGCTAAGTCATTAATATAGATGAGAAACAGAAGTGGAGCAAGGACGCTGCCCTGCGGCACCCCAGAGGTTACATAAGAAACAGGTGACGAGTCGTTATCGATGACTGTGAATTGTTTACGGAGTGATAGAAAATTCCGAATCCATGATAAGGTTAGCGAATCTAATTGGATAGCAGATAATTTGGAAATTAGGCGGCAATGAGGTACGCGGTCAAAAGCTTTTGAAAAGTCTAAAAAAATGCAGTCTGTCTGTAGATTGTTATTCATATTAGTGTGAAGATCAGTTATGAATTCAAGTAATTGCGTTTTGCATGACCAACCCTTCCTAAACCCATGCTGATTAGGACAAAAGAAATGGTTTGTTTCAAGGTGGTTGAATACATGGGAGGCGATGATGTGCTCCAGAAGTTTCCAACAAATAGATGTAAGTGAAATGGGGCGGTAATTTTACGGCAAATGTTTGTCTCCAGATTTAAAAATAGGTATTACTTTGGCAATTTTCCAGTCATCTGGTAATGTACCAGACGCTAATGATTGCTGAAAAACGAGGCACAATATTTTACTTGTAATGGGAATGGTATTTTTTAGTATTTTGGAATTAATATCATCAACGCCGGCTGAGCTGGACACCTTCAACTTATTTATGAGGCCTGCAATACCTTCGATGGTGATTTCGATGGGCTGCATGCATTGGTAATCATACTCCGGCACGTCAGGAAGAGTAGATTGATCTTCCTGAGTGAATATGGAAGTGAAAAAGGTATTAAAGGCAGAGCAGCATTGACTGTTTGGAAGAGGTTCTTGGTTATCATCATATATAATTATACGGTTAGTGTCACGATGACAAGATATCTCCCTCCAGAACTTGTTTGGATTACTTTTTAGAAGAGAACAGAGGTCTTTTGAAAAATACTTAGATTTGGCAGAGCGTATTGCGAAGCAGTACTCCACCAAACATTGCTTGTGACCAAGACCAAGAAGTGACCAAGAAGACCAAGAAGTGACCAATGACCAAGAAGTGAGTGTGGAGTGTACGTAGGCGTTTAGCTTTTTGGTACAGACGTTTTTTCCTATTTCTTAGCTGGCTGAGTGATTTAGTGAACCAGGGGTTAGTTTTGTCATTAGAAATGGAAATCAAGGGAACGTACTGGTTAATCAGGGCGATCATCTGTTAACGAAAAAGTACCCAGTTATCCTGCACGGAACGGTTATGAAAAGAGGGCAGGAAGACCTGATTGAAGAATATTTCAAGGTTATTGTTTACTTCTGCGTAGTTAGCTTTATTGTAATCTCTAATTTTTTGGTAGTTTTACCCGCGAAAGTCGAAGGAAATTTAAGAGTTATTTCAAGAAGTCTGCGGTCACTGAACCCTTCGTGGTGTAGAACTTCTGCGACAGTTTCAGGTGCTCTGGTTAATACTAGGTCTAAAATGTAGCTTCCACGGGTATGTTCAGTGACGACCTCTATAAGGTTAAAGTCGAGCGTTAGACTGATAAATTCGTTAGATGCGTTACAAGGGGAGTACAGAAGCTTTCAGTCTATCAGCGGTAAATTAAAATCACCAAAAAGAAAGACATTTTCTGTTTTACACAAAGAAATAGCATCGTCAACACTTTTCCGCAGTTCAACGTTGAAAGAACTATTTGCGTCAGGAGGGCGGTAACAGTTCCCGATTAAAACAATATCATTAGGGCTAGGTTTGCATGCTACCCAGATAATCTCAAGTGCGGACCTGGTGTCAATAATGTAGGACGATAGTGTTGTCTTAATTCCTTGAAGAACGCCACCACCTCTTCTGTCAGTGCGATCTTTCCGGTAAATGTTAAAGGCGTTAATGTTAGGCAAGAATTCGCTATCATTAATGTCGGGGTGCAGCCACGTCTCAGTAAGCACAAGAACGTCTGATTTGTTATCGTCGACAAGAGAACCAACTTCTTCTCGCTTAGGCATCAGGCTTCGGATGTTTGTGAAAGTAAAACATAATGAAGTTGTGTTAGAAACTGGATTATCGTGGTGGAGGTCTTTATTGCACATGTTATTTGTGTTCGTGACATAGACTTGCGTAGTGCATGCACAATTCTTGAGCTATCTCGTCGATAGAACTACTTCGTTAGTAGCACTATCGATGACATAGGTTTTTTTGTCGATGCGCAGAGTCGACGGCTAGAAAGAATTTTACATTTAGGGTTTTGGCGAAGTCGTACAACTTTTTTCTTTTTTGTCTGGTAGCTAATGAGAAATCTTCGCTGATTGAAAAAGTCGTCCCTTTAAGTTTTATTGATTGAACAACTTTTATTTTCCCAGATTTGTCGCTTAGCCGTCGGTCATTAGCCCTTGGTCCTTGGCGGCGGTCGTGGCCATCTGGACGAGCCCGGTCTGGACACCCGGGTCGGAGCTGAGTAGCGCGGTCTCCAACTGCTCCTTCGAACTTATATTGAGTGCAGGCTGTCCTGCCGTACTGTTTGGCGGTTAATTTTTCTGGAGAGAGCAAGACCATACCATTTGATGTAGGTCAGCCCTGTCACCGCTCACCTTGCATTTATCTGAATAGAGCCCTGGGTAGCATTTGCTGAGTGTCCTGTCTGGGGCTGGTTATTTTGCCCTTTCTAGACTATAGTGGTCAACTATATCTCTGTAGTACACCAGTCTGTCCCTGTCTGATTGTCGCATCGAGTGAGAGTCTGCGCTAGGAGATTCACCATCGGCTCGGTCAACGAAACCTCGAGCCACATCGTGCACACACTCATTCCCGGCCATGCCAGAGCGGGCCGGTACCCACATCAGTTGTACTTTACCGCCTAGCTCCCTCCTCAAGCCGTATTTAAGAATTTGGAAAGCTTCGGGTGCGATGTGTATTCTCGCACAGTTTAGAATGACCGACATCAAGTCGCTTACTATGACTTTTGTCTCGGGGGATGCGACCTTTGCCAGGGCAATGGCCACCTCCTCACCAACCTCCGGTTCCGCCGTCCAAACCCAGCCGGAGGTGATGGAAGTGCCCTATCGATTCACTACCGCTAAGGCCATAGTGTCGGAGCTGGTATATTCGGTGGCATCCACGTACATCACGTCCTGGAATTTCGAGAATGTTTTATGCTGAGCCCTGGCTCTGACCTGTCGTCGCTCCTTGTTATGTACCCGATGCATGTTTTTGGGGAGTGGCGGGATATATGCGTGGGTCCGTATCTCCGCTGGTATTAAGACATTCGGGCCTTGCGCACGTCTGTAATTTATTTTAAAAGAATCTAGAATGTACCTCCCTGTCTGGCTCTTAGAAAGGCGTTTCTTTTGTGCTGTTTTCTGGGCTTCTATAAGCTCACTGATGGTGTCATGGAGGCCGAGCACCTCACAGCGTTCGTTCGATGCTGTTAAAGGTATTCCGAGGGCTTGTTTGAAACAGATATTTTGTAAGCAGCACAAACACAACACGTTGATTGCTTCTATCTAGTTGCCTTTTAGTTGATGCTCGCGTCGGCTTTGATGTTTCATTAATGGGAACTTACGAGTTTTATTTTGTGAAAGTATGATAGGTTCAGTATTAGATTCAACAAAAGCCGCTTAGAATTTTGTTGTTTTTGTGTCTACTATAAATTACAGAATGAAAAGTAAGCTTGACCCCAAAAATCTGCTGTCAAACACACCTTCACTGCTCCATAACACGTCTTTTGATTCTCCCAAGCTGCTCCGAAACTCTCACTTTTTATCCCCAAAACTGCTATAAGACAACATTACTCATGCTTCCCGGCTCAAAAAGGGTCTCTCAAGCTTTGACCCCTGCGTACAAAGCATTGGGTGCAGAAAACACACGATGCCACGGTTCAACGCATTCCCCAGATCCTTCAACAAAAACACCCTCGACGCTTCGGGGACTTCACGCCGAGGTGGCAGGTAGTCTTGTTGCCTCCCAGTCTGGAGTTCTGTCTGATCGTCTCGAGGCTGCCCTACTCGAATCTCCCAATCTCCGCGACCACCCCTCCGCTGTGCGGCCACTTCGAACTGGCGTGGGTACGTCGCTACCTCCGCTGCCTTCACCACGGGAGATTAAAACGCATCTCCTCTCCCCACATTTAAGGACTTACCTCTCGACCGATCTCAAACAAATAAAAGAAGCTCGCACTAACGCGTACGACATCAAGGTAGCGAAGCTCGACGCAACCTTCATGACCATCAGGATGGTTTAGATCTACGAGCACAGCGTATTTCCTTCTTCTCCGCTGCTACAGCGACCTTTAGTCCATCAGTGTTGCTATAATAGCGAACAAGTACTAAATCGAATAAGCAGAACGAACTAACCGAACGCGCACACTTAAACAAGGCGCCCGCAGGTGTAACGTGTACCCTATCACGTGTTGTGTGTCGAGCAAGTGGCACTATTTCTCTCCCCACTGTCACAGCCGAGTGAATAAGCTGTTTGACTCTTGGGTAGTAACTCACGCTCTTGGACGAGTTCGAAAGGCGACTGACTCGATCTCCGTTGGTCTTCCTGACTCAGTCAAATCCCGCCCATTCTGGTGATTTTATTTCTTCAGAGTGTGATACTAGTTTTGTGAAACGTCTGAATCACGAATTGCTGAACAGCGCCGCTGTTAATGCTTATCAATAAAGTACTTGCCAACACAGCCACCACCGCTCATATCATCCATAAATGGGAGACGCTTGCAGCCCGGAAACAGACAACCCACACCTCTGCGCCTCATATGCAAATTTTCTCACGCCGTCTGTGAAGCCAGCACGCCTGTTCTTAGATAAAACCAGCGCGAACTCAGACAAATTCAAAGTAAGTGCAATACAAGCACAGCTGCTGGTGCAATTCTGCAATACTTGACCTTTGACCTCAGTATGTATTATTATAAACAGTCTAAAGGGAACAGGGGAACGCGTAGAAAACACCCTAAAACTCAGCTATGAGTGATACGCAGCGGCCCCCTTCGGAAACAAAGTGGAGAGAGGGAAGCTGTTGTAGAAAACGAGAAGACAAAGGCCCCGGGCGTGCAGATGGAATCATGTATTACATTTACATAATGATGATGATAATGTCAGGATGCTGCGGAAATCGGGGTACTTCTTTCGCAACATCTTCCCAACCCTGAAAGAGTGAGTAAACTAGTTGCCCAATCTTTGTACTCCGTTTCACTGGCATGGTCACTTTCAAAGTTAGTCCAGTTCCATTAAGAGACAGCTTAATCTTCCAACGATGTTGTAGCGTCGATAACATTTCCGGTAGGCAGACTTGTGTATGGTTACAGACCTGTAGACCAAAACCACAGCTCGTTTGATGAAAGTACGTTTCACATGAGGTTCGCCGATTACCTTTGAGATCAGTTGAAGCCATTGATGATGATACTTGTGTTGATCCCACATGCTTGTCTCATCATCTCTCTCTGGTGTGGAGTGTTTGCTTAGCATACGAGTTTTCTGTCGCATCCGAGGCTTTGTCTCTTTGGTGCGCCTAATCAAGGGCTTCGCTGGTCTCCTAAACTTTCCGTGTTCGCACAGTGGCCAATCATTGATGCGTTTCCTCAGTTCAACTGTCAAACGGGTCAAGCGCCTGGTAAAAGGGCTGGTTGATGCACAGGACTTTTGGCGATAGCAAAGTTCTTCAGGCTGGTCATTGAAGCATGTCTTTGAGGTTGTCCTGGGTTTTTTATTTGCAGGCTGAAGTGATTCCGTATTCGTGTCCCTTAGGAGCTGCTTAAATCCTAGGTTTGGTGGAGACGGCTCGCGCTACAGTTGTTCACTCTCTGGTTGCGTCTGCTCTGAGTACTGCTAACGAATGAAGACTTAATTGTTTGAAAATTGTCCCGTGAGGCTTCACCAGGAATGGCGATAATAACGATGTCCACGATCATATAAGGCGTTGTCTGAATTGAAGTATGTGCAGCTCGAATATCTCTCAGTTTCTTTGTAGACTTCTTTACGAGCGAAGAGTCAGAGATGCCGGACTATACATGAGTAGTGCGCCGAGATTCTGTTGTGATTTCTTGTTTTAAAAGGCACCGTAATCTGGTTCTGGTGTCGATTATGATCTCTCCCAGGCAAAGCATGTGGTAAATTCCTCCAGGAGATATTCGGTGGCGATGCATTTTTCAAGGTCCTTGTCCAATAAGCTCAGTTTCGCTTCATGTTCTTGGAGTCGGTAAAGAAGGCTTTTGAGTATTGGGTCACTGTGCAGCAAGTAACTCACGGCTGCAAGGGCTTCGACACACATTTTCTGTATTAATGCACGGAGCGCCTCTAGTTTTATGGTAGAGACTTTCAAAGCACGAAGCATCAAAAAACTGTCCTCTTTTTCCCTGTCAGCCATCCTATTTTTATAATGAAAATGCGGCTCTCGATTTGCTCATTTAGATTCCGCAGCGGCGGTGATCTCCCGCTGCGGTCGACATTTCTTATGGGCCCTTCAGTATGTAGGCAGGTCAGCCGGCATCGGTGGGGTCTATGGCCTTCATCGTTTTTGAACACAAGGTCGGACACTTACAAATCGTCAAGGGTGTTTCGATCCCGGGTTTCTTGCACCAGTGTTACGGAAAACCAGAAGACAAAAACCCGGGGCGTGAAGAGGGAACTATTGATTCTGTTTACATAATGATGATAATGTTAACATACGCGGAAAACGGGGATGCTTCTTCTTTCACAACATTCACCCCGCCCCGACAGAGTGAGTAAACCAGAGGTTCCCGAATCTGCTTGCTTCAACGTACTTGAATTCTTGATGCCCGCCAACTGGACTGCGTTACTGCCACGGACGCTGGCACGCTATGAAATCTCGTAACCATCTAACGGCGGGAAAGAATGTTGAAAAACATGATGCCTCGCCTCCCTCGTGTTCATCATCATTATCATGATCACGTTTCATTAAAGCACTCATCAGAACGGGTCACGGCGGATCGTCCCTTTTTCCAAAGCTGTGAAAACAACTGCCCTCATTCCCGCAGTGCGCTTTTTCGGCTGTCCGGCGATACCATATTATCGGCGAAATGACGTAACCTGCTACTTTGTAGAAATGCCAGCGTGGTGGGAGTGCCAACAGTTAGTGGAAGAGCGCCCTCCTCTCCCCCTTTGTTTTTCACAGCGCCTTCCGCGTATCGCTCCGAGTCTATTTCGAGGCTGTTTGCCGCGCGTTCCTGTGTTCCATTTCATATTGCTCATAATACTGCAGCCATAGCGTTTTTCAACGTGCTGATATTCAAGCTGTGCATAAGGACATACTTCAACACCCTCAGCATTTGTCCAGTCAGTGTTGCTAACCGCCTAATGCGTGATTTAGTGGTTGCCCACTTCCTTCCCCATTCTCTTCTCGCAACAGCGACCTCCGGTCCTCCGTTCCACATCAAAAAGACCTAATAAATCAATGCACAACCATTATTCGCTCAGTAGAAAACGGCGAGCGCTGTAACACTTCATATTTGCCCCGAAAGGCGTATTTGCCGAAGTTAAGCCATGTAATCGTCAGAATAGTGTATACCATATTATTTCAAAAACAAAAGAACAAAAACTCCAGCACGAAAGGAAAATCGCAGAGTTGGTTATTGAGGATGTAATCAGGCTACCATTGTGCGTCGAAGGAAACAACAGTTTCCTTTTGCGCCCGACATATAGTGTCCTCCACAAAATTTAGTTTCCCAGTTTCCTGGTTTCCTACAAAACGTATATTATACAAAATATCGTTTCCAACACCAAAATAGCCGAAAAATTTAAAAACTGAAAGGTGAAATTTATGTTCAATTTTTCAAAGCTCTACCTAATCCTGCCGGCTAACGTAATTAACTCAAAACGAAATCTCGAAGCCATTCTTTTGTATAAAAATTCCCCCGCATTTCCCCGAGGGGGAGAATGTGAAAGTGCGAATGCACGGTTGTCGGCCCGCTTGCGGCGCTTGCGCTCGGCCCCCGCAGCCCACCCCCTCGCCGCCTTCTCTTCCATCTCTTCCATCGGGTTTGTAGTATCACGTGTACACCACGCAGTTATCAAGCCGCTATAACGCCGCTGAGTCGCCAACGCACGCCGCTGACGACGTAGTTTGAATGCGTTAAAGATATAAGGCGCGTCTAACACTGATATCACCGTCGCGTCTGTGGCTTGGTCGGTCGCGCGTCGCGCTGCGGCCCGCAAAGTCCTCGGATCGAAACCTGGCGCCGGATGCTGTTTTTTCTTTAAACAGCACTGCGGACGCCAACGCCGCCGACGCCGCCGCCGCCGGCGGTGGATGGTTTGGGGTCGCTTATAAAGAGCATTCGCTCTTAAAACAAACAAAAAATCATAAGTTAAACTGCAGCTATGGAGTATCAAATGTCCGCCAAGATTATGTAATTGCGGGAATAAAGTACGCAAATTGCAATAATTTCTCTCGCAATGGCGGCTGCGCAAGAACTTTAATTTTGAAAAAAAGCAAACGAAAAGAAAACTATTGTTACGTGGCGGCAGAAGAACTGAGACGAACGACGGTTGATAGTGAAGCGCTCTATTTACAAGATGGTGGCCATGACAGCACTGACGCTGGCTCCGTGCGGCGAGCGCGGCGAGCGGCGAGCGCGCACATTCATGAAAGTGGGCGCCCTCCGCTCCTCCAGCCCGACTGTGGTGCGGCATAGAGTTTCATACTAGTATATTCTGAAGGGAAATCTGGCGCTGCAAGCGCGGCCCCAGTGGGCGCTGTCATTGTAGCTAGCGACGTTCCACGCCTGCTTGGCTTGGGTGGCTTCTTTTTCGTCTCGAAGTCAAATAGGCAAAAAGGGGTAACATTTATTTCTCGTTCAGCTAGCATGAAGCTTCTAAATAATCCATGGCAAATAAATCTTTCTGGAGCTTCAATTTTATAATAACAATAAAAATTTGATTAATCTGTTACAGTAACGTTGTTGCTTTTTTGCGGCCAGAGGCAGCTTTATAGCCTGTTCATGAGCCATGCCAAGGACAAGTGGAACGTGCCTGCCCGGTAAATGACGTAACGCTCGCTGAAGCGCGATACGCCTAGACAGTCACGCCAGATTTCCCTCTGGTATAAGTTAGTATGAAAATCTATGGCGCGCGGCGACTGGCTTCTTCTTCTTCTTCTAGGAAACTATCTTGCTCTATGCGCCGCATCTTCTTCCTTCTTGTACTCCATTCCCCGCGCCAAAGACGTCCGCCCTGGTCGATGCCGCATGCAATGGACGGGTGCGGGGAAAATAAGATGAGATACGCCATTTGAGTCCTTGCCGCCACCGGTTCCGATGACAGGCTGGCGGAAGACTGGCCCGGAACAGCGATCCCGTCGACGCCACGAAGAAACGTCCAAAGCCACTAGATGCGCGCCGGGGATCTGGGCAGGGGAACGGCGTCTCGTCTGGTCACGTCGTGGCTGGTCACATCGGCTCGTCTTTGTAGGTCATTGGCTGTAGACACGTGGCTGGGGATTGACGCGTTCATGTCTCACCGGAGATGGGGCAGGCGGACGCAATCCAGGAGCCTTCGAGCGATGTTCATGCGCCGAGACGGGGGAAGATGAAGGGCGAAGTTGGGAATCACAACCGCAACCTCACCGAAACGTGGCGGCAGGAGAAATGAGGTGAACGATGGTTAATATTGAAGCGCTCTATTTATAAGATGGTAGCCATGGCCATGACAGCACCGACGCCGGCTCCGTACGGCGCCTGGCTTCTATATAATTGTTTTAAACACTAAAGCGAGATAACGAGTCACAAAGTTGTATATAATCCAGCTCCTTTGCGGAATACACAAATAAATGCAAACAATATAAAGCAGCTCAGAAAGATATCCTAAAATATTAACAGTAACTCAAATACATCTCTCTCACGATATTAGGTAAAAAACCATACAGAAGAAGGGCGCTGTCTTGAATTCCATGTTCCTGCAGGGCCGTCAAGGCAACGTAAGATTGATTGAAGAGAGAAGCTGAAATTACAATGTTTACTCACCTGCAGACCATTTTCATTATTCCTACAGATTTTTTCAGGTCTATAAGTAATTGTCACGGGAAGTACTTAGAAAATCATGCACCCCTCCGTGTAACGATGTCGATGGTTGAACGCGAAGCATATCGTCGGGAAATCTCTGAGAAAACCGGTGACTGCTGCAAGGTCGCGTCGGCAAGGTTGACAGCAAGGGTACCAGTCTGCCGACAATTTCGTGCTAGGGCACGGGCACTTGCGCGGGCGCTAACCATCATATTTATAACTGGTCTCAAGAAACCCGCGCTTACGTCCACGTTGGAACAAATCTTCATATGTACTACCCAATTTTCCGCAGGCCGTAATCCCAAGACGTCAGCACCGCGCATTTTTAAAAGAAGACCCATGAAAAACATTTGTCACACTTTACCGCAGTTTAAAAAAAAGATTCATGGGGTACCATTCCGGCTGAGCAGGTAGGGCGATTACTGTTGTGTGGCATATTTCTGTTGACGACCTTAGTACACTTGGTACCCTTTTACTGTCCTATTACTGCCCAACATTTTACCTTTCAGCACCGCAGTTTCTTTTATTGCGTTCCAAGACGAAATTGAAGTTTTCGCAAGGTTACTTTAACCGGGCTGCTCCAGTGAGGTACGAGTCATATAGTTCTCTCAAACAAGTACTCAGCCCCCATTTATCGGCGAGTCCCTCTTCCGAGTAAATGGTGCTATGAATATACCGCTATATGATTACCGGTATTCACACAGCGAAAATTCTATACCCACTGATTTCCCAGTGTAATATAGAATTGTGGACGTCCTACAGCATTGGTACACTTTTAAGTGCGAATGCACTTTATAAGCGACCCCAAACCATCCACCGCCGGCGGCGGCGGCGGCGGCGTCCGCAGTGCTCCTCTATATTTAAAAAAGAAACAGCATCCGGCGCCAGGTTTCATTCCGAGGACTTTGCGGCCGCAGCGCGACGCTCTACCGACCAAGCCACGGACGCGACGCTGATATCAGTGTTAGTGACGCGCCTTATATCTTTAACGCATTCAAACTACGTCGTCAGCGGCGTGCGTTGGCGACTCAGCGGCGTTATAGCGGCTTGATAACTGCGTGGTGTACACGTGATACTACAAACCCGATGGAAGAGATGGAAGAGAAGGCGGCGAGGCGGTGGGCTGCGGGGGCCGAGCGCAAGCGCCGCAAGCGGGCCGACAACCGTGCATTCGCACTTTCACATTCTCCCCCTCGGGGAAATGCGGGGGAATTTTTGACCGCGTTCTTGGTCTTATACAGCGAAACTGCATTGACAATGCGGATTTCCATGCAACACCTATTTTAACAAACACCAAGGCGTAAAAAAATTGAGATAGTGGGGTAAGTACCTAGTTTTTTAATTGTATTTGACAACTCTACGTACAAAAACAAAATTGATATCCTAAATGTATTTTAAAAATCACGGGAAAAAAGTACCGTAGAATAATGACGATCTCAATCCACATTATTTCCTGTAACGGAAATAAAAAACCGTGAAAGCAAGCCGCGGAGAATTAACCTCCGAAAAATAATAAAAAAGAATCGTGCGATGTACGGCCGCTGTGACAAGCTTTTTAATCGCCCAGGAATTCAAAGTTACGGAATCTTTTCCCCGGAGCTTCCGGGCAGTTTAGTTGTGGTTTCACGTTTTTAGGTGTTAAAAAATTCAGCTTCTGCAAAGTTTTATGCCTCCTTTCTCTCCCTCGGAACTCCCGGCTTCAACAGCCTTGTGATGTATAGTGGTCTGCATAATTACGGCATGAGTGCTCCAATCATTCCAGAAGCCTACGAAATGCACTACGAGAACATAACTACATTTGAGGCTTAAACCAATTTAGTTCTTCGTGGCTTAGTCCGTCTTGTTGACTTGATAGTTGACAATTATCTTACCTCTCAGGAAGCTGCTGCTGAATGGCCTAGGCACTCAGCCCGGAAGAAAGAGTCCGCGATGTTTACTTCTACTTGAGATGCTAAGATAATGAATACCCCAACACTAGCTGCCCACAAACAAAGCTTTAACAACGTATGGGAACAAACTTTTATGCGCTGTTCTTTTTCTGTATGCGAACGGAACATATATAAACAACTTGGGTCCAAATAACATTTTCTGTAATGGTAGACGCGATATAAAAAACATGTTTATTACTTTCCATCAAAAAGGCGCATGTTAAGACGTGCGACACTTGGACAGGTTCAATGCTTGATCGCACTGTCAAAACAAGCGTTCCTTGTCAATGCTCTTGTTACGTTTTCCGCGTAGATCATTTAGTGGGCACGGGGCTGACCTAAAGGTGAACAAACCCACAAGCTGTTTGGAATATAATTGTAAAGCGCGTGAATTCAAAATTCGTTTCTTTTTTTCCTGCAAAGAAGTCATCTTTAAAGAATGGCTTGGGGTCCACATTTATTCTAGTGAGAGGAGAGGAAGTAGCTCATTGACACCATTATCTTTCTTTCTAAAAGTCGTCTTTTAATTCTGTTGTTTCTTTCTCATTGCCTTTCATTTTGTTGGCCTGGTATTTTCCCCATCGGTCTCACTCACAAAAATAGTAACGAATGACTAATGCTCTAATGAAACCAAAAACATTTATCATCTTTCAATTTCAATCTGAGCTATAGCAATGTTATTGGCCGCCTCGCCGTCCAGTACCTTGACCATCATGCAATAGAGGAACCGGAATTGCACGTTTTTATACAGAAAAGCGAATGCGGAGATATTTTTTTGTAAATCAAGATGATTGAGGTGGGGTTTTTCTGGAGCAATGCCGACTGAGGGCAAAGAACGCCGAAGGATAGTTCATTTGAGTGATAAGAATAACAAAAACATTTCAGTACAAGTAAACATCAAATCAAGCAAAATTGTATCAAGATGACTGGTGTAAAGGGATGGCTGTCATGATGCATGATAAGAAATGAGATGTAAAAATTTGACAACAGTAAAGAACTCAAAAATGCGCTTGATGGAAAACATGGGCTCGTCTCCTGAATAGTATGATGGGTGTAGTGTGATATGCTGTCGGTATAGTTGTGGGAAGTGTTTGCATCGTGTTGTGTCAAGTGGCTTGCATTGGTTGAGTATGTGGATTACGGATAGGCCCTCTCCACACCCGCTGCACAGCGGTCGTGGAGATCCTGTGAACCGGTGGGAGTGTGTTACATGCGTGTGGCCTATCCGTAGCCTTACTAAGGCAACTTCAGGGAATCTGTGACGTGAGTTGTCAGTAGTGTATTGCCCCTAATGTGGTTTTATTACATGTAGTTTGATATTTCTCTGTTCACTCCACTGTGCTTGCCGTTTGTTACGAAGGTGCTGGCGGATTTGTCGCTAGAAGTCACTATGTGGTAGTGTTGTTGTCTGCTGTGTTCCTCAGTGCGGCAGCAGCGCCCCTCTCAGCAGATACCTCATTGCCAGCGATTCCAGCGTGGCCTGGAACCCAGCCTAAGAGCAGAAAAAGCTTTCGGGCATATATAGACATGATAGTGCGGAGAAACATATTGACAATTCTGTTTTTGCATGGCTTGTGCAAAGCTTTCGCCGCTCTGCAGTGTTTTGGGTTTTGTAGCCGTGGTTATTCGCAGTGCCTATAATCCTTGGCCCTGCCTCCTAACGACCATCCAGCGACTTCAAAAAGGCGGACTCACCGCGTCAAACGGCTTCAGCGCAGCTGCCAGCGGGCTCTGCAGTTGAGCAGGGTGCCGCCATCGCCTGCGCCGCATGGTGCCCTAGTGGACGCCACTAACCAGGTTCTGCCTACCCCAAGTAGACCGCATCAAGATATATTCCTGCAGTTCCACATGACTTCAATTCTGAGGATAACCGGGAAAATGCGCCAGCCTCTAAAAAGTGTACTGTTTACCGAGAACCCGACAGTCGAAATGCGTCTTCTGACACGACTGACACGGAAATGAATGAAGGAGAATTCACAATGGTCACTTACAAAAAAAGCGAGCCGCCGGAATTCCGGTGATCTTCAAACCAGCCGAAGGTTACAGTTTGTGGAGAGCGAACCCCAACTTATTGGCGTCTGAGGTCGTGGCAACGGCGCAAGAAAAAGTTTTCACCCATCGCCTGAACAAAGATGGCAGCCTTATTGTGACCGTGTCGTCGCTCAGAGCCGTAAACCGACTCCTTCGTATCTCCACCCTTGCTGGTACGGCAGTCGACACGCGCGTGCCGCAGTCATTCATGGCGACCTATGGGAAAATTCAAAGCATACCCCTCGAGTACACGGATGAGGAACTGAGGAACTACCTGCACGATCAAGGTGTTACATCTTCTCGTCGGCAAGTTACCTACTCACGAGCTGAAAACCAAGCCGTCGCTGAGAGTCGTCGACGCTCCATCATCTTGGAGTTCAAGCGAGGCTCGACTTTGCCAGCTCGAGTATCCCTTGAATTTTATAGCTTCCCCGTCACAGAATAAGTTGGATCTGCTGTGCAGTGCTTTAAATGTCAGAGACATGGGCACATCGCCAAGAACTGCAGGGGAAAACTCCGCTGCAAGATCTGTTCTGGAGAGCACACACACAAGGACTGCACTTCGCACAACCAACCCCGATGTGCGAATTGCAATTGCCCACATCCTACGTCGTACAGGGCTTGCCCCCAAAAAAGGCAGCTACACCTGCCCGCAGTGTCGAACAAATACAAGCGAAAGCTCCTGCACGACACCAACCACCATCGAACCCAGAAGTTGTCCTTTCAGCTTTGGCTGTGCCTACAAATGACTCCCGCTTCAAAGTGAAGCTGCCGCCAGCAAGTCTTACGCAAAGCCACACGGGACCAGCAGACCACCAAGAGTACTCAGGTCACACGTCACGCGCTCACGCAGGATGCAAGTTCCCAAGCAAGTCAACGTTCCCGCACGGAGAATGAGCCGAAGGCAGGTCAGGGAACACAGGCCGACATTACTGGCATCTTGATCCCCATGCTATTTGCGGCAATTAGGGCTCTGCTGCGTGCCAACCCCTCCTACGAACGTATTCCGGAAGTAGAAGCTGTCTTGTCCCTAGAACCTCTTGTGGCTGCCTCTTCTTCGGCTTTGCAGCGTGGCTCCGGAGACCAACGAAAATGACTCCATCGGACACCTGCAGCCTAAAACCGTCTATCAACGCAAATCTTAAGACATGTACAGTTTTCGAATGGAATGCATGTGGACTACGATCAAAGCTCGCTTATTTTTGGCAACTCGTACGTACATATCTGTTTCCTTTCATTGTAATATGCGAATCTCGCTTTGAAGATGACTTCAGAGTAAAAACTACCATCTCCTACACTCGCAACGCTCTAAAGGCATAAGTCGGCGTTTTGTTGCCTTCCGTAATGACGTGCCTGTAGCCAGAGTTGCCGTGAATACATGAAACTGAAGAATACGTATGTGCCAAAACAATGACCGGCACTCAATATTTCAGATTTATTGCTGCATACATAGAACCAGCAACGGTTTCAATGCCTCAATGCTACAAAGTATAATAAGCAGCAGGGCCCCACCTTACCTTATTTGCGGAGACTTTAACGCGCACCATGAGATCTGGGGCAGCGCATATACAAGTTCCCGCGGAGTGAAACTATCCGAGCTAATGATTAGACACTCTATTGAGCCACTTAACAATGGAAGCATCACATATATGGAAAACACGACAGTCAGCAGCTGCATTGACGTTTCATTTGTCTCAAGCCGCAGCGCTCAAACGTTTTCATGGCGCACAGACATGGAGACAAGGGGCAGCGACCACTACCCTATTTTACTATCCTACCTCGGTAAAGATGCGCCTCGACTGGAAATTAAAGTGCAGTGCACCAATTGGGACACCTATGAGTACAGTAGATCAGCTGATTACTGCTGCAATTACAGATGATGACCTCATTCCAACCATAGCTCGCTGCCGTAAGGAATCATCGTGTGTGATGCGAAGGTGTTTGAACATCAAGACGGATGGGGAATGTGAGAGATTACGAGCCATTCGCAGGCGTTCGGAGCGGAAGGCGTGACGCACCAGAACTATAGAAGACCTACAACATGCCCGGAAGGCACAGGGGCATATGCGGCGCCATTTAGAAAAGTTACGAAGGCAGCAATGGCAAGACTTTTGCGCGAAGTTAGATATTCACAAATCTTCGTCGCACATCTGGCGCGTTGTAGAGGGCATGCGCAACAATATCTCGCAGCTGCACCCATTCAGTGCGCTATCGCTGCACGAAAACATTTCCCAGATGGAACAAGCTGAACACTATTGCAAGCTCTTGTCAGAAAACTTGTCGAAGCACATGCGCTCACTGTTCAACGATATCGTTCCTCCGTCAGCTGCTGCACCTGCCTTGGACCTTCTGTTTGCAATAGAGGAACTGAACGCAGCGATTTCCGACGTCAGAAAACGCTCCTATCCTAGTTATGATGAAATCACCTACGACGCAATCTCTCATCTATCTCAGCACTCCCGTCTACGTCTTTTAAAATATTATGATAGAGCATGGCAACATGGCATCGTCCCCTCTGGTTGGAAACTGGCGAAAATCACCGCTGTCTTAAAACCTGGAACACCACCGACAAGCTACTCCTTTCGATCGATAGCCTTGCTCAGTTGCGTTGGGAAATTAATGGAAAAGTTGATTTTTAAGAGGATCACTTTGTAGACGGAAACCAAAATCTTTATCCACCTCAAATGAGTGGATTTCGGCAAAACAGATCGGTTATTAACAAAATCATTGCCCTTGTGTCGTCTGTTGAAGACGAACTACATTCTGGACATGCACCCGTTGCAGTGTTTCTAGACGTTAAATCATCATTTGAACTCAGTTTATCACGATTCCATACTATCATCCCTTATTTCACTTGGACTAGGCGGAAGATTATACGTATGGATTTCAAATTACGTTGAAGGACAAAAACCCTTCATGTGCACGGCAGAAGGCCCAACATCATATCATGAAATAAAAAGAGGAGTACCTCAAGGAGCCGTATTAAACCCATTACTTTTTAATCTCACGCTCATCCACCTGAAGCGTGTTCTCCCCCGTGGCGTCAAGATCACTCCCTATGCGGACGACATCTGTATTTGGAGTGCATCAAAATCCCGGAGGGTAACGCAAAACAGACTTCACAAGGCACTTGCAAAAATATCTGCATACGGAGTGCCTAAAGGACTCCATCTTTCCTCAGAAAAAAGCGTCGCCATGGCATTCACTCGCAAATGCGTGGATAGATATCCTTTTTTCCTGGGTGGCCGGCCTCAGCACTACGGACGAACCCAAAGATATCTTCGTATTCTCTTAGACAGAAACCTCTCCTGGGCCCCTGAAGTGCAGAGGTTACGAAAGCGAATCTCAACAGCATCGCAAATTATTGGGTATCTTGCTGGCAGCAGCAGGGGCAGAGATTGCCGCTCCATGGTTTTGCTGTTCAAGGCGCATGCGGATGGCCTGTTGCGCTATAGCCTTCCTGTCCTGCAGCACTGACTCCTACAAGCAAAAGACAGCTGGAGGCGGCAAGGAATAACTCCCTAAGAAAATGCCTCGGACTTTTTAAAGGCTCGTCATGTTCTGGGACAACTGCTGAAGCAGGTTGCCTCCCCTTGGACGTGCCACGGCTCCAAGAAACGCTCCGTGTTCATTTGAGGCATACGCTACATGCACGAACCCATTTCCTGTCTCGTATTGCGGTTCAAAATCTGAATTCTAGCTTTCGACAAACAATAAAAATTATTAATGCCCCAATTCCAACTCAAACACCGCCGACCATGCCACCGAACGTTCCGCCCTGGAATCTGACGCATCTTCTGATAAAATCATGCATACCTGGAATTTATTCAACAAAACATACACCTCGCATTGGCCTGCTGCAGATGACGCTTGCACATATTAACATATTTTACTCGGCAACTACTCACATTTATACCGATGGATCGGCGACACCCGAGTGCAGCTTCTCGAGAATTTTCATTCTATCAAGTAAAAAAGCATTGTCATGTCGGCTTGAGCGACCGACTTCGCCTGCGTTTACGGAGCTCTACGGGATTAGAGAAGCACTTCGATACATTCTACGCCAGCCGCCGACATGTTGGACCGTTTTCTCTGATTCGATGGTAGCACTTCAAAATTTACTACACGCTAGCTGTTTCAGCTTTCATGAACATGTCCAGCGCGACGTAAAGTATTTGCACCATCTCGCATACGTACCATCTCGCATGGGAAACGAGAAAGCGGACGAAGCTACCCGCAGGAACCTACAAATGAGAAAAAGAAAGATTTTCTTCACGAAACATGATGGCGCAGCAATGACGAAGGCACCAGGTCGGTCGGAAAGGAACCGTTTATGGTCCGTGCAGCAGCATCATTACGGTTTTTTTACATTCCATAGACCCACATGTCAGAATGCGACGGCGAGAGCGTCTACCCCGCCACTTGGAGACGTTGCTGCGTAGGCTTCGTCTTAATGCAGCACTAACAAATTCCTATCAACATCGGATCGGCCAGATATCAAGCCCATATTGCGATAATTGTGGTTGACTTGAAACTGTTGACCACATATTATTGGAATGCTCTGCCTATGCCGACTCAAGATGCCGTTTACAACTTAAATTCATTGCCTCCACCCTAGACCATTGACTTTAAGATTGGTACTTAGACCATGGCCCTCTCCCTTCGCTCAGCGCAAAATGTTGTCCGCGTTATTCGAATTCCTCCAGGCCATTGGTGTGTTCACGAAATTGTAATCGTTCCTCGATCTCAAGAACCTTTAAACTCAATATGCTGAAGAAGGATCATATTTTATTTTTATTTTCTCTACTACTACTCTCCTTTCCTTCACTACACCTACTACCTTTTCCCCTCTCCTTCTTTCCGCGCAGAGTAGCATGCCGGCGAACTGATGTCGTCAAACCTCTCTGCATTTCCCTCTTTAATAAAGAGTCTCTCTCTTTCTCTCCCTCTCTCTCTCGTGGCTTGTGTGATGCCAACGCGCGTGCAACGCTGAAGAAATCTTAGTATATGATGGACTTTGAATTTTTGTGTTCAAGATTGGGTTCTGCATTGAGTAAGATGCCATATGCTTCAGCTGATTAAATTGTGGTGTATGTGCTCGCGGTTCTGCATGCATCAAAGATTGGCCCATGAGCAGTGCAAAACATCAGGGTTGCAGTTTTTGATGCGTCACTGTAAAGCTGTGCATATTCATATTCATCCAGCAGGGACCGGTAGTGCTGCAAAATTGCAGTTTGTGGTAACCCATTTTTCTCTATTTTCATGAAAGATAAGCCAAAAGATACAGGTTGAAGTTGCCAGGATGGTAATACATCAGTAAAAGATGGTGTAAATGTCTAAAAAGGAGATGTTGAAACCCGAAGCTCTCTGTCTCACTAAAAGGGAGAACAGCAAAAAAAAAAAAAAGCGGACGGGCGATTTACAAACAGCGTATATGCAGATGTATCAATAAAAGCAGGTTTAAAAGGATGGTTATTTAGCGCTGAAATTACGAAATCTTAAAGGAAGTCCATGTACGTTCATGTACGTCCGTTAGTCTTCGAGGCATCACTCAACATACAAACTTTGAACGGGCTAGTGCGGAAAGCACCCGACGCAAGGCGAAGCCCCAAGTGTAGCACTGGATGCAGCATTGTTAATGCTGTTTTTGTCGTCAACCTATACAGGACACTGCCATAGTACAGCGGAGACCCAACCAAGGTAGTATACAGGCGCAACAGGAGTTCTTTGTCAACACCATATGACTGGTGTGTGAGAACCTTAAGGATATTCATTGTTTTGAGACATTTTTGGTGCAGTTGCTTGATTTGAGGAATATGTGAGTTTTTCATCATACACTAAACCTAAACACAGGAATGGAAACACCATTCAGGCCCGAATGGATCCCGAATAGCGCGCGCAATTCGAACCCGCACAAAGTGAGCTGAATTCATTTTTTGAGGTGTGTAATTTTAAGAATCCCGCACGCCTATCGATGTATTTCTTAGAACAATATGTTGAAATACGTCTTGGAGATTTGAAAGGGCAGCATATCTAAGCAAAAGCGCATTGGATATATCGGCGGTATGAATAGTCGGTGAGAATGAATGAATGAACGACTTTATTTAGAAATAGGCCTGAGGCCCTGCGGGGTTATGAGGGAAGGGGAATCGAAAGTCTTAATGAAAGTCACATGTTCCCTGTTAAACACAACTTGTCCGTTTGCAGGCCCTACTAGGGCTGTCAGACCGTTCTACACCGCTTTGTAAAGACCACTGGCAAGTGAATAAATGCCTAAGTGTTCGAGAAGAGTAGCATCGGAGCGCAGGCGCTCCAGGTGCTCTGTATTGGTAAGTGGTGGTGGGCAATAGGCTACCAGCTGTTCTCAGCCGCTTTCGAAAGTCGGACATGACCATATAAGGTGAAACAGGTTCGAGACGGTATTAGCTGCACCGCAGAAATTGCACGTAGGTGCGGATGAAAGGGATGTGCTGCCGTGGTACCATTTGCGAACAATGTCCGGGTTGTAGGCGGCATCCGCGCATGCCTTGTTAACAAAGCATACAAACGCCTATGTTTGTCAGAAATCCTGATTGTGCCGAATAGGCGGTTGCTCTTAAAGCACCTTGCGAAAACGCTTTTGCGACATTTCTGTGGGTTACTTATGTCAACACCATCTCAGGAGCGCAATTTCGTAAAAATTTAAGTGTTAAGCATCTACCCCATAATGGAGATGTACACCCGAATTTTAAGCCTCTACATTCAGCAGTTTGGCGGGGCGTTGGCATAAACATTAAGGCCTTTTCGGGCCATCAGGGGTGTAATTTTAACAAAAGCCCTGTTTGCTCTTCAAGCAGCGTGGTCTTAAATTCGTTTTGTGTATTTGTATCAGTAGCAGTTACAAGCATAAATCAGTTAAATATATCGGGAAGGAAGAAATATTGGCGAATGTTTAACAAACCGAATTTGCTCGGAAATGCAGTTTCGCTCCATCAGTGTTGGCTATAAAAGTCCTCATGGCTACTTTTTAGAGATTCTTACGGGCTGCTTGTATTCCCCGGAAGCACTTCGATATCTCAAAGGGCGAGCAAAATTGTCGCAGTTTTGCAGAAACACAATTTGCATTTTTTTTTCGTTAGCAGCGTGCTTCCCAAAACACCGCCCAATGAGCCCCCACGCTTGATAACTAACGAACTTTCAAGCCTCTAGGTGTAGCTTTCGCTCGGCGTTGATTATAAGCCAGTGCGTCAGGCTATCGGGCACTTCATTTTATAGGTACTGGTTGCGTGATCAATTTTGCATATCGTGGTTCGTTCTCGCAGCTCTTCATTCTCTTTGATATATTTGGAAGCCTGCGGAATAGACAAAGCCGTGTATTGACCTTTCTTGTCGCGTTCATTAGAGCAGTTCTGAATTCCTTTCCCTCGTACACAGCATCAGTACGAGCATCGCAACGAGTTTCAAAGGATGTTTAGCTCCGCACGCAATGAGACCCCACACAAAATTGCAACCCGTTACGAAGATGAAGACCACAGTCCGACGAAACACAAGTGCACACAATGCGGCCGCACCCAAACTCCTGCACTGTCACCACCGAAGGACTACGAGACTAACAAAACACTGTGGTTGATTCCTCTGTCACAGGAATCAGACACGAAAGTGAAATGTGCAGCGAAATCTGAAGCTGAGCATGACTTGTGGTTCGGCGGCTGTCTTAGTGGTGTGCTTGGAGAGCGACGTCCTACTGGCGGGTCACTTCGGCAAAGGTGTACTGGCGCCATTTCCGTGCCGGATATGACGTCAGCGAAACCTGGGGTATAGCGGCATAAAACACATTCGTGTTAAAATATAACACACCACAACGAACAACCCGAAGTATAACGTACTCTTTAGTACTAAAGGGTGCTTCCCCGCGAGAAGACCCTGTGTGCAGGGGTGCATCCTTTACAGGCCGCTTGATTCGTAGTACAGACGCCACTATCGTGACGGATATGACGTCAGCGAAATCTTCGTGTACACGGGAATAAACACCTTCGTGTTAAAAACGACAAAAGTGGGCCTCACGGTAATAGTAACTTTCCCCTGCATTAAACGGCACGCCGCAAACACAAATGAGATGTTTCCTAGCTGACGAGCATACACGAGCCGACGCGAAATGATTTCCTTGCCGACGTTGAATACCAGCCTTCAGTGGCAGCGTACCTAGACTCCTTTAGAAAAGCGTCGACGTACACTTACGGGGTAAGTACTGGTCCACAGACCTCTATGTTCCAGTAGACCATAAACACCGACTTGAAGCCTCGGTGTCACTCTGTTTTGGTTTTACAAGTGAGATGAGTAGTAAAGGCTCCTTTTCAAGAATGTCGAATTCCTACCGTGTGCTCTATACCCTGAAATTTAGAAAAAAATATAGCAGGTGACATGCCGAGCGTAGCTCAAACGTACTGCGTAATATACAACTGAGTAAATATACTTCGTAAATTTGTCTTGTCTACGTGGTCTACCTGGTTTGTCTCGTTTCCTAGAATGACCTTTCGAAATTAAAAGTACGTGCATTCGTCCGCTATTATCACACTCACTTGAGGGATCCTTTAGCTGAGCAAATGAAAATCAACGGCATATTATAAAACAACCTACAAAGGAGACCCCAGCCTTCAGTGGCAGCGTGCCTACACTCCTTTAGAAAAGCGTCGACGTACACTTACGGGGTAAGTACTTGTCCGCAGAAGTCTGTGTTCCAGTACACCATAAACACACCCTTCAAGCCACGGTGTCTCTCTATTTTGTTTTTAAAGTTGGGATGAGTAGTAGTGGCTACTTTCCAAGAATGTCGAGTCCCTGCGGTGTGCTGTATAGCCTGAAATTTAGAAAAAAAATCCAGCAGGTGACACGCCGAGCGTAGCTCAAACGTACTGCATCATATATACAACTGAGTAAATATACTACGTAAATTTGTCTCGTCTACGTGGTCTGCGTGGTTTGTCTCGTTTGCTAGAATGACCTTTCGAAATGAATAGTACGTACATTCGTCCGCTATCATCACACTCACTTGAGGGATCCTCTAGCTGAGCAAATAAAAATCAACGCGATATTATATAACAACCTACACAGGAGACCCCGTCGAAACTTTGATCATAAAACGTCCGAACTCAATTAGCCTTGGACATCTATTACCGTCTTTAAATGCCCACTCCGTTGCCCTGGTCTGTTCTGTCCACTGTTTATCTACTGATAGCACAACATGGCCAGCCCAAGTCAATTTCATGTCGTCTTGTATTGTCTAGTCGTCTTCTTAATCTCTATACACGCCTGTATCCGGATTTCTCTTTCAGTGGCAGGCTGGGATAAGTGACTCTTTCATACTTCTTCGCTTCTTTGCTTTTACCTGAGCGACAACCTGAGTTAAGTCTAGAAAGAAGCTATAAGAGACAATTATAACCTAAAAAGCGAAAAATCATTCCCACATAATGTTATACATAGCATCTGGGTCCTGAGGCAACAGTATGCTGGCATCCTCAATTTGTCTTCACCCGGTGTCTAAAATTCTTTGTGATCTTCACCCCCCCATTCGATGTGGGTTTGGGCTTTTTTCCCGTTCTGCCTATACTTCACTGCGACGGTTGCATTAACAAAATTTAGTTGTACTTTTACAAAAAACGCAGCGCCAGGGTACACGTGCAGGGCAATAATCGTCTCGAAATGTGGTTAAACAGTAAACTATGCTTGTTGATCCGAGGTTGAAAAAACACTCTGAAAAATGGAGAAGCTGAATCACGCTAAAAATAAAAGGCTTACTTATTTTTAAAATTGAAAGTGCGTGATGATTTAGAAGGTAACTCTGCTTCAAGGTATTCATTTGTACCAAATAATTCTTACGGGACTATCAATGTTTACATCCTGTGCACTGTGAACTGCCGCGGTACCAATTCATCGTCTAGGTCTCCTGAATTTTCCAACACCTTGATACGTATCATAACTCATAAAGGTCATCGTCCTGGCGGCAACATTGTTTTTTGCATATTGCTGCCTGTAGGGTATTTCCCGCCTTCACCAGTAACGAGCAGACCTACAGAGTAATATCGTTCCCTGTCGGGCGTTTAGCGAGTTTATAAGCAGCACGTTTTAGCAGTTTATTTCCTGTGGCCATGACATCGTGCTCTAGTTTGTGCCCTACGGTTGTCTTAATCGAGGCTCAAAGCCCCGATTCCAGGATAGAAGCGGTGTTCTTTTTACATCGGGCGATTTGCTGCTCAGAATCATCGCGTGCGTGCGTTTTTGATCTGAAGTTTAATCCGCAACTCTCAAAGACCCGCCACACGTCTTCCTTATACAATGAAGTTGTCAAGACTTTTTCACATATTCCTTCATCGCCGTCATCATCCGCAAACATATTTTCCGTGTCTTCAATGTTGTATTTCCCACAACCCAAATGCTCCAAAACCTCATGCTAAGAGGCACACGCATTACATTACACCAGGCGTGTAGATTTTGCTGTTGAAAACAGCCTAAGTTAGACCATCGTTCAGAAAGAATTTTTGCGGATGCGAAGTATCCGCCCTTTGCATTTCTTCGCGAATATGAATGCACCTTTAGTTGAAAGTCAGTTGAAAGTCAGCGCTTGTTTGTGTCTCCCCCTTTTCGTGTTCTCGTCCAGTTTTCGCGCTGTTAGCCGTCATGCTACAGTACCAACTAGCCCAGATTACAACACTCCTGTATTTTAAGTCGAAACAAGATGGTCTATGTTCTTTTTGTGTACGCGTCGTTCGATCACTTTTCATTGTCGTGACCTCCTAACCAGCCTTAGTTTTCATTCTGCTTACGATTTTTATGGCTCTATAGGCGCGAAAGAATTTATTTACAGGGTGTAAGGAAGCTTCAAGAAACTTGGTGCCGTAAGCAGGGACAGCTTACGGCACCAAGGAACTTAGGACAGGGACTTAGGACAGCAACTGAAACTGTCTGTTTGCCCTCATTTCCAGCAAGCAACAATAATTTGTGCTGAACAGTTGAGGGTGCACAAAACCTGCGTCCTTGATTGACGGACTCAATACACGGAGATGCCAAAAGGCCTTTCTGAAAACATTTTACTGTGATTAATCCACTACAGCATCATTCGGGCGTCAGCAGTACGATACTACCATTCAGGATGGAGTCTGTCTGCGGAAGCATGCAGTGTTGTCGCTGTTCTAGTACTCGCGAGTTGCGCAGCCAATGGCAGCACACTGGCGCAAAAAACCAGTGCCCAAAATGACTTCATGGTGTTAGCCGCCTTCTCCACGAAACGAAACTGCTTTGTCCCTTTTAAACGTGACATTACGACCAAAGCTGCCTTTGACAGCACTAATCATAACCGAGATGGTTGCGCCTGTGGCTAAAGCCACTCTGGTGACTCTGTCGACGAACAATTGAATCTTGTAATGTAATTATCGTAAAAAGAGGCAGTGGCTTGTTGCTTACGAAAAGGCATATTGGCGACCTCATGTTCATCGGCTTCAGTACTATGCTGAAATATTAAAAGTTGGAAACGTCAAGCAATTTAAGGTGACTCCAAGAACGGTGTCCAGGTTATCGTTACTTATACAGAAAATATATGAGTATTCGGCAAAACCCTTCAATACGTGACTAACGTTGCCCTGCGCAGGCAATGTAGAATTTTCCATTCGGCACTGTTTCATTATTTCGTGAGTGTAAGTCATGCATTACTCGACGGGAATTCGCGCTCTCCGAAGTAGCTTCTCTTCTTTGCGCTTTGGCTTCGCCCTTGAGTCTCCAATACATTTTTTTTCGTTTCCCCGACTAGCGTGTTCCCAGTAGTTCGTGATTCTTTATAGTTCTCGAACCACGTAACACTGTTCCGGACAACGAACAAAACAATGTTGGCCAGCTGGGCGCCGACATACCACCGGTTGAACTTGCTGCCAAAATCGCTCGGCTTCGCCTCGCTCCCGGCAAACATACGTGGCTCCCTTTACGTTTGCCATTTGGCTATCGGGATCGTTTTGACGCTGTGTGATTGCTCAGTCAAATGCAATCGCGGCAGAAAGTGACGGGCTACTCGGCTGCTTCAGCGAAATTCCAGTAGATTCGTCTTCTGTATAGGTTAACCAGCACCTACACGAAAAACTGTTACAGTGCAAATGACGATATTTCCTGGGGAAAATGATAGGCGGTTAGTTGACGGAGCCGGTGCCTTGCTCTTTCAGAGCGAAATCAGTTCAAGCAGACTTAAGACGCATACCCTCGACGAGAGATTGCTGCCATAATAGCGCAGCAGCCCTGTGCACTACCGCGCACCTTCAACCGAGCAGAGCACCACAATTTCGAGACTGCAATAGTTTTGACGGTCCTACATTTGTTCATTTCGCAAACTTTGCGGTTCTGAAAGCTTTCTGGCATCCCCTTTCTACTTGTAAACTTTCAACTTCAGGAACATTGCTGGAGTTCATCTGAATACTGTATGAAGTCCCTAAACGTCCGCGAAGTTTGCAAAGTTTGAAAACGTGCATTTGAAAACTTACACTACTTGTATTCTCCGAGGTGCAGATTGTCCTTTTCACCCGCCGCGGTGGCTCAGTGGCTAAGGCGTTGAGATTGCTGAGCACGGAGTCGCGGTTTCGATTCCCGGTCGCGGCGGCCGCTTTTCTAACGGAATCGAAAAGCAAAAACGCCCGTGTGAACGAGATTTCGGCGGACGTTGGAGACCCCGAGGTGGTGAAATTAATCCGAAGCCCTCCACGACGGCGCGCCTCATCGCCTGCATTGCTTCGGCGCGGTAAACCCTACAATCAATCAATCAATCAATCAATCAATCAATCAATCAATCAATCAATCAATCAATCAATCAATCAATCAAAGAGTGTCCTTTTCTACCTAATCACTGCAAATTGTCGCACCTCCCCGCAGCATGCTCCTGGAAAGAGCAGCAAGACATCCCGAAAGAAAAGCCTATGATGTTTCCTTTATATTGGACGCTAAAAATACGAATACAACAGGCCAGATTCGCCAAAACGAAGATTTAATTACACATAAAGCCGATTTTTTTATAATGAATCTTATCATATGAATGCCACGGGAAGATGTCTGGACCACCAAACTTGTCATCGAATTTTTGTATTCTGTAGATGCTGCAGAATAACCTTTTAATTACTTTCTTACTAAGTGTCGTGCATTTAAACGGGCGGCCATGAGATAAGTTCAACGTTCGATCGCAATGTCAAAGCTCTCGTTTCTGGCAATGCCCTTGTGACGTTTCGGGCGTACGTCATTTAGTGGTTATGGGACTGTTTTTATTCAAGAAAGTCTTCCGGGGTAAGCATTTGTAGATCAGTTACCTTATTTTGTTTCTACTTCCTAGCATTTGTATTTGAATTGTTTTGTTATCGCTTCCTCGGTGTCTTATCTTTGTTTTTTGGCAGTTTCTCCCATCTTCGTCGCTCGTGAAGGCTAAGCAATCCCTAATCTCAGGAACGAAAGCAAAAAATTTCTCGGCACCAATCTACGCACCCCACTTAAGTCATTGGCCGCATTGCCCTCCGGTAGCCCCACCTGCCTGCAATACACATACGTGGATAGCGCGCTTTTATACGGAAAAGGCAATTTGGGTTCAAATGTTCCACTAAATGCATTCCATGCTCCTGTCGCAGAACTCACCATTCACTGGTTTTAGTTGAACAAATTAGTGTGCATATTCATTATTCCAGGGTATTTTTTACAGTGTTCATTTTCTCGCGCCATGTACTGGAGCTTTTGTTACTTTTGAACTTGGAACACTGCCGCGAAGGGGCGCTGCGAGCGCTTTTAGTTTCTTCACCATTTTTTTGCGAATTGCGACAATCAAGCCGCCATTTATTTTTAAGTAATAGAAATATGCAAATATATCTTACGTATTGGTGTCTCCCCTCACATGTGTTTAATATATTATTTTCGCTCAACAATGTTGACAAGTAAAATCATTGGCACCAGAATTCGTACTTTAGAAAAGCTTTGCTTGTATAGGCGTCTCTTACAAATGTTTTTTTTAGCTTGTTCGGCGTGTGCGTGGCACTTGGTCTCCTCCGAACTAGGCTTTGCCCTCTACACGTCGCGGCGGCCGCGTCATCACATTTCGTCCCATTAAAGCCTAGACCTAGACCAGGTCCGCAGCTAGAAGACTGCACCGTATTCCAAACACAGAGGCCTAATACCCCCCGCATCCTGCCGAAAAATTCAACAAATACCATTATGGTGAGGACACATGTTTTCTGTAGCAGAATAGTGCGTAAAGAACTTATACTATGCTCGCGAGAGCTTTGTGTCACTGAAATCGGGGCATAGCAGATGGTAGCTTAGAAATTAAGGCGCCAAGAAAAGATAGGGGGTCAGAGTATTTCCAATTCTTCGACGGTATGAATGCAGGTGCTTGTACCGCATTTTAAGGTTTGCAAACGATTTTATAATGCAAAAAATCGTTTTATTGTTATAATATAGCCGCTTCTTTTGGGGGGAGGGGGGGTACTCAAGGTTCAAAGCTCGTCGGTGGCTCTTTTTTTTCTGTTTTTTTCTTCGCGGGCGGTTCGCATAACTCTGTAAAGCCAGGGATTTTCACCACTGCCCATTACGATGGCTCCCAAATTTCAGGCTACGTTAAGAACTAACCTAAATGAATACAACTGCATAAAAAACACATCTCTTACAATAGAGAAAGAAGGATGATTCTATTGGAGAACGAACACGCGTGTAAACGCGCATTTTTTGTTTTTTCACAAATTCTTATGAGTTATGCGCAAGCCAGAGAATAGCTTAAAACTGCAATTCGCTGTCCTCTAATGCGCGCACTTCGCGGGAAAGAAATTGCAAAGGTGGCGCTGGAGGCGCGCACTTTGCGGCGGCTGTAGCTTTTTTCAACTTTCCCATTTTGCATACCACAAGGTTTGATTGTTCCGACTAAAATTTGCTTTAATATAAAAACTACACCAAAATGACAAACAGGTCAAAACAAATTTTGCGTTATGCCGTGACCAGAACAAATTACGAAAAAAATGTGAATTGGCGCCAGACGCCAGATTATCGCTAGCTTTGACGGTCCCTATTTCCATATCTGTAACTGACACCAACCCGTGGTAGGCAATGACGACCAAGTATTTGTAACATATCAGTAAAATATCACTTGACTTGAAAAAATAAAAATAAACGCACAAAAAGTTTGAGTGCTGTGCTTTCTTGAAAAAAATGCGCACCTTGAAAAATCGAAATAAAAGACCCAGGTCTCGATTTCCTTCAAAATTGGGGAAACGAGACTCCTCAACAGGGTCACCAATACTGCTGAAAAACATGCATAGACACCATGCGAAAAATCCGCTATTCCCTCCGCTTTTCCGGCTTCCCAATTTGATAAAAAAGTGCCTGTTCACATTCTGCGGCCCCACCAGTGACTTTTCAGCCTTTTAGGTGTGTCTACAAAAAATCTACGTCTTTACATTTTATCTTTGCGATGTTTAATAGAATAGGTTCCAGCACAGCTACGCGTACGCGAGAGATGCGAGTCCTCATAATATTGCCGATTGTGAGACGTTATCGAAAGCACCCTTGATTTCCAGAAGTATGCAGCGCTTGTGGGATAACGTGAGGCGGAGGTTTTGTAGTTACTTCTGTCTTTAAAACGCAATCACGATTCTTTTACTTTAGTCATTGGTACTCTAATGTAACTATCCCATATTGTTCGTTATGTCCGGTGCTCTACATGTTGCTTGTATTAAGTGCCGAACACTTTAAGGGCCCGCCGTGTCGTCTTAGCTCGCTAGTGGTCGATGCGACTGCCCGAATCAGGTGGCGCAGTGAGATAACGGACCCAAGTAGACCCTTCTGTACCGTGGTGAGGGAGCCACGCTGAGTCTTAGAAAACCACGCGGTTGAAATAGTCATAACCGTTCAAACCTCGTGAACCGCTTATGCTTGTCGTACAACTCCCCGTTATTTAGAGCAAAGAAAACTCCAGGTACATTTCAGGCAAATCTGCGTATATAACCGGCAACCACGGCGTTCATTTAGTTAGGAACGCTCGTTGGGTTGGTTTCTACAATAGTAAGCGAAAAAAGCGGCCGCGAAAAAAAGAAAAGGCGCGTTCGAAATGACGTAGACAGGCTTCACCGCGCAAGAAAAAATGGCGCGTTCGAAATGCCGCAGAAAGCTTCAGACGCGCAAGAAAAATAATGGCGCGTTCAAAATGCCGCAGAAGGGCTACATCCCCGCAAGAAAAAAATTACACGTTCGAAATGACGCAAACAGCTCCAGGATAAGAAAAATAAAGCAAGCGCTAAATGAACAGACAGGTTTCTACCCATTCAAAGCGAGGATGGGGTACCATATGACCTCGTCATGGTTCTGGCCCTGCACGGCATTTGGAAATCGCGCATGGCCATCCGCCATCCCGACATCGATGCCAAACGGTCCAAAGAGTACTTTTCTGAGTCTGTTCGTCTGATTATTGAAGTGTGGAGGGCTCAGCCCGAGCCTCCGGAATGGTTGCCCGTGTTTGAAACATTAACAAACATGAAACAATTTTAGCCATTGCTCTGTTAGTCAAGTGCTGGCTAGCGTTTTTAAGAGTGTAGTGTTTTGTTTGTGTGTGTCAAAGTATGGCAATAAAAAAAAACAGAAATCCCTCTGGCGCAGTTTCTGGCAGGGGGCGCGCGAGCACTGCGAAAGCGGAAAATTTGAAATGCAGCAGTGAGCGAATAACGGCCCTGCATCCCATTATGGCGAATCAGTTCTCTGCTCTTCTAACAGCTTTCACATAGAGTGGAATGGCTTTATTTTTTTATTACTCAGACATTAGAATTGCCTGTTCATTTGATTTCGGTTCTTTACTGTTCTATACCAAAGGGGGCTCCGGCCTCTGTTAGGCTTTGTAGCCTTTAGTCCCGGCCTGCCTCCTTGTGCTTCTGAGGAAATAAATCTTTGAAATATTTGAGGCCGTCTGGTGTCACGCACACGAAATGGGCGTGGCGTGACGGCTCCACGATACAAACAAAGGCTTAGAAAAGAAAACCGCTTCCCCTGGTCGGGATCTAACGTGAGCGAATCGTTTTACAAAGACGATGCGAATCTGATTGCGCCACCGAGGCCCACTCAGTCATATATCAGTGTTTCGGGTGAAGTCAGCGCTGCGCCCTTGCAGGAGAGGCTACCATTGCTAGGCCGCAATTTTTTTTAATCATTCACAGTACTTCAAATGCACCCTAGAGGGGGTAGAACAGGGAGGGTTACAGAGCACACGTATAGTATTAGCGCAATAAAAGTACGGGTAAAAAATTAAGCAAAAAGACGCCGCACTGTTTAAACTGTAAACGCAAATGAATACATACTGTAAGCTTGAAAAAAAGTGATAGCGCAAAGTTCAATACAGGGTTGCAACAAAAAAGACAGGGATATAATAGAAATGGTTCAAACTCAAGCACGACACGACGTACAACCTATCATCACAAGAACAACAAAAAAGAAAATACACTGCAAAAACAAAAATGTTCAGCTCATGTTTTGAAGGACGGAAAAGAAAAAACACAAAAATGCGAGCAAACTGTTACGTTAGCTTATGAACTATTTTCTGGAATTTAGTGTTGTCTTTTTGAGAGGCGATATCAGACTAGATTATTAGATTCGAGTATAGTACGTGGGACATAATACAAATGGTTCAAACTCAAGCACGACACGACGTACAACCTATCAGCACAAGAACAACAAAAAAGAAAATACAGTGCAAAAACAAAAAAGTTCAGCGCATGTTTTGAAGGACCGAAAAGAAAAACACAAAAATGAGAGCAAACTGTTAGGTTAGCTCTTGGATTAGCTCCTGGAATTTCGTGTTGTCTTTTTGAGAGGCAATATGGAACTAGATAATTCTATTCGACTACGGTACGTGGGAGGTAGGACCGGGCAAAGACAGATGAGTGCCAATTTATGCGTTTAACTTTGTAGGAGTGGTCTCGGCGAGGAAAAATGACGGGAGATGGCTCGATCGCGAAGTGACGCGTGGTAATAAAGCTTACGGAACAGTGATAGGCTGGAAAGTACACAATACACAAATAGGCGGGAAAGTACACCAATAAGGACACAATGCAGTAAAATCAGAACAAATCATCAGATCATCAAATCATAATCATAAAAATCATAATCAGAAAAAATCAACAACTACCCCAAATTAATGAAAACGCAACCGTGCGTATCTTTAAAGACCTTTTCAGGGACTGCGGCGGCCTCTCTTGACGATTTTCGGTATCAACGCCAGGCTGATACTGAAGCTAGTCACAAGAGGGCGCGAGAGCCACTCTGCAGCATAACTGCTCAGAACTTGGCAGCTTCCACGTTGACTGGAGCTGCTTTATTTTATTGGATTTCCGGCCTCCATGGTCCGAAACAAGAGTGATTATTTTGGGAGCCCCTTCACGAATAGCGTTAGAATGCCCAGTGTACGCCGGATTTATGGCGAACCTAGAGAAGCAAACACACTAAAAATTGCCGCAATACCCGGGGACTGTTGGTTAACGAAGGAATGATCAAACAGCCCTTTCTGTGAGAAACTGTCACTAGAATGGGAAAAGGCACTTCTACTGCAAAAGGAAAAAAACATTCAAGAGAAAGTTTCTGCCAGAAACATTCACTCTATCGGTTTTACCAGAAAAACGACATAGTACTTACGTTCCGGAGACAAAAAGCGAGCGTTCTTTAGCGAATTATTATATCTTTCGCATATATTAGGGATTCCAGTGTTGTCAGCATTATGCTGTCTCGACCGGTGAGCCGTTGACTAGGCCGTTACCTTGCCGTATGAAAACATCCATCAAGTCTGGAGTGCTCCGTCTCCTACTGGGTAACATTTTCGGGACCTTTGCTCACCCCTCTAGATTGCCTTGTTGCAAATACTTTGGGGCTTATAATATCTGTTGCCAATAATGAAGAACCCCTACATTTTCACTGGCCTCCTAACAATGCTCATGCGGGAACTTGAGAAAACTCATATGAACCCATACAAGTGAGGTTGACATGGTGTACGATTCTTGTGCAAGAAACGCCATGTTGCAGACTTGTGCAACCGGAATGAGGCGCGTGCGACGAGCTGAGCCTCAAGTTCTCGAGAAAAAGGGATGAGATGATCACGCATTCCTTCAGATCCACAAATCAATGTATTCTTTTTTGTATCTTGTACAGCGAAGCTTTCAGCCTCTTACTGATGATGTCCGTACGGGAAAACCCAGTTCATGAAAGGCATCTTTCTTGGACGATGCGATTGTCGTGGCTGAGCTAAGAAAAGTTAAAACTCTTCCCTGTGAAGCTTGGCGACAGCTGAGTTAGCCCCCCCCCCCCCAACCCCCCTTGATTCCCCTCTAAGGGTCGATGTGCAGCAGAGGACGCGACGTACAAATGCCTAACGTCATGATCTGAGACGAACGTCGACAGCCATTACGCACAGCTTGACGTACGATGAAAATGACGTTGCCCTGCGTGCCGTAAGGCTGTTGGACGCATGAACAAAGGCCTAACCTCGCATTTTGAGTTTTAGAACGTCAGGTGGCCGATAACAGGCAGGAGAGGATGCGGCAGTCCCCTCCTTCAGGAAAGCCACTACTAGTGCCGCTCTCCAAGATTTTGGAATGTGCCCCGAAAGCCATATTTTGTTGTAGAGGTTCAGGAGAACACCTTGAACCTGCACCCACTCGACAAAGTATTCACTTAACACAGAGCAGCAGCAGGTACCAATTCACGGAGCCGCAGACCCGAACCGCAAAACGTTGGAACTACAGCGTGGATACCCTAGAGTTACTGTAGTCATTTTAAAAGCTGCGTGCGGAACTGTAAAGGCTACAGTGTTGCCAACAGTTGCCCACTGAAGGCGCCTAAGGCATAGTGCAGGAAAGGAACAATAGGCGTCGGGACCTTGTGGGTTTACCTGCCCAGAGGGCAGACGGAAATGTCCTTCGAAAGACCGTTTTACGGTGAGTTAGGCGTCCTCTGTGGGCGGATTTTTGACAGAAATTAACCACTACACTTCTACACGTAGCTTCTGAAATGAACCATACAAAAGTGGTGGATACCTCCAGAGTAGCACATATTTGCAGTGTGGGAGCAGCAAACCAAGGAATGCATCTCGAGAAGGCTCAGCGTATAATCATCGTCGTTGTTGGACTGAAGGAGCATTTAAAATTACACCTTCAGACGACATTTTTTTTAATTCAGACCCAAACAGTTGAATAATTTTCATAGTGCCTATTACTACTTATGAAAAGCGTTTAGATATTACTTAGTAAAATTAGTATTAATAGAATACGAGAAGTTCTCAAACCGGTAAATAATAGAATGCCACCGCCTAATATCCCCGGTGCGTTTGAAGAGAAATGCAGTTTGGTTCTCGAAGCGCAGTAAAAAATATACCTGACTGAGTATTTGTAGGGTTTTTATCGTGAAATAAAATGCATAATCACGTTACTGTTGTAAGGTATGGCGGATCTAATTTTTCTGAGCGATTTGGTGCCATGTCACTTAGAATCTTTCGGTTCAGATCGCCGCCTGGACTGTAGTTGCCGTCTCAAGACGCCCGGAAGTTTTTTGCACGTAAACTCGACCGCTAATTATATTTTTTTTATGTGCGATTTTGTGCTGTGTCATTTGGAATCGTTCGGTTCAGATCGCTGACTCTAGTGGCAGTGTCAAGACACCCGGAAGTTTTTTGACACGTGAACTCGACCGCTAATTATATTTTTTTATGTGCGATTTTCTGCTGTGTCATTTGGAATCGTTCGGTTCAGATCGCTGACTCTAGTGGCAGTGTCAACACACCCGGAAGTTTTTTGCTCGTAAACTCGACCGCTAATTATATTCTTTTATGTGCGATTTTGTGCTGTGTCATTTGGAATCGTTCGGTTCAGATCGCTGACTCTAGTGGCAGTGTCAACACACCCGGAAGTTTTTTGACACGTGAACTCGCGGCTAATTATCTTGGACGACACATCTGCCCTTGATATTATTGAGGCCCGGTTCAACAAAAGTGCGGTTATAACTGTATGTACTATATTAATATGTTAATGAACTTCCTATTACACCCAGGCTATTTAGGCCTACATTTTTAAAGCAACACCACAAGTAGCCATTTGCAAGTGTAATTAGCTTGTTTGCTTTACTGTTAATTTTAATCGGTATGTAATTCGAAAGAATGAAACCATCAGCTCTCGCTATAATGAAACTTCCTCAGGTCACAAAAGCTGAGCCCATTTCTAGCGCCTCTTGTACATTCGATGTAACCCTGCGCGTTATGATTATACCACAATTATACGAGGGTATTTAAACCGTTAATAGTACAAGCCTACTTATTTGTAACAGCAAACTAGATTACAAATCAGAACAAATGAAAACCAATTTTGTTTCAAATAACATTCTTTCATGCAATGATAAATCCTTGCTTTGTGGAATTCAGAATGATGCTGGCCGCTTTATTTTCCAGGCGAGTAAAACGTTATCTAAATTGCAAAACGTAACTGGTCAGTTCTGCGAAGCCAAGTAGAACCCAAATGCACCGTTTGTTTGATATCCCTGTCGGATTGGAACTACTAAAGCTAAGCACGGGATTCCAAAACAAACTGCTTCTGTGCACTACCTTTTTAACGAAACTTGTGCCATTTGCAATTTGACCTTTTTATTTGTAAGAAAGTCGCTCCTTCAGCTTTAAGGGGGTTGTTGTACGGTCAAAGAGAGAGCAGGAGGGTCCTATTAGTTGGTTTTCCAGTACTATTCATGTTTTTTTTATAATAGGGGCCCTCGAGATAAATTACTACTTTTTTTTTAGTTTTTCTTACACTTGGCGCAGTGAGTTCAGAATTTTGTCTTATGAATGAGTAAAAAAAATATTGCGTTTCTTTAATATTTCTTGGATATGCACTGTGTGTATGACGTTTTTTCTGTCATGTTGAAGCAGAATTTGTTTTCAAGTTTGCCCGAAGACAAATTTAAATATTACGATAGTGGAACCCCGTTAATACGTTTTTCACCGGGCCGGGAAAACAAAACGTCACCAGGGAAACGCAACCGTGAGAAAACCTTCGAAAATTATAACAGTTTAGCTTTAACTTGCAACCATGTATTTCTGCAACTTTGACTTTCCAACCCTAAGAAACTCGATAATGTAGGATTCCGCTTTTTGCCATCGCTAGGAAACACCAGGCGTGGCAATAAAAACTCCCTAGCGATGTCGGCTCTCTTACGCGCTGTCTGCTTGTGTACTGCGTGTAGGACGTCAAGCTTTTCCTGAAGGGAAAGCTCTTCCAGTTTTTGCCACGCCATCAAGGCACGACAAAGTTCAAAGTTGCAAGTTCAATATTGTTCTCAAACCTTGCAGCGCTGAATGACGACGAGAGCGCCTGCTATTTTCCGGGGGTGTTTATGGCAAGCACGCACATCCGACATTCCGAAGTGAAATTTCCGTTGCATGCGCAATGATGATGGTGATACCATAGAGTAACATAGGACCATAGTGGTGACGAATCGCGCCTGCGTGTAATTTCATACAGCCAGTTCCGCAGCCAAGCCTGGCCAAGGCTCGTCAAACGTCAAAATGGCCGCCCGCGCATGTTTCCCGGGCGGCTTCGGAGTGTCAGATTGCGACGCGTGATCCGGGAACGTACTCTAAGCCACGAAGTAGCAGTGAGGATTTATACATGGGACTCTATGTGAGCAGCGCAGGGGCTAGACAAAAGCAACGTAGAAGCCGGGAAAACGCAGCACTGAGGAACGTAAGAGTGAGGTTCTACTGCAAATACTACTATTTCGGGAAGCGTATACCCTCATAATAAATTCCAGTCCAAACTGCTGGAAAAAGGTACGAAAAAAAGTTTTAATTACACCAACCTGCGGTGTGAAATTATGTGCGGGGTGCACTACTTTCTCCCTCCATAATGTTTCTGTCGTGTTTTCAGCTATTACAGATCGACTCGCTTCGAGCTTCGAACAGTGAAGCGTCAGCCGATGCTCGCAGCTTGTGCACTTAAACCACATTGCTGAATGCAACTGTAAGTGACTTAAACGTTAAGAAAGGCCATCATATCTTATCAGCAAGCCCAGTCAAAACAAAAGCAGCCCCCGCTGTTTTTCATCACTCATTCTGCCAGAAGACGTTATAAACTGAAATTTGAGACACCCGCCATTACGAGAAAGTTATCCGGCGGCGATGTGTGGCAGCGAGCCATCTACTTCGACATGGTGGTCATGACCTCGGCTGGGTTGATTTCGTTTGTGCCGATGAAGATGCTGACACTGCGGAACCATGCACGGATGAGGGTTACGTTGATGAAGTGCGGAGGAATCGTTAATGTTAATCGTTAATGAAGCGATGCGGAGGAATCGGTCGCGAACTACGACGAAACATTTCAGCCTGCGCCTATAAGCGCGCCTGTTTCGATAAGCTATATAGACCCAGGCGACACAGAAAGTGTGTCCCAAGACAGGCCCGTCTATGGCCGCTTTCTGGCGTGTCCGGCCAGCATCCAGGTTCTGGCAGCCACTGATCACACGTTGAACGGCCAACATTCGGCAACCAGCGCTTCAGTATTTCTCCGGCCACGCGTGTTCAGACGCACAACGGCAGCTGCCCGGCTGCCAGACATTCAGTTCACTTTCGGCTGCCGATGTTGAGAAGGAGAACGGGCATACGCTTTCCCATTCGGGAAGCGGCGTTCAGCCGAAGCACGGCAAGCGACCGGCCACAGAATATCCGTATTCTTGTGGTAGCCGGTGTTCGAAAGGAGACCGGCCGGAGCGCGGCTGCCACGCATTTGCTCTTTAAACGGTGAACCGCACGTACAGCGGCAGGATATTTGTTTTCTTCGGGCAACTGGTATAATAAAGGAGACCGGCCGACGTACGGCCCCGGAATGTGCGTTTTTCATTTGGTTAGCGGTCCTCAGCCAAATTACGACAAGCAAACGGCCGCAGAATATTTGGCGACTGGTGTTCAAGAGGAGACAAGCCCACGTAAGGTATCAGGTTATACGTCATTCTTTCTGTAAGCGGCGTACAGCCGAATAGCGGCATGCATCTGGGCGCCGGAGCTCATGCACTATTGGTTGGAAAAATATGGGCCGGTGTAGGACCGGTTTTTCTCAGGGTGAAGAAAACGCCGTTAGGGAGCCGAACGACGCAGACGCGTTTTTTTTGGCCGCTCGGTGTTTCTACGTTTTAAACGACTGAACTTCGTTTGTCAAACAGTAATGAGTGTTCTACGTGAACGGGCAAGGTGCAAGGACTCACTGGACATTACCAGGGAACCTTTTAGGCTATCGGAATGTCATTTATTGCCACAAGAAAAGTGTGCCACACCGACGGGTGAGCTAAGCCTCGTCAGTCATAGCCGCTACCACGCCTCGCCCGCCGGCTTCGTCGACGCACCAGCTCGAGGCTATTCGCCCACTGAAGAAATGAAGAGCATTGGAGACATAGACAAGGCGCAGATGTCCGACCCGAGATGGCGGTGGTTCCCCAAAACACCTGCCCTTAAAGCGGCCACCACGCAGTATCTCAACCGGCACTATGCCAAGGAATTCCCCCCAAAGGAAGCCAAGGGCGGGCAAAATCGTAAGTTTGCGGCTACTCTTCTTACAATAATACTGCAAAAAACAATGTTGCAAAATTTTGTTGGTGATAAACGTAGAAGAGGCTAAGCGCGTGCATGGGTACGCTCAACTTCGTGCCCTGCACTGTTACTTCATAAGATTTTATGACTGTCGATTTAGAAAAAAGTGTCATTTTAAATTTGCGATAACAACAGAGCTTTGTCAATGACGAAGCCAGGATGTTAATTTAGTTGCGGTGTTTGAAGGTGAGCTTAGCTTTACTTGGGATATGACTCATTTGGTTAAACATAATCGCCAGCATCCTAGCAAACACGAATTTTGTACGGTTATTCTTGCTCAACGCAGCATGTTGAGTACACGAACAATTGGGTTCTAGGAATAGATAAGCTTAAAGTCATCATAATAATCATCATCATCACCAGCCTATGTACACCCACTGCAGGGCAAAGGCCTCTCCTATTAATCTCCAATTACCCCGGCCCTGTGCTAACTGCGACCAACTTATCCCCGCAAACGCCTTGATCGCATCTGCCCATCTAACTTTCTGCCGCCCCCTGTAACACTTGTCTTCTCTAGGGATCCACTCTGTTACCCCTAATGATGAACGGTTATCTTGCCTTCGCATTACATGCCTTGCCCTCGCCCATTTCTCGTTCTTAATTTCTACTAATATGTCCTTAACAGACGTTTGTTCCCTGGCCCACTCCGCTCTCTTCTTGTCTTTTAACATTACACCTTTCATCTTCCGTTCCATTGCTCGCTGAGTCGTCCTGAATTGAAGTTGAACCCTGTAGTGAGCCTCCAAGTTTCTTCCCGTAGGTGAGTACCGGTAAGACAGCTGTCATACACTTTCTTCTTCAGCTTAAAGTAGTTTAAAGCTTAAAGTAGTTGACTACAAAAAAAGCATTTGACCATGTTCCATATCACCGTCTTGTTAGTGCATTGTGAGCTAATGAATCGGTTATTTCATAGACAGCCCAGTATCTCTCTCTAAGATAGCAGTCGGTCGCTCTCAATGGTTGTTCGTCCGGATATGTTCCCGTTACCTCAGGAATTCCTAAAGGTTCAGTTGCGGGCCCTCTTTTGTTTCTGTTATATATAAATGTTATTACTATTGGCCTCTGTCCTCTAGACGACGCGGTAACATAGAGCGTGTTCATTTTTTAGCACCGTAAAGGCTTCACCTGTCCTCCTAACCTCACTAAGCCCTATGACATCCCATTTGATGCCCTTTAATTCCTCGAGCAATACTTCTAGACTCGCTTCACTAGGTAAGGTTCTCTTGTTAAACGTTGCCCGGTTCACATTCCAATGGCGGCTTGTCTGGGCCCAGGCATTCTTGGCACCCTTTGCTGCGTCACAGGTCTCACCGCCGCCGTGGTCAGTTGCTTCGCATCCACTGGAGACTGATGGCTGTGGGTTAATTGGCGAGTGGGATTTCTAGTAAATAAAAGCATGGCTGGCAACACAGGTAAATACTATAGCATTAACGAAAGGGAAGTAGGTTTTGTAATTAGGCTCAATAACAGGTACAAGGTCAAGGTGGTACATGGCTATGCCCCCACATCCAGCCATGACGACCAGGTAGTGGAACGCTTCTATGAAGATGTGGAATCGGCAATGGATAAACTAAAAACACAGTATACCGTAGTTATGGGAGACTTCAATGCTAAAGTAGGCAAGAATCAGGCTGGAGACAAGGCAGTTGAAAACTATGGTCTGGGTTGTAGAAATAGCAGGGGGGACCTACTAGTTGAGTTTGCAGAACGGAATAACCTACGCATAATGAATACCTTCTTCTGTAAACGGGAGAGCCGGAAGTGGACGTGACGGAGCCCGAATGGGGACCATAAAAATGAAATAGATTTCATAATATGCGATAACCCTGGCGTCGTGAAAGATGTGGAAGTGCTCGGAAGGGTAAGGTGTAGTGACCATCGTATGGTAAGATCTCGAATTAAGCTAGATTTGCGGAGGGACCGTAACAAGCTAGTACGAAAGAAGCCGATTAATGAGCTAACAGTAAGGCGTAAAGTAGAAGCATTCAGGATCGCGCTGCAGAACCAATATTAAGCTCTTACCGAGGAGGCCGAGCTTACGACACAGGAACGCAGCCACAACCTTACAAGCATTATCAGGAGTGTGCAGAAGAAGTCGGGGGCACGATGGCTAGACAGGATAGTGGTAAACTTTCCCAGGAGGCGAAAGATCTAATTAGGAAACGGCAAACCATGACAATCTCCACCCCAGCTGACAGAATAGAACTAGCGACATTTCGAAGTTATTCAATAAGCGTAAGACAGCAGACATACGGAAGTATTATATGGAGAGGATCGAATACGCTGTAAAGAACGGAGGTAGCCTGAAATCAGTGAAGAGGCGTCTTGGCGTGGGGAAAAATCAGATGTATGCACTTAAAGATAAGCAAGGCAATGACATCACAAATAGGGTAACATAGTCACAGTGGCCGAGGAGTTCTATAGGGATCTGTACAGTATCCGGGACATACAGGATAATGCCGAACTAGGAAGCAGTTCAGAGGAGATAGACATCCCACCAGTAACGACCGAAGAAGTAAGGAACGCTTTGAAAGAAATAAAAGGGGGCAAAGGACCTGGTGAGGATCAGATAACAGCAGACATCTTGATGGATGGCGGAGAAATTGTACTTGAAAATCTGGAAATCCTATATACGCAATCCCTAATTACCGGAAGTGTACCGGAATCTTGGAAGAACGCGAACATCATCCTAATCCATAAGAAAGGTGACATGAATGACCTGAAAAATTACAGGCCGGGCAGCTTACTGTCAGTCGTCTACAAGGTATATACCAAGGTAATCGCTAAGAGAATTTCTGCAACCTTAGATTTCAGTCAACCTAAAGAACAAGCAGGGTTCCGTAAAGGTAATCAACAATGCACCATATTCACACGATCAATCAGGTGATAGAGAAGTGCGCTGAGTATTCTGAACCCCTATATATAGCCTTCATAGATTATGAGAAAGCATTTGACTCAGTCGAAACCCTAGAACTTATTCAGGCATAACGGAACCAGGGGTTAGATGAGCATTATGTAAAAATACTAGAGAATATCTACAATGGATTGTGGGGTTTAACGCGCCGACGCAACGCAGGCGATGAGGCGCGCCGTAGTGGAGGGCTCCGGATTAATTTTGACCACCTGGGGATCTTTATCGTGCGCCGAAATCTCGTACACACGGGCGTTTTTGCTTTCCGCCTCCATCAGAAAAAATATAGGTCCACAGCTACCATCATCCTCCATAAGGAGAGCAGTAAAATACCTATAAGGAAGGGCATCAGACAAGGAGGCACAATCTCTCCATTGTTATTCACAGCATTTTACAAAAAGTATACAGAACGTTGGATTGGGAACAGGTGGGAGTAAGGGTTAATGGAGAATACCTCAGTAACCTCGAATCTGCTGATGACGTTGCCTTGCTGAGTAACTCGTGGGACGAATTTCAAAGCATGCTTTCCGCACTAGACGAACAGAGTAGAACCGTGGACCTGAAAATTAATATGCCAAAATCTAAAGTAATGATCAATAACCTCGGGGCAGCACAGCAGTTTGGGATAGGGGGCGAGGTAGTGGAAGAGGTAAAACAATATATCTACTTAGGCCAAGTTGTGACCCCGGATCCCAACCATGATGCAGAGATAATAAGAAGGATCAGAATGGGGTGGAGTGCATACGGCAGACATTCTCAGATAATGAATAGCAGCCTACCATTGTCCGTGAAGAAGAAAGTGTATGACAGCTGCATCTTACCGGTACTCACCTACGGGGCAGAAACTTGGAGGCTCATTAAGAGGGTTCAACCTAACTTGAGAACGACTCATAGGGCAATGGAGCGGAAAATGATAGGTGTAACGTTAAGGGACAAGAAGAGAGCGGAGTGAGTCAGGGAACAAACGCGTGTTAAAGACATACTGATAGAAATTAGGAAGAAGAAATGGACGTGGGCAGGGCATGTATTGCGCAGGCAAGATAACCGTTGGTCATTAAGGGTAACAGAGTGGATCTCTAGAGAAGGCAAGCGTAGCAGATGAGATCAACAAGTTTGCAGGCGATAAATTGGTCACAGTTGGCACAGGACCGGGGTAATTAGAGAATAATGGGAGAGGCCTTTGCCCTTCAGTGGGCGTAGATAGGCTGGTGATGATGATGACTATTGTCTGAAATCTTTGTTCAAAATGTTCGCGAATGACTGTGTAGTTTACAGGACTATGGCTAATGAACGTGATTCTGAATACCTTCCACATGATTCGAATTTAATAACATCCTGGTGCGCTCATTCAGAAATGTTTTTGAATGTTAAAAAGTATGTCAACGTGACCTTTACAAGAAAACCTTTATTCCAATTGAATACGTATACCGTAAATTACGCTGCGTTAAGAACGGCAGTTGAATATAACTAACTAGGAGTTTATTTACCAAGTGATTAGAGGTTAAGTAGCCACGTTCACAACATAAAAGTTACTGCTGCATGTGTTTTTGGCTTTCTGTGGCAAGATTTCAGCGAACCCCCATCTAACTTAAAAGGACAACCGTATCTCCCTCATGTGCGCTCAATGTTTTAGTACGCATGTGTTTTCTGGGATTCCTATACCAAAGATCTGGTTCATACGCTCGAGAACATACAGAATAGGCAGTAAGATTCGTACTAGGTAATTGGCACTGCCAACTAAGCATGAGGGAAGCTAAAAGTTAACTTGAATGGTAAGACATGAAAGATCACAGACGAAACCTCAGGTTGAAATTTTTTCGTAGTGTTTATCATTGGAATGTTGGAATAGACGGTGAGAAGTATATCCAAGCGCCATTCTACATATCCCAAAGTGGGACCGCTTGCTTAAAGCAAATTATTTACTTTCCTTTAAAGGTGACGCCTTGCGCGATTCATTTAACTTAGATCAATACGAGAGTGTAATTATCTTCTACGGACGATTGTATTCACTGTTTAAAATGACGATTTTCGCCGCGCTTTGTAGAATTATTTTATTTGGTCTCAAATTTGATGCTTAGTGTTATGTATTTCCCTGGTCTAATGCAATGAAAGGTGAAGCAGGTATCAAATAAATAAATAAATAAATAAGTAAATAAATAAATAATAAATTGCGGAGCCGAAAGTTCGCCTTCGACGGGTTATGAACCTTACACATTCAAACTCGACCAATGAAATATTTTGTTTTATTTGTTGCGGTATGCAAGGTTTGCTGTATGAATACAACCATTGCTATGTTATTGGCTTAAAACAAATTAAGAAACTGTAGAACCTTTCCTTGCGTGAACACAGAGGGATACAACTGCACCAATCTAAAGCACGGCGTCCTTCGCAACGCGTCTAGATTTTTTTTTAAGGTACTACGACATTAGAGAAAAATTAAGCTCTTTAGACTATTAACTGTTAGCACGTAACTCATGAAAACAACCTGAAAAATATATTTAAAATGAAAGTACCCGTTCGGTCTTTCTTAGGACCAGCCCTGGAAAGGTGATCAGAAAAGTTGATACAGTAGAAAATTTTTTTTCAACGAAAATTGGCAAAAACTTGACATTGATGATGTTTGGAGTTTAATGGCGCAAGGCCGACTAAGGGCAAAGAGCGGCAAACAACAGTGATTACATGAAAGTGGCATGTAAGTAAAAGTAGAACATTTCAGTAAAAATAAACAAAGTAAAACACAACGTAATGAAGATGACTGGTGTAAAGGGCCAGGTTGTCAACATGCATGATATGAAATGAGATGTAAAAATTTTACATCGGTAAGAAACTCGAAAACGCGTTTGATTGAAAACATGGCTTCGTCTCCTAAGAAGTATGACGGGTGTGGTGGGATATGTCGCGTGTGTAGTTGTGGGAAGTATTTGCGTCGTGTTGCGTCAAGTGCCTTACATTGTATAAGGACGTGGATCACGGACAGGGCCTCTCCGCACCTGCTGCACAGAGGTCTTGGAGACCCCGTGAGAAGGTGCGAGTGCGTTGCATGAGTGTGCCCTATCCGTAATCTAGCCAAGGCGACTTCAGTGTATCTATTACGTGTGTCGGTGGTGTATGGTCCCAAGTGTGGTTTTATTACGTGTAACTTGTTGTCTGTTTGTTCACTCCAGTGTGTTTGCCATGTTTTGCGAAGTTGTTGTCTGATGTGTGGTTTCACGTCGGTGTAGGGTAATGTGGTTATGTCTACTGCATTCAAGAGTGTAGCAGCAGCAGCCATTCGGTCCGCTGCTTCGTTCCCGGCTATACCACAGTGGCCAGGGACCCAGCAAAGAACCAGTTCAAATTTGCGTACGTATACACCGACATAATACCCTTGACGATCAGATTGACAACGTAGTTTTTCAAAGGCATTGTTGACGACAGTGCCCGCACAACACTGAGGGAATCTGTATAGATAATGGATTGTGGGATGTGGCTTTGAAGTATATGATTGACAACAAGGAGTACACCGTAAGCCTCTGCAGTAAAGATACTAGTGTGATTCTTCAGAGTTCTGGTGACATTAAGGCCGGGCCCATGCGCTGCGCAGGACACAGAGGTGGAAGTCTTAGAGGCATCCGTATAAAATTCAGAATAATGATACTTCTGCTGCAAGTACAAGAAGTGCTGCTGAATTGCACATGTGGGAGCTCGGTTTTTATCTACATGTGTGAACGATGTGTCGCATGAGACAGGGCGGAGATGCCATGGTGCTATGAAATCTGTTACAGAACTTTGGATGGTGTCTAAAAAGGAGACAGCAAGCTCTGACGCTTCCTCTCTAACTCTGTAAGAGAAGGGCGCAGAGAACGATGGTCGATTTAATAGGAGTTCAGTCATGGAGGTATCATGAAAAACTGATTTAAAAGGATGGTGAGGCATGGATGAAATTTCAAAAGCATAAAGGAGGTCTGTGGATCCTCGCTGACGTTGTAGGTTCCATTTGTTGCACTCTACATACAGGCTTTCAGCTGGACTAGTTTGGAAGGCACCACACGACAAGCGGAGCCCTAGATGAAGCACAGGGTCCAGCAATCTGAGGGATGTTTTAGTGGCTGACCCATAGACAACGCTACCATAGTCCAGTCGTGAACCTATTAGGCTGATAAAAACACGTAAAAGAAGTTGTTTGTCAGCACCAAAAGAGATGTGCGACAGAACCTTCAGGATATTCATTGTTTTTAAGCATTTATGTTTTAGTTGTTTATGTGTGGGATGAATGTGAGCTTTTCGTCAAAGATTATACCTAAAAACTTGTGTTCCTTTTTGACAGGAATAGAGGCACCGTGGAGTCGAATGTCTGGATCCGGCCGAATGCCACGCCTCTTAGAAAACAGAACACAAGTGCACTTTCCTGGATTAAATTTAAAACCGTTGCTATCTGCCCAGCCGGCTAGCTTGTTCACACCAAGCTGGACTTGCCGCTCGCAGATAGACAAGTTACACGATTTGAAGGAGAGCTGAACGTTGTCTACATATATTGAACAGGAAATCGACGGTGGCAGCGCCTTCCTAAGGGAATTCATTTTCACAATAAAAAGGGTGCAACTTAAAACTCCACCTTGCGGCACTCCATTTTCCTGCACATGAACCCTAGAGAGTGCAGTTCCAACTCGCACACGAAAGGTTCTTTGAGACAAGTAGCTGGCAAGTGTGTTCATCATGTTACCTGCCATGCCGAAGGACTTGAGGTCGCTTAGGATGCCATACCGCCACGCGGTATCGTACGCTTTTTCTAGATCAAAGAATACTGTCATACAGTACTGCTTATGGAGGAAAGCATCTTTTATATACGCCTCTAATGCAACGAGTTGATCGTTGGTAGATCGCCCCGCCCTGAAGCCTGCCTGGCAGCTCTCGAGAAGACCATTGTACTCTAAGAAGTACACGAGTATCCTGTTTATCATCTTCTCAAAGAGCTTACACAGGCAGCTTGTCAGGGCAATGGGACGATAACTGGCGGGAGAGGAAGGATCCATCCCTTCCTTTAGGACAGCCACTACTATGGCCTCCCTCCAAGAGCGTGGAATGTGCCCCGAAAGCCATATTTTATTGTATAGGTGTAAGAGTGTTTCAAGAGTGTCTGGGTGTAGGTGCTGTATCATGGTGTATGTAATTTTATCTGCGCCTGGAGCTGAAGGTTTGCACGAGCTCAGGGCAGCCCCAACTCATAGAGAGTGAATTCAGAGTTGTAAGAAGTTTTTGATCTGTCTTTGTCTTGTAAGGGCTTTTTTTCTGCAGATGTTTTGTGTTTCATGAAAGTGTTCGTGTAGTGTGCTGAACTGGACTCGTGTTCGAAGTGTTGTGCAAGCGTGTTAGCCTGGTCTTCAAGTGTGTCCCCTATTGTGCTAACCAGGGGCAGGCTGTGTGTCTGTTGTCCTTTGAGCTTGCGTATACGTGTCCAGACTTTCTGTGTGTCTGTGTATGAATTAATGGATGTCAAGAAGGTGTGCCAACTCTCTCGTTTCGCCTCACGGCGCACACGCTTTCCTAACGCCTTGGCCCGTTTGAACAAAATGAGGTTAACCGACGTGGAGGACCGACGAAGGACACCCCACGCCTTGTTCTGGGCCTCTCGCGCCCGCCTACAGTCCTCATTCCACGACGGCCTCCGCTGGTTGCGCGGGGCACCAGAGGCGTGGGGAATGGACTTTTCGGTGGCGTCGAGGATGTGCGCCGTGAGCAGTTTGGTAGCTTCTTCAACGTGTAGGTGTCCTATGGATGTGTGGTGTAGTTGGGATGTCTCTGTAAATGTATTCCAGTTAGCTCTTGCTTCATTACACCTTTTATGGGAAGATGGACTGCTCGGGCCTGTATCTATATACGTTAATGAAGTGGGGAAATGGTCACTACCATATGGGTCCGTGCCCACTCCCCACTCAAGACATGGAAAGAGAACTGCGGATCCAATAGCCAAGTCAAGATGCGAGTATGTATTGTGTCCTAAGTTATGGTATGTAGGCTGTTTTTTGTTGAAAAGGCATGCTCCGGAGGATGTAAGGAATTTCTCTATCAGGCGACCTCGGGCATCCGTTCTGGAGGAGCCCCAAAGAGAGTTGTGAGCATTAAGGTTGCCTGTAAGGATGTATGGTTCGGGCAGCTGGTCAACCAGCGCCTCGAAGTCGGAGCTCGTAAGTGCAACATCAGGAGGAATGTCTATGGAGCATACCGTTATCAACCTATTAAATATTATTGTGCGAACGGCTACAGCCTCAAGGACGGTGTTCAAGGTGACAGGGTGGCATGCTAAGGATTTGCGGGCGATTACGGCCACACCGCCAGAAGAGTGTGTGCAGCCATCCCTGTCTTTCCTGTATACCAGGTAACTATTCAAGAAATTTGTGTGTTTGGAATTCAGATGTGTTTCCTGGACACACATTAAACTTGGCTGATTGGCATGCAGAATCTCATACACGTCATCAAGATTATTCAGAAGGCCTCTGCAGTTCCACTGAACAATGTTTTCTCTTCCCATTATGATGTGTTAGAGCTACTGGAGAGGGATTATTTATGTAGGGTCTTTCGGGGCTTGGACTCTTGGGAGGGGCTTTCTGGCCTTCTCTACTGACCTGGACGTCGCAGCCCGTTCCTTCCGCTGCGATGAAAGCCGGAAGGGCTCGACGTCCATGTCGTCTTCTGATGGCATTATTTTGACATTCTTTTCGAGTCAAGACAATTATATCGAATGCTCTTGAGTGTTTTGCGGAGTACCAAAACGCCTCGTAATGGCATTCGCGCCGGTTTTATATGCAACAGAACTGGTCGAGCAACTGTTGTAAAAATAGTTGATTTAGTCAGTGCATGAAAGTGTTGAGAAAGATTGTCCTAAAAGTAATTGGCTAAAAACGGCACTTTCATCTTTGTAAAATTCAACCCACTTAAGTATTCCCCTCCTCCTCCCCCCCCCCCCCCTCCGTCCCCGTTTATTACAGGTAAGCCGCCCCACAGAAGATATCAGGACCTGGACATTACATCGATTTATTTATTTATTTATTTATTTATTTATTTATTTATTTATTTATTTATTTATTTATTTATGGGTACTGCAATCCCCTGGAGGGATTTTAGCAGGTGGGTACAAGAGACGAAAATATTAGCATATAACACCATGCAAACAGATGAAACTGTCACTCACATTTCACATAGTAGGCAGCCATATAACACAAGGCAAACAAAGAACCATCACTTGCGTTTTACAAACGTAAACAAACGTAACAAAATCGCACAGATGAAACAACACTCTCATTTTAAGAAAAGAAAACAAAGCTAGCACAGAAGTAAAATTATTTTCTCTGATATTCTAGACCAGCGGCAAAAGATGCTAAAGATTATTTTGTGACTCGATGGTTATTTAAACTATTCCAATCCTGCACAGTTCTAGGGAAAAAAGAATATTTGAAGGAATTATTTCGGGTACCGAATGGAGTTATTGTACGATCATGGCATTGTCTAGTGGCGTAACCTGAAGAAAATTAAATAATTTTTCCAATATCTATCTTGTAATGCCGATAAATAATTGATATAGGTATTTTAATAGGGATATGCGGTTTCTTTCTGAAAGTGAGGGTAAGCTAGCTCTAACAGTTCAGTTACCAAGGTTCGTCCATAACTGTTATATATGAAGCGAACTGCTCTTCTTTGTATTTTTTCTACTTTATGAATGTTAATTTGAGTAAATCGGTCCCAGATTACCGCGGCATAATCAAGTATGGGCAATTCCATATGGACTATTCCAGCTCTGCAAAGAAATGAATATTTTCTGTGTCCGACAGGAAAACAGGGAGAGCAATTAAAGGAACGACCATTTGTGAGCACTGTTTAACAAATTAATTTTGCTGTCAACGGACGCTGATAATTAAGCGAGGCTGCGCTGAAGGCTGGATGGCTAGTGATGGCGTGCGGGCTCACTTTGATGTGGGTGCAGTGGACACAAAATGGTGGGTTTGTGCTGCTGCACAGTGCGACTGAGTCATCTGCTTGCGCCTCGTGCAGTGGCCGTCCCCCGGCCTCAGAAGAGTTAACGTACTGTGGCTGAACTCCAATGCCCGTAGCATGGCCGAACTTCCGACAGCTTTAGCCCGGCTGGAGTACGACGGCCGCGTCTGGGCTGTCCTCCGCTGGCCGTATTTCGGCCGCACACGGGTGGCTTTCGAATGGCCGGAGCCCTACGGCTGGAATGTGGCCATACAAACGTAAGCAGGTCGACTGGCCGACGGACACTGGCCGTTGGGCAGCCATGGGAGTACGGACGTGTACGGCCAAAATGCCCACATTTGGGCACGGGCCGAACACGGCTGCCGGAAAAAGGCCGGACAGAAAATCACCGGGCAAACTACACCGGCTTGAGTCAGGCCGAACGGTCCTGTGCTGCCTGTGTAACGCCTACTCCCGAAGTTGACCTTATATGCAGACACATGGGCCCGTATAAAACAATTGGAATCAAAGCTAAGGTCACCAAAACGAAATATGAGAAGACAATAAGAGTGACGTGTAGGAATGTAAACGAAGTTTGTATTACCCAGCGTGAAGGACATCATTGCTAACGCTGGGAAAAGTAAAGAGTGTTCTGTCGACCTTGCGATGGATGAAAAGACAACATCTGGTAATTCAGGTAACAGAGGGGCGGCAAGAAAGCAAGATTAGATATTGTGTGACTGATTTATTAAGCCCATGTTTATTGGAACGATACGAAGGTTGTTCTTACACTCCGGTAATGTGGATGGCGTGTTGATTCCTGCATTTCCCGGCTTCTGCTTGCTCTTTTCAACATATGAAGCCCAGTGTGGGGAGTGCAGTTTCTGGAATCTGGATTGGCCCGGGAAGCTGGTCGAGCGATAAGGGGTTTGAGTGTGCTCTTGAGATTTCTGGCAGTTCCACAATTACACGATATAGAGTAACGCAGTAAGGACAGTAAATAGAAGAGCAGTGGGTATTCGGTGGGATGATGAAAGGTTAGCGTAGTGGTCAGTCCAGGGTCCTCTACTATACGTTAAAGGGTGTGGAAACTTGCACCGTACCTTAAGGTAATGTGTCAAGATGTTTGTGCATGGTGTAAAGTTTAGTTTAAAACTTGAAGACAACAGGTTGGGAGGGCGCAATGTAAAAACGTTGTATATCTACAACAGGCTTCCCGGTGCGGCCGGCGTATCGAGGGTGGTGGTTACGGTATATGCTAAAATCGCTTTCTACGTTCATTGTTACCACATTGTAAGCACCGCGACAACAGCCGAGTGTAAACATTAGCGGCAAGCGTATAGTACATCCAAAAGTATTAGGTGTGCCGCTAAGAAGTTGATTCTCGCACGTTTTGTGAAGACACGACGCTGTTGCGTTGATAAAAGAAGCTGATGTAAATAAGCGGCGAAAAAAGACTACTCACGTGGGTTTTGTTGATCCGCAACAACGCTTTAGTTATTTCGCTTTGAACTCGCACTTTGGCCCCGTGAATTTTCGCTCTTCACGGACTAAGGCTTACGTTCCCTGGTGATTCAAATGAGTTAAGGGACCTACTTTTTATCTTCCAAGCTGAAAGTGAAACCCTAATCCTGCCAGCTGCGAGATTTACCAATTTAGGAAGTCTTTGTGACGCACAAGAGCTCCATACTTTAAAAATACAATATCACAACATGGAGCGAAACCTAGTTTTTTGTACATTTTGCGTAGCTGATTCATCTCTTATGTTTTTGTAAATAGAGAAATCTTCCGTTTCTCTGACCTATCACAATGACGCACGGTTGTTTTCCTTTCTTAATTATTTGAATGCCATTCTCTTTTGTTCAGTTTTTGCTCGGTTCTCGACTATGAATCCGATTTGGGCCTTAAGTGACGCATCACATGACCACACAATTAGAGCGCATCAACTTGAGCACTAGTCAGTTTTACAATTACATCGGTGGAAACATATTCTCTAGGAATGTCACAGACATGTAATAACGAAGTTTCTTGTGCTGGGTGATTTTCCAAGCACTAGACGTATTGAAACCTGCGGCCGAAATCAACAATTCATTTTAGTCCGATCAATTGCTTTTTGTGAAACACGGCGGCACTTGACTCGTCCACGTTTGCCGCAGGAAAACCGGAGGAAAGACACCACCGCAACATTAAAAGTATATCCGTCGTGTCGCATGCACCCTCATACAACCATGTGCAATGAACCTCCCGCGAGATTTTCTGGCAGAGAGGAGGTCTTCCTCCGTAGCCTTCGTGTTGCAGTGTCGCTCTCTCTTACAGTGACTTTAGCGTGGTGGCGACTCCATCAAGGGGGCTATTCTAGCGACACCTGCCCCATTTGCGCAGCTATTGCCTAAGTAGCTAAGAGAAATTCCTTACTATGGACTTGCCCTTAAGTCAAAACAGCTAGAACGCTACACCTGCCAAGCACGGGCGTCCATCCTGTAAAACCTCCTGACCTCCGGTGGTGGCTCTGGGGTTACACGACCGTTCCTTCACACGTTCCTATATAAAGTGGGAGCTAACGTTATTTATTTTTAAAAAAAGTACCTGAGGCCTGAGGGCAAATTATCTCTGTAAAAATATAAATGTTAACAGATACCTGAGAATCCTGTATTGCCGCTATTTCCTTCCAAATCACAGGAGTGAGGACCCTTTACTGGCACATTTAAACATTTTAGTAGGTCCCCCAGAACACGAAAGGGTGCCTCTATCATCACGGAAGAAATTGCTTAGCAAGAGGCTAGTATGCCAAAGAAAAATGCGGCGGATATAGCATACATCATTTGCAAGATGCCTGTAAGCGTACCGGCGTTCTAAGCACGCTGGTGAAGATAACTCGAAAGTGGCAAAAAACGTCTGGCAATCTTCTCGGCAGTACAATAACATTATCGTTCCAGGTATCTAAATGTTCATTAAGGACATGGAGCTTCAATAGTCGCTTTTTCAGCAGTAACATTTTCATTTCCTAAACTGGAAATACATCGTGCATCAACTGTACGTTTTTTAAAGCAGTCGGAACAGTGTCGCTGCCGTCTATTGGACCCAATAATACTAATGTTCCAAGAAGCAATTCTAAGAACACGGACATGTGCTTTCATCCAGCTGTTTCCGCGGACCTGTAAGCTTTTTACGTAGCTTTTACCCAACACCAGCAAACTATTTTCAAGAAACATTGGAACACAACCATTCTCAACTACAGCAGTTTCTGAAACTGCTTTGGGACGCGGTTGCTCAGGTGCGAAGGTCCCGTCACTTTTGCAATGTTGCTCTTGAGACGCATGCAGCGGCGCAGCGAGCCTAAGAGTCATCCGAACGACCTGAAAATCCCACCCCTTTAGAATCACAGTACAATCGTTCTCAATACTGTTTCCCGGCATTCGGAGCTTCATCAGCGACTGAAAGTTCAGATCTATATCCACTGTGCCTTGAGCGAACTTCTGGATCTAAAATAATACTGCGCCGCTCAACCATGTAAAAGATTAAGATTGTATGTTGTATAGCCCAAAGCCAGCGGAGGCCAAACACCTCCAAAACATAACAACGAATAGTTAACTGTGGTGTCAGGGATAACTGCTTAAACAGGAAGATACAAAATTAAACGGTTTAGAGGATGGGATGACGCTTGTATAGGACCGTGTGTATTATCCGTGATATGAAAGGAACTATAAAATATTACCGTGAACGATGCATTGAATTTGATTACGTTTTGTTTTTACCCCCAGGCGGCGCCTGGTTGTGTCCCAAGAGAAGCGCGTGCAGCATTCTTTTGTTTATGCCACACGGGTTATCTTATTTCATAGGGAGAATGTTTCGCCCTAACGACACTAGGCTAGAACAGTCCTCTTTGATCTACAGTGTTATCGGTGTAATTCGACGGATTGAGAAACACCCGCGCCGAAAGCAGAGCCGACGCCGCAGAGCAAACGCCGCGGCATACGATTCGCCGATACTCGCCTGCGCGCGTCACTTTGTTGACTGCTGCTACGCCGCCTGTGTATTCTTTGGGTTGGCAGTGGAGCACAAGTTCGCCCTAATAAGCTTGTTTTTCCTTCAAGACAACAAACGAAGATCTCTACAAATTCATAAATTAAATAATGTGCTCGAACAGCGAAATGGAACAGCGTTTCGCGCAAGTAAAAAGCAAACTCAATCGAAAAAAAACAAGGCACATAATGTGACAAGCTTGCAAAAGTTGTTTTCTGCGTCATTAACAAGAAAAATGTCAACACACGTTCGCGAAATCTTTTAGTCAGCTATGAAAGCAATAATATCTGGAACACCATTCCACATGAAAATAACCCAAGGCAAGGCGGAGGAAGTAAATGCACGTAGTTGCCATAAATGCAGGAAAAACTAAACTGATTATGAAGTCGTCTCCACATGCGCACTCGTGTTATAGTGCTAATGGTTTCAGCCTACTGTTACGAACATATTTATAGAATAAGCGGGGAGAGCAACAGACCGGTGTCGTTCCAGAGGCACTTATTTTTGTTACACTTGAATAACGATCAAAAGTGTCTGAAATAAAACGAGCGGCTCTGTTTTCCACAGACTCTAACGTCATGGTCACATAGTTATGAAATGGGACCACATTGGGTGACAAACGCAAGCTGTGGATGCACAAAAGTAAATAGGCTAATTGGCGAATGTTAGAGTGAGCTTTTCTCAAGTTTCTACGCAGATGCCCTAAAGTTGATGATGATGATGGTTGTTTAATGGCGCAAGGCCGACGAGGGCAAAGAGCGCCAGAGAAGTTATTTAATGAAAACAAGTGATTACCACAAAAGGTAGGTATAAAATGTGTAAACTGTACATAGTAAGATCAATAAAGATAATGGTGATGGCTGGTGTATAGGGCCAGATGTGATTACGCATGATAGGAAATGAGGTTTAAAAACTTAACATCTGACAAATATTTAAAAACGCGTTTCACAGAAACCATGGCATCGTCACCTAGAAACAGCGATGGGTGTAGGGGAATATGTTGTCTGTAGAGTTCTCTGAAGTGTTTGTGTCGTGTTGTGTCAAGTGCCTTGCATTGTATGAGTATGTGGACTACGGATAGGCCCTCCCCACACCTGCTACACAGGGGTCTTGGAGATCCCGTGAGCAGGTGCGAGTGCGTTACATGCGTATGGCCTATCCGTAACCTAGCTAAGGTAACTTCAATGTGCCTGTTGTGTGAGTCAGTAGTGTATTGTCCCAAGTGTGGTTTTATTACGTGTAGTTTGTTGTCTGTCTGTTCGCTCCAGTCTGCTTGCCAAGTTTTACGGAGTTGTTGTTTAATGTGTGGCTTGAGGTCTGTGTAAGGTAGTGTTGCCATGTCGACTGTGTTTCGGAGTGCAGCATTGGCGGCCATTTCATCCGCCACTTCATTACCGCCAATGCCAGAGTGGCCTGGCACCCAACACACAGTCACCCCAAGGTTTGAAGAATAAGCTACCATAATCGTTTTGAAGACAAGATTAATGACATGGTTTTTTGATGACTTTGCGGATGATAATGCACGGACGACGCTCAACGAATCTGTATAAATGACGGATGTAGGAATATGATGTTCAACTATGTGACTTACAACCAGAAATATGCCATATGCCTCTGCCGTAAAAATACTTGTATTGACATTCATTGTCCTACATGCTTCGAAATTGGGACCATGCGCAGCACACGACACTGCAGTGAACGTTTTAGATGCATCACTGAAGAACTCTGCTGCCCTGTATTTATTCTGCAGATGCATGAAATGCTGCAAAATCCCACTTCTTGGTGTCCTGTTCTTATTGTATTGTACAAAAGACAAGTCACATGCTACAGGACGAAGAAGCCATGGTGCTACAAGATCAGTGTGAGATGATTTGAATGTGTCTAAGAAGGAGACCTTATGAATAGTCACCTCGTCCCTCACTCTCTGCGAGAAAGGAAGAGCAATGGATGGGCGGTTTAAAAAGAGTTTAGTTGTGGATGTATCATTAAAAACCGGTTTAAAGGGATGGTTATTCATTGATGAGATTTTGGAGGCATATAGGAGGTCAACATAAGTTCGCTGGTACGCTAAGCACCATTTGTCGCATTCTGCATAAAGACTGTGGACAGGACTGGTACGGAACGCCCCACAAGACAGGCGAAGCCCTAAGTGGAGCACTGGGTCGAGCATTTTAAGTGCTGTTTTTGTGGCTGAACCATACACAACGCTTCCGTAGTCCAACCGTGACCCTACCAACGCGGCATAAAGTCTAAGCAGGAGTTGTTTGTCTGCACCGTACGATTGGTGAGACAACACTTTTAGAATGTTCATTGTTTTTAGGCATTTTTGTTTAAGTCGTTTTATGTGGGGTATGAATGAGAGTTTCTCGTCAAACACCACACCCAAAAACTTGTGTTCTCTTTTTACTGGAATCGAGTCACCAAAGAGTTTTACGTCGGAATCGGGCAGGATGCCCCGCCTTTTTGAGAATACAACGCAGGTACTTTTAGAAGGATTAAGTTTAAATCCATTTTCATCTGCCCAGCGAGAAAGTTTATTTACCCCAAGCTGGACCTGACGTTCACAAATGGATATGTTACATGATTTGAAAGATATTTGAACGTCATCTACATACATCAAGCAGGATATGGTTGGCAGCAGTGCCTTTCGGAGAGAGTTCATCTTAACTATAAACAAGGTGCAGCTCAATACGCCACCTTGAGGCACGCCATTCTCCTGCACGTGAACATTTGAAACTGCCGAACCGACCCTGACACGAAATGTTCGTGAAGACATGTAACTACAAAGAGTGTTCAGCATGTTACCCGAGATACCAAAAGCTTTTAGGTCTCTAAGAATGCCGTAGCGCCATGCTGTATCATAAGCCTTTTCAATGTCAAAAAATACTGTCATACAGTATTGCTTATGAATGAATAAATCCTTTATGTAGGCCTCTAGAGAAACCAGTTGATCATTTGTGCATCGCCCCGCCCGGAAGCCTGCCTGGCAGCTCTCGAGAAGACTATTGTACTCAAGAAAGTACACGAGCCTACGGTTTATCATCTTCTCGAGAAGCTTGCACAGGCAGCTTGTCAAAGCAATGGGCCGGTAACTGGAAGGAGAGGAAGAGTCCTTCCCTTCTTTTAGGAAAGCCACTACTATGGCCTCCCTCCAAGAGCGAGGAATGTGCCCCGAAAGCCAAATCTTGTTATATAGGTGGAGGAGTGTTAGAAGAGTGTCTTAGTGTAGGTGCTGTATCATTGTATATGTGATGTTGTCTGGGCCTGGAGCTGAGGGTTTACAAGTGCTCAAAGCGGCCCTCAGCTCGTGAAGTGAAAACTCCGAGTTATAAGAGGAGGTTGACTTGTCATTATCAAGTAAAGACTTCTTTTCAGCCAATTGTTTGTGTTTAATGAAAGTGCTAGTGTAGTGTGCTGAACTGGACACGTGTTGGAAGTGTTGTGCGAGTGTGTTAGCCTGGTCTTCCAGTTTGTCCCCTGTTGTACTAACCAGGGGCAGGCTGTGTGTCTGTTGTCCTTTTAGTTTGCGTATTCGTGTCCAGACTTTGCGAGAGTCAGTGTAAGAGTTTATGGATGTTACGAATGAGCGCCAACTCTCTCGTTTTGCCTCACGGCGCACACGTTTTCCCATCGCCTTAGCCCTTTTGAACAAGATGAGGTTACCCGACGTGGGGTACCGACGAAGGATACCCCACGCCTTGTTCTGGGCCTCTCGCGCCCGCCTACAGTCCTCATTCCACCACGGCCTCCGCTGGTTGCGCGGGGCTCCAGAGGCGTGGGGAATGGACTTTTCGGCGGCGTCGAGGATGTGCGCCGTGAGGAGTTGGGTAGCTTCTTCGACGTGTAGGTGTCCTATGGATGTGTGGTGTAGTTTGGATGTCTCTGTAAATGTATTCCAGTTAGCTCGTGCTTCATTGAACCTATTATGGGAAGATGGACTGCTTGGGCCTTTACCTATGTATGTGAGTGAGGTGGGGAAGTGGTCACTGCCAAATGGGTCAGTTCCCACTGCCCACTCGACAAGAGGAAAGAGAACTGCGGAGCCAATAGCCAAGTCAAGACATGAGTATGTGTTGTGACCTATGTTATGGTATGTAGGCTGTTTATTGTTGAAAAGGCATGCTCCAGAAGATGTAAGGAATTTTTCTATCAGGCGACCTCGGGCATCCGTTCTGGAAGAGCCCCAAAGAGAGTTGTGAGCATTAAGGTCGCCTGTAAGGATGTATGGTTCGGGCAGCTGGTCAACCAGCGCCTCGAAGTCGGAGCTCGTAAGTGAAACATCAGGAGGAATGTATATGGAGCATACCGTTATCAACCTATTAAATATTATTAAGCGTATTGCTACAGCCTCAAGGATAGTGTTCAAGGTGACAGGGTGGCATGCTAAGGATTTCCGGACGATTATGGCCACACCGCCAGAAGAGTGTAGGCGGCACAGAAAGTGTGCCCGAAGACCGGCCCGTCTATGGCCGCTTTCTGGCATGTCCGGCCAGCATCCAGGTTCTGGCAGCCACTGATCATGCGTTGAACGGCCAGCATTCGGCAACCAGCGCTTCGGTATTTTTCCGTCCGCCCGTGTACGGACGCACAACGGCAGCTAACCGGCTACCAGATATTCAGTTCTCTTACGGCTGCCGATGTTGAGAAAGAGAACGGCCGAAGTACGGCCTTAGGGCATCCGTTTTTTTTTCGGGAAGCGGTAATCGGCCGAAGCACGGCAAGCGACCGGTCACAGAATATGCGTATTCTTGCGGCAGTTGGTGTTCGAAAGGAGACCGGCCGGAGCGCGGCTGCCGTGCATTCGTTGTTTCAACGGTGAACCGCGCGTCCGGCGGTAGAATATTCGTTTTCTTCGGGCAACCAGTGTTATGAAGGATACCGGCCGACGTACGGCCCCAGAATATACGTTTTTCATTCGGTTAGCTGTCCTCGGCCGAATTACGGCAAGCGAATGGCCACAGAATATTTGGCAACCGGTGTTCAAGAGGAGACCGGCCTACGTAAGGTATCTGGTTATACGTCATTTTTTCGGCAAACGGCATACAGCCGAACAACGGCACGCGCCTGGGCGCCGAGAATTCATGCACAGACGTGTTTGGAAGGAGACCGACCGTTTTTTTTTCCTGGGCGGAGAAAAAGCCGTTAGGGAGCCGAACGACGGGGACCTGTTTTTCATCCGCTCCGTGTTTCTACGTTTTAAATGAACGAACATCGTTTGTCAAACAGTAATGAGTGTTCTCGCTGAACGGACAATGTGCAAGGACTCACTGGACATTAGCAGGGAACCTTTTAGGCCATCGAAATGTCATTTATTGCCACAAGAAGACTGTGCCACACCGACGGGTGAGCTAAGCCTCGCCAGTCATCTACCACGCCTCTGCCGCCGGCTTCGTCGACGCATCAGCTCGAGGCTATTCGCCCCCTCAAGAAATGGAGAGCATTGGAGACATCGACCCGGCAGAGATGTCCGATCCGAGATGGAGATGGTTCACCAGAATAATTGGCCTTCAAGAACGTCGAGCAAGCGGCCACCACGCAGGAGCTAAACCGCCACCATGTCAAGGACTCCCCACCAAAGAAAGGCAAGTGCGAGCAAAAGCGCAAGTTAGTCTGCTTACAATTAAACTGCGACAAGCAATGTTGCACTATGTTGTTGGTGATAAACGTAGAAGAGACTCGCTCGTGCATTGGTAGGATCAACTTCATGCCCTGTACTATGTTACTTCATGGGATTTTACGACTGCCTATTTAGAAAAAAAAATATTTTAAATTTGCGATAACAACAGAGCCTTGTCACTGACTAAGCCTAGCTGTTAATTTCGTTCCGATGTTTGAAGGTGAGCTTAGCTACTCTTGGGATAAGACTCATTTGGTTAAACATAATCGCCAGCATCCTTGCAAACACGGATTTTGTCAGGATTTCCTTGCTCAACGCAGATTGTTGAGTTCACGCACGATCTGGCTCTTGCAATAGATAAGCTTAAAGTGGTTGACTGTATTTCTTGGACTGCAAAAAAGCAAATGATGGTGTTCCATATCACCTTCTGCGTAGTACATTTCATCCTATGAACTGAATGAATCGGTTTTTGCATTGTTATTACTATTGGCCCTATAGCTTTGTTCAAAAGTACTGTGTAGTTTACCGGACTATAGCGAATGAAAGTGATTCCGTATACCTGCAGCTTTATTCGAATTTAATAACATCCTGCTGTGCTGATTCAGAAAAGTTTTTGGATGTTAAGCAGTATGTTAACGGCACCTTTACAAGAAAACCTTCATTCCAATTGCATGCGTATACCGTTAATTATGCTGCTGTGACAACGGCCGAGGAATATAAATAGCTAGGAGTTTATTTAAGGAGTAGTTAGAGGTTAAATAGGCAGGTTCATACCATAAAAGTGACGGCTGCATATGTTTTTGGCTTTCTGAGACGAAATTTCAGTGAACCGCCATCTAACTAAAAGAACAACCGTATTTCACTCATGTGCGCTCAATCTTGGAGTACGCATGTGTTTTCGTGGATCCCTACACCAAAGAGCTGGTTGATACGCTCGAAAACATACAGAATATGTCAGTGCGATTCGTATTAGGTAATTGGCACGCTCAACTTAGCATGAGAGAAAGTAAAAGTAAACTGAAATGGCAGGACGTAAAAGATCACAGACGAAACCACGGGTTGAACTTTTTCTGTAATATTCTATCATTCGAAAACTGGAGTAGAAGGGGAGAAGTATGTCCAAGCGCCATTCTAAATATCGCAAAGTGCCACCGCTAGCTTAAAGCAAATTATTAACTTTCCTTTAAAGGTGACGCCTTGCGCGATTCATTTTATTTTGCATCAATACTGCAGTGTAATTATCTTCCACGTATGATTGCATTAAGTGTTTATATTGACGATTTTCAGCGCGCTTTGTAGAAATATTTTGTTATTTTGTCTCATATTTAATGCTTCGTGTTATGTATCTCCCTTCTGTAATGCATGCAAAGGCAAGCAGGCATCAAATAAATAAATAAATAAATAAATAAATAAATAAATAAATAAATAAATTAATTAAAAAACAATGAATAAATAAATGAATAAAAATAAATAAATAAATAAATAAATAAATAAATAAATAAATAAATAAACTTCCAGAGGCGCAAGTTTGCCTCCGACGGGTTGAGAACCCTACGCATTCAACCTTGACGAATAAAATATTTATTGCCCTATTCGTTGCAGTATGCAAGGTTTCCTGTATGCATGCTACCATTGCTATGTTATTGGTTTGAAACAAATTATGTAACTCTAATTTTACGCCTTTCCTTGCGTGAACACAGAGGGATACAACTGCAGCCGCCTGAAGCAGAGCGTCATTCGCAACGCGTCTGGAATTTTTTGAACGTAGTATGACATAAGAAGAAAATTAAGTTCTTTTGGACTATTAAGTGGTCTGGACGTATACTCATGAAAACAACATTAAAATAGATTGAAAATGAAAGTACCTGTTCGCTTCTTCTTAGGATCAGCCCTGCGCAAGATCATCAGAAAAGTTGATCGAGTAGAAAATGTCTTTGCAAGAAAAATGGGCAAAAACTGGACATACTTTTTTGTGAAGGAGTTATATTAAATGCTCCTGAGTGTTTTGTTGAGAACCAAAACGCTTCGTAAATGCATTCACGCCGGTTTTATATACAGCAAAATTGGTCAAGCGACTGTTATAAAAATAGTTTACGTAGTCATAGCATGAAAGTGTTCCGGAATATTGCCCTAAAAGAAATTGTCTAAAAGCGGCGCAATTTATCTCTCTGAAATTCAACCCACTAAAGTATGCGCCCTCCGCCCCCCCCCACCCCTCTTTCCCCGTTTATTACAGGTAAGCCGCCCATAGAGGATATCAAGACCTGGACAATACATCTATTCAAACTCTACAAAGAACTGAATATTTTCTGTGTTCGGCAGTAAAAGAGGCACAACAATTAAAGGAACGACAATTTGTGAGAACTGTTTAATAAATGAATTTTCCTGTTAACTGAGGCTGGTAATTATGCAAGGCTGCGCTGAAAGCTTGACGGCTGGTGATTGCGCGCGAGCTCACTTTGATGTGGCTGCATTGGACCCAAAATGCTGGGTTTGTGCTGCTTCTGCACTGCGCGAATGAGTCATCTGCTTGCGCGACATGCAGTGACCGGCCTCAGTACAGTTAACGTACTGTGGCTGAACTCCAATGCCCGTAGCACGGCCGTATTTCCGGTAGCTTTAGTCCGGCCGGAGTCCGACGACCGCATCTCGGCTGTCCTCCGCCGGCCGTACTTCGGCCGTACACGGGTAGCTTTGGAATGGCCGGAGCCCTACGGCTGGAATCTGGCCGTATGACCGTAAGCCGGTCGACTGGCCGACGGATACTGGCCGTTGGACAGCCATGGGAGTACGGCCGTATACGGCCAAAAGGCCCACATTTGGACATGGGCCGAACATGGCTGCCGGAAAACGGCCGGACAGAAAATCACCGGCCAAAGTACACCGGCCTGTTTTAGGCCGAACAGTCCTGTGCTCCCTGGGCAGCCATCCCTGTCTTTCCTGTATACCAGGTAACAATTCAAAAAATTTGTGTGTTTAGAATTCAAATGTGTTTCCTGAACACACATTACACTTGGCTGATTGGTATGCAGAATCTCATACACGTCGTCAAGATTATTCAGAAGGCCTCTGCAGTTCCATTGTACAATATTTTCTATTCCCATTATTTAGTGTGAGAGCTACTGGAGTGTGTATGTTTATGTGTCGTCTTTCGGGGCTGTGACTCTTGGATTGGGCTTTTTGGGCGGCCTGTCTGAAGGCTTGGACGTCGGAGGCCGCTCCTTGCGCTGCGTTGCAGGCAAGAACGGCACGACGTCCATGTCGTCGTCCGATGTCCTGGGTGTGCCCGTCGAACCGGGCCCCCCGGACTTGGCCCCCCTTCGGGGGCCCTTCGTTTGACCCGCCACCGCCGATGGTGTCGGAGGCACCAGAAGTGGCACGGGCGGTGCGGTGGCGGTGGGAGCCGGTGCGGGGCTCGTGGTGTCCATGGCACACTCCAACGCACTGGACGATGGGGAGGCACGGACGGGAGCGGCACCGGTCCCGACGGAAGAGGTTGCCACCACAACCGCTGCTGCCTCAGCAAGCGGCGTGGTGGCGGGTTGGGCTGCCAGAGGCAACCCAGGGGGGGGCGGGGGCGGGACCAGGTCCGACTCACGGTACTGGGTCCCCGCCGAAACTAGACGCCGCTCCGCCCCCCGGCGAGCTGCGTCGGCATACCTCCCCAGGGGGAAAGAGGCGAACCTCTTTCGCGCCTCCGGGAAGGTAAGATTCTCAGTCACTTTAACCTTGATGATCTCCTTCTCCTGTTTGAATTTCTCGCATGTTCTAGAGTAGGCCCCGTGGGGTCCCTTGCAGTTAGCACAGATGAGAGTTTGCGATGGGCAGTTGTCAGATGCATGATCATGTTGTGCACACTTGGCGCATGTTAGTCGACCACGACAAGCATTAGTGCCATGTCCAAACCGCTGACACTTGTAGCAGCGGCGTGGGTTCGGCACGTAGGGTCGGACCGGACATCTCAGGAAACCTGCGCTAACCGACTCAGGAAGTGTTGAGCGGTCAAATGTCAAGATTATGTGTTTAGTAGCTATTATTTGGTCGTTTCGGCGTATCGTGATTCGCCGCACTGCTGTCACGCCCTGATCGCGAAGGCCGTCAAGCAGATCTGCTTCAGTCTCATTTATTAGATCTCTATCAGAGATGACGCCCTGGCAGCTATTCAGACTGCGATGGGGCGTGATCTTGATGTCAACATCGACCATGCGCGTTTGCTTCAAGAGGTTACAGGACTGTTGTTTGTTTTGGACTTCAATTAGGACTTCTCCGGTTGTGAGCTTTTTAGCCTTGTACGATTTGCCCACAAGGCTTTCAAGAAACTTGGAAATGAGAAAGACAGACTGGGAAGTGACGGGTTTTGATTTATCTAGGGATTCCATTACCAGGAAGCGCGAGAAATTATCGGGCTTTGGAATGGAGTTCGAAGACAAAGGAGGAAAAGATACTTCGGTGCGGCCCCTTTTCAGGGACCGATCACGTTTGGAGGGGGGGTTTGAAAATGCCATATGATACATTGGAAAGCAGGGAGACGGGGGTACTTTCTTCCACAACCTTACCCTGATAGCTGAGGAGGTCCCGGAGCTCCCTGCCTGGTAAACAGACAGGGAGCCCATCCGCCGGAGCTTGACCTGGGCTCCGACGGCCACCGTTCGTGGTTTCTAACCCTCCACCTATAAACACATTGCCACGGTTGGATCCAGCGTATGTTTGGGGGCTCGGGGTCCGCGGTATCGCCAGTACCGTCACCAAGATTGCTCAAGGTGCCCCGTGCGGGGAGATGCCCTAAAGTTTGAGATGCCTTCACCCTGGTGGCTGTGATATGGAAAGACCAGGATAGATTGGTGGTAGATGTACATCAAGATATTTGTGCTGTGATGGTCGCGAAATCTGTTCATTATTTAGGACGTAGGAAATGTTAGAATTTCTTTTTTGCAGCTAAAAGACATTTGTTTTGCAATTGGGTATATTAAAGGGACCCTGCAACACTTGCCATCGACTACTAGTAATGTATTTTGGGATAAAGTCTATTGTCCCAGAACTCTCCTCCCGCAAGAATTATGAAAATCCGTTCACAATTAACGAAACTACGCGCGATGAGAAATCGCACATAATCGTTCCCTCTCAACTCGACCGCGGACAACGCGACGAAAGCTGCGCGCTCTCTCCCGGAGAGGGGGGCGGCTCGCGGCGTTCTCTTTGGCGGCCTTCGATATATCACATGCCGGGTAGTTTTCTCCTTTTCTCCGGAACGCGGAGGGGCCTATTTCCGGTCTGGTGCCACAAAAAAGCAGGCATGGGTGCCTGCTCGCAAGTGCGCTCTCGGGCTGGTAGATCGTTTTTGAAGCAATAAACGTTTGTAGTCGAGTGGTCCCGTTGAAAGGGAAGTATTGAGCTCATCACTCAAGCTCCGCGCGCACTCAAAACACAAAAGAAACGGCAAAACTGTGCCTACAGGTTCAGGCATAGAAGAGGTTCGTACACAGCGATGACGACGACGGAAATGGGAGAATCTAGCCGCGAAGTTGACCAGTGACAGCCGATCGGGCAGCCATTACCTATGTGACGTCCCTTAGGCCATGCCAGGGGTTGCATAATGAGGACAACTGAAGAGAGAGCGGTTGGTTTTTCCGCGTTTTTCACATCGATTTGCGCGCTCGCCGCTTCACGTGCACGTGTAATATTTGGCTCACGTATTCCTGGCAGTGTAATCTAAACGTCGCGCAGGTTTACTTGCACTGCTCAAAGAGTGTTGCAGGGTCCCTTTAAGGGTCATTTGCCACTTGTTACCCCAATTGTAAATCGGGGAAAGATCATTTTGTAAGGTGAGGGGATCATCAGCGCTGTTAATATAGTACATTTGCACCACGGGTAGCTTCAATAACGATCTGAAATTAAGTCTAACAAAAAATTGAGGAAGTCATTTGACTCTCGGCACGACGACGATAGATGTGTTCGATCGAAACGTGGATAATTAAAATCACAGAAAAAGTAAATGTCATCGCACAGGTAGCCTTAGATAAACCTTTATGGAGTTCTTCGACAAACAACCCACTGGTGTCTGGCAAGCGATAGCACACCCCGAATAAAGCCTTAGCAGACAGCGTTGCACAAGCAACTCAGACTATTTCAAGGGGACTGTTCGTATCAATAACAAATGACGAGATTGTTTGCTTGATACCGAGAAGTACACCCCCCCCCCTCCTTTCCGTCCGGAACTCCCGATAGATATTTTAAGTAGTGTTGCGAAGAAATATTTCGTTATCTGTAATGTCAGGGGTAAGCCAAGTTTCTGATATCGCTATGATATCCGACTTACTGTTGTCAAGAAATGAAGCAACCTCATCGCGCTTCGGCATCAAGCTGCGAATATTAGTGAACGAAACCTGAAATGCTAATGGGTGGTGGGCTGGTTTGGGGTTGTTAGAACGTGGGTTATTGATAATGGGGTGCTTAGTTTTCCGGTCTAGCTATCTAGGTGCCTTCGTTACACTGTCAGTTGCTGCGTCATACAAATAAGTAATGTAATCAACACGCAACCTGCCAACGTTAAGCTTGAATGACACATTCTTCTATTTTGCTAAGGCACGTAGTTTATTTCTTGCGGCCCGTGCTGGCAGTGAAAAAATGTTCTCGAACCGCAAAATCAGTATCCTTGAACAGATAGCCTTGTTCCAATATGCGCTGCTTGTTTTTAACAAATGCAAATTTAACAATAAGGGCTTGAATTTGTCAGTGTGATATTTGCCCAGGCGGTGTGCCCGCTCAATTTAGGACGATGCAACCGACAATTTCAGGTGTTTTGAGCACACAGCTGTTACCTTTTTTTTTTCGAGTCATATTCTGACTCTAAGGGAATGTCATGAATACCAAAGAAAAGCACGTAGGAACGCCGCATTCTGTTTTCAATATCCTCAAACCTTGAATCAATTTTCTTTCGGTGATGACTGATACTTTCCGGGAGCGATGGTGATGTCTCTACTGCCGGAGATCTATTCTGGTCTTTTTTTTTTATTGATGCTATGTCAAATTCCACTTCCCGAAACCGGGAAAACGCCTGCTTTTAGCTCAACGTCCACTGACGCTTGCCACCGCTTGAGAGCCTGAAGGTCAGCTTGAATGCTAGCCTCTCCTGCTCGGTCCTCTGTACGGTGGCCAAAACAGTTGACCGGACCTCATCATTATCAGGTCCCGGATAAGACTCAACATCATCGGACAGTAGCAAAAGAACACAGCTCGCACAAAACTCCGCTCCTTGTTTAAACAGCTCTAGAGTATGCACCACTTTTTCGGGCACGACACTACGAACAGACAACGTTTCGACGTTTTCAGGTAATAGAAGTGATCAAAACGACTAACATGGAAGTGCACATAGGGTACGTTTTCCATTCTTCAAGCAGTGTCGCGCCACGAGAAAACATTCCCGGGCAGCACTTTATGATAGATAGTCAATGATAGACAAATACTGCTGTTCCGACCCGTGAAATCGTTGCGTGGCCATGATTGGCGGTTGTATCCAAAATTTGGGCTTGCCCGCTTGACACCCGCGGTGAAGTGAGGCATCCTTTAAAGGGGTTTGTCCGGCGTGCAGCAAAGTGACCTAGAAGGTTACATAGGGTGAGTGCGCCGTTCTTGAAGCCGTGTATCGCCCGGAAATGACTGAAGAAAAGAAACTAAGGTTTTTTATTCGAGTGGTGACAAAAAGCCGTGTCGTGCCCGGAAATGACTGAAGGAAAGAAACTAAGGTTTTTGATGCGAGGGGTGAAGCACGAGCTTTTTGCCTTGCTTGTCCGCAACCCTCCTCCAAGACGGTAACCGAATTCGCGTCTGAACCTGCAGCGATCGAGAAGACGCTCGAAATTTGAACCAGGCAGTACAACAGCCCTGTCAACGCACTGTTCTCGGTGAGAATCGGTGCCAGAACTGTTAGGTCGAATACATTGCGTGAGAACATCCGAGCAGTAGTCAGGGAGGAACTTCGCAAACGTTTTCCGATGACACCGCGACCGCAAGTCGCTTCCCGGACTGAACTCATCCAGGAAGAGGTCCAGCAGGCACTGGGGACTTCTACTCTGTCCGAAGCACCTCGCAAACCACAACCTATGGCCAACTCCGAAGCTTTTCATCGACCCCGTCCTGCTCCAACCCGCCGTCAAAAGGCCGCGCCGTACCCTCGCCCAATGTCGCCGGCCCGACCCCTTGCCGTCCACAACCAGACGCTGAGGAAGATCGGCGTGTGGCGAACGACCGATTATCGTCCTTAGTGCCACCACGGCGGGGAGGGATACCACATCTATCATCGCTGCCCATACAAGAGATTCGGTTTGCGAGGGTTCTCGGTCCACGCACCACGCCCCCTACCCGGCCAGCACCCTACTGAGATAGCAGAATTCCTTTCCAGCGCCAACTGAGCTTCAGCGCGCTTCTACCGTTCGCTCTCATCTTACCCATACCGATTGCCGAGCCGTCGAATCAACCTGGATTTTAACCTTTGAGTCATCGTAAATATTTTCGAATGTTTCAACAAACAAGCTATAAGCTTGTAAATGGTCGTAGTGTAGCAAGGAATCCCTGTTAAAAGATGCGATTTTTCTGTCTACCTTTTTAGAATTTATAACAACTTTGTTATCACCTTTAACATTATCGTGTACATTATCATTTCCTAACACAGACATAGCAATAATATAATGATCCGGGACCTTTTCTTCTTTTCCGCCTAAGGGAGTTTTTTAGGGCACTCTAGTACTTATATGATCAATACACGTCCTTGTCAATCGTTTGTTTAGTATTTTTTCACGTGTATATCCTTTAATCAGATCTTCGAAACCATGACTTGCCAATATTGTTAAGTAGTCAGTAACTCCCGGCTTAGATGAATTAGATGTCTCAATATTAAAGTCGCCAACTAAAATTACCTGTTTATTGCAACTGTGCTTGATTAAGAAATCATGCAGTTTGTTAAGGAAGACCGATGTATCCCTATTCGGGGGTCGGTAAACGCAACAAATCAGGAAATCTTCGCAATCTTTACTGGTAGAAACAGCAATTACCTCTGCCTCACTGAACTGGACTTCTAACCATCCAAGTGTTCCGCACAAACATTCCAATAACACCTCCTTTTCTACCTTTTCTACATGGCCTTCTTTTCTACCTCCTTTTCTTAATTTAAAATTGTTAAGGAATATTTGAGAGCATTCAGATTGGCTGACATTAATTTCTGTAAGAATAAGGACATCTAATGAAAGCAGTGTGTAAACAAGGTAAACCTGGAGAATACCCCAATGTTTCCGCAAACTTCTAACATTTACGTGAACTAAATTGAATACTACATTGCTACAATGCTCTGAAGCCGATTCGTGTTTTCGGTTTTCCCATTCAATGACAGATTCTAAAGTTTCAGTCACCAATTCCGCCTATTTTAGACAAGTCGGCTTCACACTTAATGCCGATCAGTGACACCCCTCCTTTCTTAGCATATATTTTTCCATTTCGGACCTAAACGAAGCAGTACTGGTTCGCGGCAGCCCTGTTCTTTGTTAACCAATGACGATGTCTTGTGCGAGCAGTCAGGTTTTCGTTCACGAATATCTTTTCGTTCCTCAAAAAAGTCCTTTGCTCAAGCCATTTGTCTGTAGTGTCAAGCCTAGTGAAGCGAACTAAAATAGGCGCAACAGCATTAGATCGGGCCTTGACCCTATGAACAGCCTCTACCTCTTCAGGACGGCGAACCGGTAGTCTCAGCTTATTAGCTAATGAACCCAGCACACTTCGGAGGTCTTCACCGTCGTTTTCTTTAATGCAATGAATCTCAACATTATCCTTCCGGGAGTACTGTTCTAGTCTATCCACTTCATTTTCAAAAAAAGAAATTCGGGCGCTTTGGTCAGCCACTTTCGTTCGAAAGTCATGTGTTTTCTTTGTTATGTCTTTTATTTCTGCTTTCTGTTCTTCAAGCGAACGAACAATATCGTCATATTTTGAAGAAAGCGTTTCTAAACTCGCTTCCATGTTCTGGATTGTCTCTGCCTGCTTGGCGATAATATCGTCTGTGGCTTGGTGCTTTTCTAGTTGCTCTTCCTAGTTTCTTTCAAGAGCGTTCAATCGCTGAAGAACCATATCTAGTTTTGCCATCACGTCATTCAAAAAAGGTTCGTCATCACTACCGGTCGAGCTGGCGGCAGCGATGGAGCCAATTCGTCCAGGCACGTGTGATTTAAGCTCACGGTAATTAAAAGTTCGGCATAACTACGTGACAAGCCCTTCCGCTGACATTGCTTTGAAATTCTTCTTTGTGACATTAGAGCAGTCACCGACATGGTAGTGATTCCCGCAAGGCTTACAGGTGAGACACTGACCGTCAGGATCGACAGGCTTCATGCAAGGAAGGCAAACAACATCGTTTGACATAATGAACAAATGGTGCAGTCCGGCAGAGCCACTGCCGTAAGACAAATAAGTCACAATGCCTCACCTAGGCGAGAGAAAAAACGCAGGTTGGCACGGTTGTCGTGCTCCGCTGGACTGCAGTTGCCGATCAGCAGGCGACGGTTTTTAAGCCTTGAAATGCCAGGTGGCTTCCGCTGTCTGGCTGACATCCGGCTGACGTAAGCCCAGATAGCGTGGAGCACCCGGGCGCTTGACTTGGCGATTCCGTGACAGTGCTTCGAAGCGGCGACAGCAACCAAACGGGAAACCTAGGCGAGAAAAAAAACGCAGTTTAGCACAGTTGTCGTGCTCCGCCGGACTACTTAAAGGAGCCGGATTGAATAAGCCGTAGTGTAGAAGGGCAGGTTAAGGCGAAGGTGGGGTCTCTGTCAGAAGGCGATAATTCTGGGTTATGTTTCCGAACGGGACAAGTGGGTGACTGTCCTTCTGTAGCTCCATACCACGGGGGTAAAAATGCAGGCTTGGTGTGCGTATTCGTTGTCCTCCATAGAAGCATGAGCGGGTGTACAGATGAGTTGAATGAAACCATTTAGGGAGCGGTTTGTTAGCACACGCACTGCAGGTCGGGACACCGAACCCGACTGCCAAATCCGGTACGCTTGTTGGGAATCAGTGACTACCTTCCGAGCCCCTCGTTGAGTGAGAGCCAAGGCGATGACTGCCTCTTCTGCTGACGTCATGCCTTCGGTCTTGAGTGAGGCACAAGCAAGCAGGTTGGTTCTGGGGGTAGCCACGATGATGGCGTGCTGGTGCCCTCGATGTTGGGAGGAGTCTATGCAGATAACTGAATGATCCCCACCGAGGGTGGTGTTGAGCGCTGGAGCCCGTGCTTGTCTTCAAAGGGAGCGTGTTTAGTTCTTGTCACCAAAGGTGTAGGACCACATCAAGCGGAGTGACATTATGTGCTACCCAGCCAGTCCGGTGAAGGATGCGGCGACCCGCCGCAGTTCCGCTCATTCGGAGCTTCTGGTTAGAAAGATGGCCCTCTATCAGCTCTTCAACCGTGTTGTACAGCCCCGTGCTAAGCAGCCTCTCTGTGGACGCACTCATGGGAAGATCAATGGCTTGATGATGATGATGTTTAGAGTTTAATGGCGCAAGGCCGGCTAAGGGCAAAGAGCGCCAAACAAAAGTGATTACATGAAAGTGACATGGAAGTAAAAGAACACTTTAGTAAAAATAAACAAAGTAAAACACAACGTAATGAAGATGACTGGTGTAAAGGGCCAGGTTGTCAACATGCATGATAAGAAATGAGATGTAAAAATTTTACGTCAGTGAGAAACTCGAAAACGCGTTGGATTGAAAACAGAGCTTCGTCTCCTAACAAGTGTGACGGGTGTGGTGGAATATGTCGTGTGTGTAGTTGAGGGAAGTGTTTGCGTCGTGTAGTGTCGAGTGCCTTACATTGTATGAGGATGTGCATCACGGATAGGGCCTCTCCGCACCTACTGCACAGAGGTCTTGGAGACCCAGTGAGAAGGTGCGAGTGTGTTGCATGAGTATGCCCTATCCGTAATCTGGCCAAGGCGACTTCAGTGTATCTATTGCGTGCGTCGGTGGTGTATGGTCCCAAGTGTGGTTTTATTACGTGTAACTTGTTGTCTGTCTGTTCACTCTAGTGTGTTTGCCATGTTTTGCGAAGTTGTTGTCTGATGTGTGGTTTCACGTCGGTGTAGGGTAATGTGGTTATGTCTACTGTATTCGTGAGTGTAGCAGCAGCAGCCATTCGGTCCGCTGCTTCATTCCCGGCTATACCACTGTGGCCAGGGACCCAGCAAACGACTAGTTCAAGTTTGTGGACAAACACCGACATAATATCCTTGACGATGAGATTGACAACGTGGTTTTTTGAAGGCACTGTTGACGACAGTGCCCGCACAACACTGAGGGAATCTGTATAGATAATGGATTGTGGGATGTGGCTTTGAAGTATATGATTGAGAACAAGAAGTACACCGTAAGCCTCTGCCGTAAAGATACTAGTATGACTATTCAGAGTTCTAGTGACTCTAAGGCCGGGCCCATGCGCCGCGCAGGACACAGAGGTGGAAGTCTTAGAGGCATCCGTATAAAATTCAGAATAATGATACTTCTCCTGCAAATACAAGAAGTGCTGCTGAATTGCACATGTGGGAGCTCGGTTTTTATCTACATGTGTGAAGGATGTGTCGCATGATACAGGGCGGAGATGCCATGGTGCTATGAAATCTGTTACAGAACTTTGGATGGTGTCTAAAAAGGAGACAGCAAGCTCTGACGCTTCCTCTCTAACTCTGTAAGAGAAGGGCGCAGAGAACGATGGTCGGTTTAGGAGTAGTGCAGTCTGAGACGTATCATAAAAAGCCGATTTAAAAGGATGGTGTGGCATAGATGAAATTTTAAAAGCAAAAAGAAGATCTGTGTATGCTCGCTGACGTTGTAGGTTCCACTTATTACACTCCACATAGAGGCTTTCGACCGGGCTAGTCCGGAAGGCGCCACATGCCAACCGGAGCCCCAGATGAAGCACTGGGTCCAGCATTTTGAGGGATGTCTTACTTGCTGACCCATAAACAACGCTTCCATAGTCTAATCGTGAACCTATCAGGCTGGTAAAAACACGTAAAAGAAGTTGTTTGTCAGCACCAAAAGAGATGTGCGACAGAACCTTCAGGATATTCATTGTTTTTAAGCATTTATGTTTTAGTTTTTTTATGTGTGGGATGAATGTTAGCTTTTCGTCAAAGATTATACCTAAAAACTTGTGTTCCTTTTTGACAGGAATAGAGGCACCGTGGAGTCGAATGTCTGGATCCGGCCGCATGCCACGCCTCTTAGAAAACAGAACACAAGTGCACTTTCCTGGATTAAATTTAAAACCGTTGCGATCTGCCCAGACGGCTAGCTTGTTCACACCAAGCTGCACTTGGCGCTCGCAGATAGACAAGTTACACGATTTGAAGGACAGTTGAATATCGTCTACATAGATTGAACAGGAGATCGGTGGTGGCAATGCCTTCTGAAGAGAATTCATTTTTACAATAAACAAAGTGCAACTCAAAACACCACCCTGCGGCACGCCGTTTTCCTGCACATGAACCCTAGAGAGTGCAGCTCCAACTCGCACGCGAAACGTTCTTTCAGACAGGTAACTAACAAGCGTATTCATCATGTTACCCGACATGCCAAAGGACTTCAAATCGCTGAGGATGCCGTACCGCCAAGCAGTGTCGTACGCCTTTTCAAGATCAAAGAATACTGTCATACAACACTGCTTATGCAGGAAAGCATCTTTAATATATGACTAACGCAACGAGTTGATCGTTCGTAGATCGCCCCACCCTAAAGCCCGCCTGGCAGCTCTCGAGAAGACCGTTGTACTCTAAGAAGTACACGAGTCTCCTGTTTATCATCTTCTCGAGGAGCTTGCACAGGCAGCTTGTGAGGGCGATGGGCCGGTAGCTAGCGGGAGAGGAAGTGTCCTTTCCTTCCTTCAGGAAAGCCACTACTATGGCCTCCCTCCAAGAGCGAGGAATGTGCCCCGAAAGCCATATGTTGTTGTATAGATGTAGGAGTGTTTCAAGAGTGTCTGGGTGTAGGTGTTGTATCATGGTGTATGTGATTTTGTCTGCACCTGGAGCTGAAGGCTTACATGTGCTCAGAGCAACCTTCAGCTCATGAATTGAAAAAGGAGAATTGTAAGAAGTGTGTGACTTGTTGTTATCACGCAGGGACTTCTTTTCTACAGATGTTTTGTGTTTCATGAAAGTGTTTGTGTAGTGTGCTGAACTGGACACGTGTTCGAAGTGTTGTGCAAGTGTGTTAGCCTGGTCTTCCGGTGTGTCCCCTGTTGTACTAACCAGGGGCAGGCTGTGTGTCTGTTGTCCTTTTAGTTTTCGTATTCGTGTCCAGACTTTATGTGTGTCAGTGTATGAGTTGATGGAAGTGAGGAAGGTGCGCCAACTCTCCCTTTTCACCTCACGACGCACTCGCTTTCCAAAAGCCTTTGCCCGTTTAAAAGAAATGAGGTTATCTGACGTGGGGTACCGGCGAAGGACACCCCACGCCTTGTTCTGGGCCTCTCGCGCACGCCTGCAGTCCTCGTTCCACCAGGGCCTCCTTGGGCTGCGGGACCCACTGGAGGCCTGGGGAATGGACTTTTCGGCTGCGTCGAGAATGTGCGCCGTGACGAGTTGGGCGGCTTCCTCCACGTGTAGGTGTTTTATGGTTGTGTGGTGTAGTTGAGATGTTTCTGTGAATGTACTCCAGTTTGCTTTGGATTCATTAAACCTGTTATGGGAAGATGGACTGCTCGGGCCTATACCTATATACGTTAATGAAGTGGGGAAATGGTCACTACCATATGGGTCCGTGCCCACACCCCACTCAAGACATGGAAAGAGAACTGCAGAACCAATAGCCAAGTCAAGATGAGAGTATGTATTGTGTCCTAAGTCATGATATGTAGGCTGTTTTTTGTTGAAAAGGCATGCTCCGGAGGATGTAAGAAACTTCTCCAACAGGCGACCACGGGCATCCGTTCTGGAGGAGCCCCAAAGAGAGTTGTGCGCGTTAAGGTCGCCTGTTAGTATGTATGGTTCGGGCAGCTGGTCAACCAGCGCCTCGAAATCGGAGCACAGAAGTGCAAAATCAGGAGGAATATAAATGGAGCATACCGTTATCAACCTATTAAATATTATCGTACGGATTGCTACAGCCTCGAGGACAGTGTTCAGAGTGACAGGGTGGCAGGCTAAGGATTTCCGGGCAATTATGGCCACACCGCCAGAAGAGTGTGTGCAGCCATCCCTGTCCTTTCTGAAGACCATGTAACTATTCAAGAAATTTGTGTGCTTGGAATTCAAATGTGTTTCCTGAACACACATTACACTTGGCTGATTAGCATGCAGTAGTTCGTATACATCGTCAAGATTTTTAAGAAGACCTCTACAGTTCCATTGAATTATGTTTTCTCTTCCCATTATTTAGTGTGAGAGCTACTGGAGTGTGTGTGTTTGTTTATGTGTCGTCTTTCGGGGCTGTGACTCTCGCCTTTTTTGGCTTGTCGGGAGGCTTTGGCGTCGGGACGCGTTCCTTGCGCTGCGTTGCAGGCAGGAACGGCCCGACATCCATGTCGTCATCGGATGTCCGAGGGGTGCCTGACGGACCGGGCCCCCCGGACTTGGCCCCCCCTCGGGAGCCCTTCGTTTGAGCCGCCCCCGCCGAGGGCGTCCGGGGCACCAGAGGTGGCACGGGCGGTGCGGTGGGAACCGGTGCGGGGCCCGTGGTGTCCATCACCTCGGTACCCTCCAACGCACTGGAGGACGGGGAGACAGAGGCGGGAGCGGCACCGGTCCCGACGGAAGAGGTTGCCACCACAACCGCTGCTGCCTCAGCAAGCGGCGTGGTGGCGGGTTGGGCTGCCAGGGGCAACCCAGAGGGGGGCGGCGGAGGGACCAGGTCAGACTCGCTGAACTGGGTCCCTGTGGAAACCAGACGCCGCTCCGCCCCCCGGCGAGCTGCGTCGGCGTACCTGCCCAGAGGGAAAGAGGCGAACCTCTTCCGCGCCTCTGGGAAGGTGATGTTCTCAGTTACCTTCACATTAATGATCGCCTTCTCCTGCTTAAACTTCTCGCACGTTCGAGAGTAGGCGGCATGGGGTCCCTGGCAGTTGGCGCAGGTGAGGGTTGATGATGGACAATTATCAGAAGGATGATCATGCTGAGCGCACTTTGCGCAGGTCAGACGACCACGGCAGGAGTTGGTTCCGTGCCCGAACCGCTGGCACTTAAAGCAGCGGCGCGGGTTTGGAATGTAAGGACGAATGGAGCATCGGATGAACCCTGCGTTGATATGGTCAGGAAGTGAGGAGCAGTTGAAGGTCAGGATAATATGTTTCGTGGGGATTATCTTATTATCTCTACGCATCGTGATGCGTCGCACGGCTGTGACACCCTGATCCTTTAGACCTTCAAGAATGTCGGCATCTGTCTCGTTAAGAAGATCTGCCTCAGAGATCACACCCTGCGAGCTATTCAGGCTGCGGTGGGGTGTGACCCTGATGTCCAGATCGACCATTTTTGTCTGACCAAGAAGTGTGGTTGCCTGCTGCTGGTTTTTTACTTGAACAAGGACTTCACCTGTGCGTTGTTTTTTGGCATTGTAGGTTTTCCCAATTATTCCATCAAGGTATTTTGTAATCAAAAATACTGATTGTGAAGCAAGAGGGCGGGCTGAGTCAAGAGATTCGATAACAAGGAAACGAGAGTATTTGTCTGGCTTTGGCAAGCTACTGCTTGAAAGTGGAGGGAAAGATACTTCGGTGCGGCCCCTTTTCAGGGACCGATCACGTTTGGAGGGGGGTTTGGAATTTTCCATACAGCATAGAAAAAAGCAGGGGACGGGGGTACTTTCTTCTCAAACCTTACCCTGATAGCCTGAGAGGTCCCGGAGCTCCCTGCCTGGTAAACAGACAGGGAGCCCATCCGCCGGAGCTTGACCTGGGCTCTGACGGCCACCGTTTGAGGCTTCTACCCTTCACCTTTAAACACATCACCACGGTAGGTTACAGTTTATGTTGGGGGCTCGGGGTCCGCGGTGTCGCCAACACCGTCACCATGAATACTCAAGGTGCCCCGTGCGGGGAGATCAATGGCTTGCTCAAACGCCTTTCTAATCATTATATAAAGCATTTTTATGTCCTCCTTGCCGAGAAGAAGACAGGGTGTTGACGAAAGTGATTCTCGAGAGGACAAAAGCTTGAACTAATCGAAAGGTATCGGATTCCTTGAGGCCTCGCTTGTTAGTGGCAACTCGCCTGATCATGTCTATGATTTTATTGATGCTGTATTTGAGGCGTTGCGAGGATACTTCACTCTTGGTGTTGACCTGAAGATGTAGACACAGGAACTTGATGCTGGGCTGAGTGCCGGCCTGGCCATCAAGGGGTATTTGAATATGTTCCTTGAGGTGTCGTTTGGCGTGAGGGCGGACGACAAGAGGTGAGAGTTTTTACGTAAACACTGGAAGACACATGCTTGAGCACATTGGCGTACTAGAAGTCAGATGCCATGGGTTGCTGTGAGCTTCCTTTAATTTTTGTCACACACAGCACACGCGCAAGGCGCGACAGACGTGCCGTGGGCGGCGCGCAGAGCGGCGTGACCGGTCCTGTGACCCTATCGCGTGGTATTCAGCGAGAATGCAGGAGTTACACCCGCAGATGTGCTTGGTTAGTGCGCCACTTGTCTTCCCGCATCCGCGTGGGCTCGTAAGCTGCATACATCAAGACTCCCAGTGAAAACATGGTTGCGCGAGAAAGAAATGTCGATTCTTTGTTCTGACAATTGCTGTTTATGCAATCAACCTGAAACCACTGATCATTGTTTTGTTTTGTGCCGGGATGCGGTGTTTTTCTGGGATGTGTTGCAACAAACTCTTAAAAAGGACATGGACATTACCCCTTATACAATTCGGTTCTCGCCTTTTCGAGATGTTACTGGAGTGCCCTATAACATATTTGTTGTGATGGGGTTGTATAGTTTGTGGAAGTGCCGCATGACGGACAGGCACACGAAATCCCCTCGCCCAACGAAGTTCACTTTTCGGGAGCAAGCTGCCTTTGTGCGGAGCATTTATACGGCGCAAAATGACCCACCAGAATGGCTGCATCTGTTGGACGCGTGCGTCTGCTTGCCGGAGTTATTTTAGCTGCAGTGATGTGCATCTTCTTGGATGACTCATAACTTTTGTAGGCTGTAATGAGTGCAGTGTTCTATGCAGTAAAGAAAAAAAGTAGGCTCGTAGCTAAATCGCTAAGACAACGGGCTCTGGCTTTGTTACTCTATTAGTTCCTGAGGCATGAGGCATCTAATTGAATCCTCTCAGCCTTAGAGTGCACGCATAATAAAACACAAATCAATCAGAAAAAACAAACATCTTGTGAAATTCGTCAGCACTTAGCAAGTTCTATATTGACTCATGAATACGCACAGATACATGCCCTCTTACATAACTAAATTTCTTCTTCTATAAACTTTCTTCTTATATAACTTTCTTAAACTAAAGGCTTCTAGGGCTTTCAACATCCGCAATAACATGCGAAAGTGAAATATAGAAAGAAGTAAAAACATTTTATGGACTGTTACGGTAACAGTGCAAATTAATATGAAATCGTAGCTACAGACTATAGCATAGGATATTTTCATTTTAGTGACCTAGGATATTTTATTTTAAGAAGGTTTGCCTGCCGTATTTTGTTTGCTTTTTGAGTGTGCTTCTTGGAGACGCACCACGCCTACCTGATGGGAATACAAAATCTGATCTATATCGTCTAGCTTTTTCAGAAGGTCCCTACTGTTCCATTTGCTTATGTTTTGTTTTCTTATTATTTACATGTAAGAGCAATGACACTACGCGTGTGGTTTTTGGGGCTGTGAAACTTTGTTTCTGTTTAGCGGGCTTCGGCATCGCAACCCGTTCCTTTGGCTGCTGCGATGCAGGCACTAACGGTCCAAGGTGCTTGTCGTCCTCAGACGTCCTCTAAGTTCGCGTCAGATAGGCTGCGTAGACCGTTCTTCGTGCTCTTTGCTGCAACCGCCCCCAGAAAGGGGGGCTGCAAGTTTGGCACAGGCGGTGCAGCGGTGGTGGGAGCTGCTCTGGGTACTCCCGTGTACATGTCCTTCGTCCCTCAGCTATACCGAGAGCCAAAGGAACGAAAACAGTGGAACCCTCATTGCTCCCAAAAGAGACCGTTGCCACCACAGCCGCTGCCGTCTCAGATACCGGTAAGGCAAAGGGTTGGGCTTCCAGAGGCAACTCAGCGGGGGCCGGGCTGGGATATAATCAGTCTCGCTTATCTGTGCCGCCGCCGAGATCAAAAGCCGCTCCACCCCCCGGAGTCCTTCGTCAAAGGGGGGTGGAGGTTCGCCTCTTCTCCCTCGGGGAAGAGGCGAACCTCTTCCAAGTCTACGGGAAAGAGCTGTTCTCGGTAATTGTTATCTTTAATATTTGCTTTCCCATTTAGAACCGTTCTCAAATTCGGGAGTATTTCGGGTGAGGTCCCTTGAAGTGGGGCAAATAATTTTTTTGAATTACAGCTTTCTGTGGGACGATCGTGTTCTGCACGTTCGGCACACAATGCTCTGCAATGATGCAATGATAAAAATTTACACGGTGCCCGAAACGTTGAAACTTAAAACATCAGCGCCAGTTCGATATGTACGGCTGAAAAGCACAACGGATGAAGCCCACTTTTATGAATTGCGGAAGTTTGGAGCGGTTAGAGGTCAAGATTTTGTGCTTAGGGAATTTGGTTATTATCCCGCCGCATGGGGATGTCTCTGACTGCAGTCACGGCTTGATCTTTCAAGGCCTTCGAGCAGATTGGGTTTTGTCTTATTCATGAAGTCTGGCTCCAAAATCACCCTGAGAGCTGTGGAGGCTGCCGTGAGGTGTGACTCTGATACCAAGATCTGCCATTCGGGTTTGAATCAAAAGGCTCGTGTCTTTTGTCTGAGTATTGACCTTGACCAGCACTTCACCGCTTCCGAGTATCGTTGCACAGAAGGTTTGCCCACGGAGTGGCTTAGAGAAATTAAGTGACAAGAAATGCCGTTTGGTTTGTAAGCAGATTCAATAATCAAGAAAGGCGAATAATTGTCCGGTTTGGGGAGAGTGATGGCTGGAAGAGGCAGGAATGACGCTTCGGTGTCATTCCGCCTCTTTTCAGGCTCAGATCACATTTAGAGGGGTTCTGAAAATACTATGCGCGACAGTGTAGAGCAGGAGACTGGGGTTCGTTCGTCACTGACTTTACAACGATACCCCGTAAGGTACCGGAGCTCCCTGCTTGGCGGACAGACAAGAAGCCCATCTGCAGGAGCGTGACCAGGGCTCCGAAGGTCACCGTTGGATGCTTCTATCCTTCCCCTCAAAATTTATTCCCACAGTTGGTTACAGCGTGATTCTAGGGGCTCGTAGTTCACGTTGTCTCCAACACTGTCACCTTGAATACACTAGGTGGCCCTTGCGGGGCGGATGAAGGGCAACTTGCCCATTTTGAACTCTTACGTAAGCCAATAACGATGACAAAAAAAGATTATAGCAAAACCCCATGGCCAGAACCACCACAGCCACAGCATCGCTGGCTTTTGCGTTCACAGAGAGAAATATTTTAAGTGCGAATGCACTTCTTAAGCGACCCTGAACCTGCGTCCACCGGCGATGTCCGCATAGCATACCCACGTGGGGGATTGGCCAGGAATCTCCTCGTCTTCCTTGGCAACGGGGGGAGATGGGCGCGCGCTGCCTGGCCGCTGACATGGCACATACCCACGTGGGGGATTGGCCAGGAATCGGGCCTGAGAAGGGCTAATGCACCCGCTTAAAGGAGTACTGACACGAAATTTCAAAGCTGAGATCCGCTCTAGCAATCAAGTACAACGACAACACAAATAGGTGTCTGTGAATAAATGCATCTTTCTTTCTTTGTAGTTGTGTGTGTGTGTGTGATCTCTCTTTCGCGAACATTACCGAACCGCGCAAATTCAACTCGTGCATTCGCACTTTCACATTCTTCCCCTCGGGGAAATGCGGGGAATTTATTTAAATTGTTTATACCCATTCAGTTTGCTTCTATTACCACATTTCTCTCATAAATGAAATAGTTAGCAGCAAATGTTTTCTGTTATAATTTTAAACCCAAATAAACGAATAGTTATAATGATACCCAATATTGCAGACAAAAGGCGCATAATAAATTCTATCAAGGGAGACTGCCACGCATTTTCAAAGTGGTCCTCGCACTTCTGAAACGTAGAATATTCGCTTGTGCTTACCAAGGCGAAGGTTTAGGCTATAGGCCATGTGATTCTATCTATGCTGATTCCCCGCTTGCAAATGAAAATTCAATGTTCCTCGGGCTTTCTAGTGCGTCTATAAATGACCTATGACCAGTGTTGTACGGAACGGGGCGTTACAAGGAACGGCGTTCCTGGAACTAGTTCCTTTTTGGAGGAACGGAGGAACGCCACAGTTCCATTAAGGGTCGGTGGAACTGTAACGGTAACTCGTTACGTTTTTGAAGGAACGGCAGGAACGGCGTTCCTGCCGTTACATCGCTGGGATTTGGCTGTTTTTGATGCCAAGGCTCGATTACAAAAATTTACAAAGCGCTACTGCGTTTCTCTTCCTATAAGATTGTCAGTTTTCCCGCCCTTCAGCCGTACGTGGTTCCTCGAAGGTCAAAGGCAAAAGAATAACCACGCAGCAGGCTGCAGCTTGTGCTTGCTTTCATGCTGGTTGCGTACGCGGCGTTCGACGGGTGAATAGCGTAGCCGCGAGAATGTTTTTCACCCTTCATCGTTTGTCTGGGGAGGCCAGAATGCGCGTCTGGCCGATAGAACTGTTCCCTGGCGGGGAAAGAATACAGAGTTTTAGCAGTCCGTCCGTTCTGTCGTATGCGTTGTCACTGGGTTGACCGGGACCCGGCTGGGCACTTGGGCATTCGTCGCGGTAGGGGGATTAGTTCCGCGGGCCTGCCTTCGCCATGTCCGTGACTCCGCACCCTTCCTACTCGCCCTTCCGCGCGCTCAAGAGCACTCTGGTCCCGGCCAACCCGGTAACAACGTAGCCAACGAAACGGACGGACTGCTAAACGGGATCCGGACATTTAGGTGTCGGACATTTCGGTCCAGGACGTTTCGGTGTGGACATTTCTGTGCACGGACATTTTGGTGCACGACGTCTTGGCCCAGACATTTTGAGTGAGGGGTTGTACCAGGCATTATTTGAACATTTTAGCTTTAATATTGTAATTTCGTGACTTGGTATGATTTTACGTTTGAGACTTGTGCTTGCGCCGCCGTTAGTTGAAAGGAACGCTAAACCCTGGCGGAGCATTGCCACGTGAAACCCAATTTCTGTAGCAGATGGTAAAAATTAACGTGGTTAATTTGGATCCGTTCAACCATTTTTTGTTATTTTAACATTCATGTGAACAACCCTAATACTTTAAGTGTTACCAAAGCGCTTTCCTTTCACTTCACCCAACGGTGCAAGACGCTGCTGCTTTTAGTTATTTCCTCCGTTCCCCCCCCCCACCCCCAGGCAAAACTTCCGCGAAAAAACAACAGAAAAACGAGGTCGATTAGGCGCGTGTGCATTTCGATTTAATTATTCTCTCAATCAATCTCGCCTTCATTGCATTCGGTGTCAGTTCTACTTAAAACTAACAAACCAACGATCGCACTTACGGTGGCGTTACTTAGGAGAGGGGAAGCTGAGCCCCGCCGGCAATCACCCCCTAAGTACAGAGAGAGGGGTGTCACCTGTGCTTCACCATTGCGTCGACTGGACTTCGAAAACTTGAAGACGACTGTTGCCGCTCTCGTCACACTAGCCTATTCATTTTTTTTGCTCCATACAATGGGAGGAAGCGATGTATACCTGGGGTGTCCATGATATGCGCGACTTGATGAGTTAATTCCCAAGGGGGCGACTGAAGGCGCAGAAAGAGCGATTCCTGGAGTTGGGGCGCCGTCGATATGACCGCGACGCGCGGAAGGGCGTAGCCAGCAAACGATAGTGGCCATTGTGTTCTCAGTGGCTTTTTTGGTGGCTTTTTGTGTCACATTATAGTGTAAAGCTTTTTCTTTGTTTTAAACGCGAAGTGTGCTATGTCATTGTTCTGAATGTATCACCCAATTCCTGCAAAAGCCTCCACTAAGAGGCTAGCAGTATGTTCTAAATAAAAAATCACTGCGGTGACGCTTCGGAGACCGTGAACTCCACCACGCCAGTAGGATTTTCAGGGGTAACCGAAAATAATATGGCTGAAAAAGAAATCTGGTTGAGATTCGAGCGTACAGGCGGGAGGTGGGGGGGGGGGGGGGTGCTGCTAGAACAAAGAATTAAAATGCGGTAAATGTAGGCTTGTAAGCATTAAACGAAGGTTGGTTGTCCCGAACACAATGGTAGGAATTTGTATGCACAACCGGTACGCGCTAATCAGCATTTAGGACATTAGAACCTGCGGCTGTTTTCCAAGAGGCCCGTTTTTCCTCCCCGACAATATCCTAGACCAGTGTTCGCAAATTCATTTTAGCAAGGCAGCCCAGCCTACGTAATACTCTTCATAAGGTTTTCTTCATTTTGGGGGGCTAGCTAATGTTTGTTACTTTTTCGATATTGAGAGTGTGCATGTAATTTATGTAATTTGAGGGTGTGTAATTTTAAAGAAATACAAAAGAGGCGGTAGACCATCGTAAACATGGGTAATTGTCTTAGCTAAAAAAGAGCGAATAAAAATTAACAACCTGTCATAAATGAAAAAAAAAACGTGTGCTAAAGAATTCAACCGGCTGCATTACAGGTGTCCCCAGGAAGAGGTATTAAACAAAAATATATAAATGTAGAATTTCTAAAAATACCTGGCAAAGATCGAACATGGTATAAATCAAAAAAATAAATTCACTGCTCCAGATTGTTGTCCATAACCCACGTTAAGCGGAAATAAAAATATAACGGCTGTCGCAAACAGGCAAGCACCGGATAATTTGGTCGCCGAAATGTCCGCACACCGAAATGTCCGTACAGAGAAATGTGCGTGCACCGAAATACCCGTACACCGATATGTCCGTACACCGATATGTCCGTACACCGAAATTTCCGCACCGAAATGTCCTCGACCCGTCTGGAGTTTGTCCGGTGCTGCCTGAAAAAATTCGCCTAGGAGCGTTTCTTTTGATTATCTGTATCTCCAGATAATCTGCTGCGGGTGGTGTTAATATTCGTATAATATACGTAGTTCGATGTGAGTTTTAGATGTCTCACTTAATTTCGACCTAGGATTACCCGACACTATATTTTAATTTAAAAAGCTAATTGTAACGTTAATGGAACGACACGTTCCAATTTTCGAAGTGGAACTGGAACGCGTTCCTTTCGCAATATAGGAACTTGTAACGGGAACTCGTTTCAAAATTGGCAAGGCACGAGGAACGAGCTTTCGTTCCTATTTTGGAGGAACGTGTACAACACTGCCTATGACTAAGTCAAACTGCTAAATGTCGGGTCTTGAGACGAACTTTGTCATGTGCCATATTTAGTCTCTCACTTAGAATAGGCCGGTTCGGTCTGTTGACTGCTGTGTGCGTCAGCCGACTATGACACGTGTTTGCACCAAATGTGAACTTTATCTTGGCAGAAGGGAAGTGTCTTTTATACTCAAGAAGGTGTTGTTCAAATGCAGGCGTTTCCTTCACTATCCTTATGTCCAAGACACACCCAAAGTAACACAAGAGGTGGCAACATACATTAGGCACCTCAGCTGTTATATTTCTACTGTTGTTGTAGATGGCCAATGCACCCTCGATATCTCGCACTCATGGCACCTGCTTGTCTTTTATGAGCAGTAAAAGCTCCGGACAGGCTACCTATCTTCATCTGAGACGAATTAGCTGTATTTACCAAGGGACAAAACCCCTGCCAGAAGAGCTTAAGCAACCTTGGCAATATACCAGCGACAAGGTCCAGCTTCCATTCCAACGTCACAGGGGTGCTCCGAATCCCAATATAGACACCCATTTTATGTTCAAAGAAATTGAAGCAGCGGCTCACAACTTAACCAACAACCCCATGCCAGATATAGACATGCTTTCCATTATTTTTTTCTTAAGAACCTCAAATTCACCGCGCTAGTGGATCCCCGAAACTATATTACGAAGAATGGACTGCCAGCACGCTGCCTCCCCCAATGTATCAAAGGAGTAGTTACACAAACTCTCAAAGCTAAGATAACAGTGTAAAATGCTTCCTTTTAAATGCAGAGCATTTCAGTAACTCACGATGTCACCCGCGTTGGCGTCCGTAGTCCGCGTCCGCATCGCTCCCCCTACACTATATAAATACTTGCCGGCGCCAGGTTTCGATCCTACGACTCTGCGGGCGGAACGCAAGGTGCACGGTGCTCTACCAACTGAGCCACAAAGCCGACACAGAACGGAAGGTTACGAACGTGCCTTATATCCTTGACTCATTCAACCGTCGGCCAGAGGTGCGCCCTCTCTCGCCGCGTTCGGTTCGGGCGCACAACAGGTGGGGACGTGCGCAACACCCTCTCTCGCCGCGTTAGGTTCGCGCGCAAGAACAGGTGGGGCGCTCGCATCGCGCTCTCTCGCCGCGGTCGGTTCGCGCTTAAACCACATATGTCGTTCGCGCGCGCTGCGGTCGCTAACATCTGTGGCGTGATCGTGACGTCAGCATCACGCGTTCGCGTGGTGGCGATTTCGGCGCTATAACACTCTCTCGCGAGGGGCATTGGATTGGATTCGATTGGATTGGCTTGGATTGGCTTGGATTTGGATTGGATTGTGTTGCGTCATAGCCGCGCCACGTTGCGTCATAGCCGCTCCACGTTGCGTCATAGCCGCGGCAGGGGGTTCACGGCACGTTTCACCTTCTACTTCATCGACAATGTCTACGCTGGAAGACAATTGCAACAACAACAACCAATACGTAATCCATACGACTTGCAGGCGCCCCCCCCCCCCCCGCAGAAATGCTCTGCATTTGATCGTGCCCCTCGCGAAGGGGGTGTTTTCTTTCTTCCTTTCTTTCTTACATTCTTGCTTTCTTTTTTTTCTGCTTTGTGAGCGACCGGCGTTGCCGGGAAACAGCCGCCGCTGCCGGTACTGGATTCTGTGTACGCTGCGTGATACAAAGCGATCGTCGTCATCCTGTGCGGGCGTTCGGTCTTGAGCGTGAAGTGCTTCTCGTTCTACCGTTTAGTCCCTCCTGTGTCTGTGCTACCCACGTTATCACCCCAGTGACTGCGACAGAGGGCGATAACTCCTTGTTTATTTCTCGTTGATTACGCCAGTCGTAAATATTACTGTTGTGCATAGCGCGCGACGTTAACGCCATGGAGAGTTGCTCGGGGCCACTATATTACCTCTATGCACGGGGCGAAACGCAAACAGCGAGATGTCGCGCGCTGCATTTCGTTAGAGCGTATGTTGACCCGTGTGTCCCAAGTCCACCCAGGAAGAGAATCTGGCCCTGATCACGGACCCCTCGCAACGCGCGCTCACTGGCTCCAAGAGCGATCAAGATACCACTCCGGATCTAACGTTCGTCAGAACGCGTGGGAAGCTCCCGACGTAGACCAGCACGGGTCTTAACCTGGGCAGCAACCATCATAAAAATTCGGGTCTCCGTGAACGAGAAGCCGTTCGAGAAACGAGTCCACAAGCTCATGGACTGCCACTTGTATTGCACCCTGTTACCGGAGGACGAGGAGGACATCCAAGACGTAGAGACGTGGACGACACAGATCGCGGAATGCGCGGGAGCAGCCGCCAAGGAGACCGAACCCGAGATCGAAACGATAGACAGCAGATTGGCTCACATGCTCGAGGCGAAGCGTTCCATACAAGAGATGGAAGCAGCAGCGGCACAACAGGAAGCTACGGCAGCAGGTCGCAGATGTCAATCGGACCATCCAAAAACACTTTACTGCGCTCTGCGGCCGGCCATGTACGGAGGTTTGCAGCGCAACGGACGGTCCACTCCACGTGGGGAGGACGTGGTCGTTACTACGGCACCTGCTGGACCAGACAAATACCAAGTCCCACCAGCGTGACACCCTCAGTAAGATCCTGAACAAGTCGATAAGAGAGCTCGGCCAGAAAGAGATGTTCAAGCGAATCGGCGACAAGTACCGACCCGACATCCCAGAGGAGAGCCACCCCGACTGCGGGGGTCCGCCCAACGGGAGCTGGAGAGAGAGACATCGAACACTGGTAGGTGCACGCCGCGGTCAAGGAGCTGAACTGCCGGTCGGCAGCGGGCCAGGATCTCGCCAGGAACAAAGTATTCAAGCATCTGAACGAATCGCCGCTCGCCAGCCTGACGGCCCTGTTCAACGGGTGCTGGAAGGAGGGCAAGCTACCCAAGTGCTGGAAGGCGGCGAAGACGATCTTGATACCCAAGCCGGGCAACCCCCGGGCATCGAAAATCTGCGCTTGAACTTTCTGACATCCTGCTTGGGGAAGGTGCTGGAACACGTCCTCATGAACAGGTGGCAGGCGTACCTAGAGAAGAACGATCTGTACCCTTATTTGATGATCGGCTTCAGGAGCAAGCTGAGCACCCAAGATGCCATGTTACAGATCAAGATGGACGTCATAGACAGCGCGACGAAGGACAACCAGGCGATAGTGGGAGTAGACCTGTAGAGTGCCTTCGACAACGTGAAGCACTCGGCCATCCTGTCCCAAACCGGCGCCCTTCGAATAAGGGAGCGCACGTAAAACTACGTGCGCGACTTCCTCTCAGGATGCACGGCCAAGATTCAAGCGGGAGACAACTCTCTGGACGAGCGGAAGATAGGAATCATGGGCACGCTCCAGGGCTCGGTGATATCGCCGCTGATATGAACTCACATTGAATACATTACTAACAAGCCGTTAAAAAACTTGGTCAGCGTCAGAGTTGGCGTCAGTGCAAGCGCCAGCGTCGGCGTAGCTGACGTTACGGGCGTCAGCGTCAGAGTCACTGTCAGTGGCCATGCTCAATGTGCAGAGCATAAACGCACACCATTTGGACGTTGCCGGAGACAATTTACGTCCTCACAAAAGCCCACCTGCTCATTTTGCACGAAACTTGGACTTCGCGCCCTGTCGAATTACCGGGCTACAGGTGCGAGGCGCACGACAAGCGGGAAGGTCAGCATGGCGCCAGTCTTGCCGTCTACACCAAATAAATATTACAGATTACACTTTGCAGGACACGCGCACCGCGCTCATCTATGACGACGACTACATTGATGCTAGTGTTGATTCTCACAGCATAGGTGACATCTGCGCAGTGTGCACGCGCACCGAGTACACGCCACTGCTGGTGGTAGGTGTGTATGTGCCGCTCGGCCGCACTCAGGAGGGCATCAAGGGGTTCCTCCCAAAGCGCCTTTGGGGCCATCCCAAGCTTGCTGCAGAAAAAGCACGCCCACCACAAGCTTGGGGACATGCCAATGATCATCACTGGCGATTTCAACGTAAACCTGCGTGATGGCCAAAACCAATGGTTACCAGCCTTCATGCGTGATCTCTTCGGCATTAGCATGGCGAGCGAAAGCAAAGTGCCTACAACCCGGTTTGGAAGTACTCTTGACCACGTCTTCCAACGCGGGCTAAACAATGTCGAAGTCAAGTACGCCTCGTACTTCTCACAGACCAACGCTCTGCTTCATTGTCAATGAGTCGGACGAATTTGATGGCGCCAGTGCGACTGTGGAACGTAACCGTGCTTTACACCCTGGCGTCCCCGGAGACCGCAAGGCCTGTACTTTGGCGCATGATTAGTACAGGCGCACAGCCAGTGACCATTCCGTGGAATAAAATACATTCGTGTCACCAAATAATTCTTATTTTAGAACTATCATGCTATACAGTAAAACACCCGTGCCAAACGTTGCAGTGTGTTGCATGTTCCAGCATGTGGCACGCCAGCAGTGTAAACGCGGTAAAAATGAAATCGTTTTAAACGAACCTCCATTTCATTTATCATGGCAGGAGAGAAATGGTAGGGAAAAGCACCACGGGTGGCCGCGAGGAGACCTCGAGTTATGTAGTAGGGGCGCCAGTAGGCTATCGTCTTTCGGCGACATTTCGATCGAAACGAGCAAGTACGCGACCAGTTTTTAATGGTCAACATTCTCTGCCCAGCCAGTGCCTTGCAACGCCCAGCATTTACAAAAAAGCAAATATCACGAATGCTCCACCTGTAATCGCCATAATAGCGTTAATTGAGATAATTGGTCGAACGAAATTTTTAAAAATAAAAAAACGGTTCCAATCGACGCTGTCAAGGTGGTTGGAAAGCAAAGCTTTAAGACACACGCAACAATTGCCCACGCGACGTCACTTGAATTCACACAGGTGGCTCTGCAAAAAGTGAAACTAGAGATTCTACTAGCCGTTATTTAGAATACGCGAGGCTGCGTCCCGAACGCATTAGCGGCGTCGGCCACGGTAGGGCTAGAACGGCGGATGCCGGCGCTGTATCCAGGCCGTGCGTTGCCGGAAAAGAACGGAGAGGAGTGTCTTTCGAAGTGCGAGACAGCAGAACCTAGCTATCCTGATGTGCTAGATTGGAGCTACACCACCGCGCGACACAAGTGCGGACAGCGAAACAATTCCGCATGTCCGCTTAGTAATCTCCATTAATACCAATTTAAACTAGTTCGTTCAGTAAGTTTGAGAATTGCGAGAAAGCGAAAGTAACTTATAAAATCTTGCTCTTTTCGCCTTTTGTAATACCCCTTAAAACACACCCGAATTGGTATAAAAAAAATCAAATCCTGCGTACACCATAACTTCGAAGCATTACTATCAAACGAGATAACCGCAATACACTGGTCAGGGTCAAAAGTTGCTGTTGGTCAAGTTAGTAAGGTATATAGTCACCAATATAGAAAACAGAGTCCCATTCGTGCAAGCATTGCGGAAACGGTAGCATTTCTCTAGGGGCCAGATATCTGTATGTGGCCTTTACATTGTGTTTTCCCGTCCTGCAAACCAATCCTTAACGTATCTTTCCGTAGGACCACTCGATTCCGTCGGGTCAGGGCTACCAAGGAGGCGCTCTTGAACACGTTAGTCAAGCCGTGCGAAGGAAGCGCGCAATGGACGCGAAGCTGCGAAAATACAGGCACAAAACAACTGTCGCTAAAGCAGACGACAAAGCCGTACCGCCGACTACGCCGCCTCCGGCGAGAAGGCACTTCCGCGCCGGGAGCGCTGGGTAACCATTCGCCGCGCCATATACACTATGCTCCGTGAGTGAAAACCGCCCTCCTCCACAGCAGCCCCGTTGGGAGTTTCTTGTTTCGCACGCCACGAAAGAACTTTTGGCTGGTAGAGGTAGAAACCTTTGTTTAAAATGAAGAAAATATACAATATTACGGTAAATGGCGAACAGTGTAACGCCCTGTATTTCCACAATAATGTAGATTTCGCAGAAGTTCCACTTGTAATCCTTATAATTACGTAAACGGGGATAATTGGTCGAACAGAATTTTGAAAAACTAACAAGGGTTAAGGCTTGGGCGAGTTGGTGCATGATTATGAAAGGGGAACAGCGCAAACTCAGACAGGACACAAGAAGAAGGAGGTGACAAACACGAGCGCTGACTTACAACTGAGGTTTATTCCTTGGCTTTCCACATATATATGCTAATAGCCAAAAGCACAAGAAAAACCGAAAATTTCATGATAGAAGGAGATACGAAGCCGCTCGTCACGCTTCACCGACGCCATGTGCCACAAACACTAGCTGTACTGTTGAGGGACAGATAATTAATCTCTTTCTGCGAGAGCGGCTGCCTCCTGAGGCCTTGCTGCTTTTTGGTGGCTTTTGCCCATCACAAGGCCACGGAGCAAGAATTTGCAAAATTCTTCAGTCTGAGTGGAATAGGCAAGCGCGGTTCTACCGAGAGTGCCTGTATCTGCGTCTTCGCGGACCGTCTGCACAGCCCCGGCCTAGCAGGAAGTGGCGGGAATTCAACGTTCTGGCGGACTCAACGGCTGAGTGTTTGTGGTTGCAGACTCTTTCGGAACTGCATGCTTCTGCGCACACAGCTCCAACAGCCAGGAAGGACAACGTCAGAACCTTGGGCGACGTGACTCTTCCGGACCGCATCAACCGTGTTCTGGCTAGGGGACCAAAATTCGCTGTGGAACCGGACAGGACAGCGCCCGAGCTGCTCAGCTTGGTGCGGCGAGTGTCTGGTCTGGCTCCCGATGCTGAGGCCGACAGGTGGGTGTCTGAAGGAGTGGACGTTCTCTTCAAGTGCAGAAAGAAGAAGTGTGATGTACCAGTCAGGCAGACGGAGTCGTTTTTGAGGACCAACGCGCTATCCTTGCTACCCTCAGACAAAGAAGGGGGCTTTATTGTGTTGAAGGAAAGCCTGTTTAAGGAAAAAGCTGAACAAGCTATTTTATCAGCTTTCACTTTCAGAAATAATATTTCCCTGAAAAAAGAAAGAGCAGAGGCCAAAAAATTGTGTAAAAGGTTAAAGCTCGACGGCCTAGAAAAATCTATTGGAAAAAGCAGTCGTATGAGCCTGGAAATTTTTTTCAGTGCAAAAACACACAAAGTAGATATCCCTCTAAGGGTAATTGTATCCGAGAACGGTACTTGGCAAAAGTGCATTGCGTTGTTCTTGCAGAAGCATTTGAACCTCTTAAGAGTCGAAGACCCGTTCCTTGTGCGGAATTCGGATGAAGTCATTGAGTCTTTAAAAAAATGTAATGACAAAAGCTATATGGCATGCTCTTTCGATGTAAAAGATTTATTTTACTCTTTGCCACATCGTGAACTGTTGCTTTGTGTTGAGGAATGCATTGACAAGTACGGTTCCGTCGCGTTTCAAAATAGTACAGGTGTGTCAGTACAAGGATTTTTAGAGTTATTGACGGTGCACCTGAACTCAACTTTCGCAACTTGGGACGATAAGCTTTATATTCAGTCTAACGGAATCTGTATCGGATCCTGCATCGCACCAATTTTAAGTGACCTCTTTTTAGCATACCTCGACCGCAATTTGCATGGCCAGTTGAAGATTCCACAAGTTAGCAAAATCTTTCGTTACGTCGACGACTTTTTAGTAGTTTTTAACACCGACGAAGCAGGTCTTGAATCGTTGATGTTCCAGGTGTTAGATCATTTCCGTCATTGTTTTAAACCTTTGGTTTTAACTTTTGAAATTCCCGTGGACAGAACTATCCGGTTTTTAGATCTTAAGCTTCATTTTTCGCACAATCACATCTGCTGGGCGTACGAACCACGAGCCAGCAAACCGCTTCTGCCCTTTGACTCATCCCATTCTAAACTCGTGAAAAGGTCTATCGTAACAATGTGTTTTAAAAATGCCCTTAACAAGTCCTGTTTCCACTCGATACAAGAAAGCTTTCGTAATCAGGTTGATCGGCTTCTGACAGCGGGGTACCCACAGCAGCTATTGGCCTCGATAGCAGAATCAATGATGCAGAGGTTAAAAAGAGAGGGACGAGACAGTGAAGTAGATGTAGAACCTAACAAACGTGACAAGCTTACTGTTATTCCTTACATGCACCGGGTAGCACACAATTTGAAAAAGATAGGAAAAAGAGCTAGCGTAAATGTTGTGTTTTCCGCTCCCAACAAGCTTTCCTCCATGTGTTCCAGAGTAAACAAAGCCAAAAGTACAGTGCAGTCTTGCTCCGTAAAGCACGAAAATCGGTTTGTTGAATGTGTTAAAGGCGTCGTCTATTCCGTTCCGCTGTCTTGTGGGAAAACGTACGTAGGCCAAACTGGACGATGCCTAAATGAAAGATTAAAAGAACATAACTACAATGTACATATGGCGATTAGTGGCCACTTAGGTGTCCACTGTCGGGATTGCCGTGACTGCGCCCCAATATTTCAAAAAACGCAGGTCATTTCAAGACATAAAGATAAAATAACAAGAGAAATAATTGAAGCCGCAGAAATATTGCGCAGAAAAGATAAATGTGTTAGTGTTCCTTCCTTGTCCCTCTCGCAGAAAGAGATTAATGATCTGTCCCTCAACAGTACAGCTAGTGTTTGTGGCACATGGCGTCGGTGAAGCGTGACGAGCGGCTTCGTATCTCCTTCTATCATGAAATTTTCGGTTTTTCTTGTGCTTTTGACTATTAGCATATATATGTGGAAAGCCAAGGAATAAACCTCAGTTGTAAGTCAGCGCTCGTGTTTGTCACCTCCTTCTTCTTGTGTCCTGTCTGAGTTTGCGCTGTTCCCCTTTCATGAAAAACTAAAAACACAAGAAAAACAAAAATGGGGGATAATGTTGAACTCTGTAACCCCCTTCAATTGGGGCGAGTAACCAAACCAAAAAAATTGGCTCTAAAGAACTCACATTCAAGACATGGGGCACAGGAATGCTACGCATCAGTAGAGGATTCCCTGCATTTGAAGATTTTTTTTGGCAAATCTCCCCAAGTGTATGTGCTTGGCTTGACAAACTTAGACCGGGGACGTTGGGCGGTCGTCACGAGGCACGCACACACGAGCGCTGGGCATTTTGTTGGCATTTTTAACTGCGGACACAAAAAATAACGATTTGCTAAACAGCTTCGCTGTAAAATAGAAGCGTAGGGGCTCGAATCCATTCCATAAAAGTGAAAGCCCAGGACTCTACCTCTAGGACACTGAGCCCGAGAAGAAAAGCCGTATTAGCACTTGAATATTACAACAGAACAAGTGTTCCAAAACAAACCTGTAGATGGCGTCAGGGAGGTTTGTGGTTTAACTGGTTTATTGAGTGGAGAGGTTGGAAGCGAATGTGCTCGCGGCTACTCCATTTCACCAATAAGGGCCATACACCCGGCTATACTAGTCCACTATGCACAATTTTTGTGTGTACTGAAAGCTATCAGTAAAATGTCCCCCTGTGTTGGTGGTCACTGAGTCACGATCTAGGTGAACAGGTTGGTCAATCACGCTGCCAAATCATGTGTAACTGTCTAACGGAGACTGTACATAGAATAGTCATTCATATTTTGTATTATATAGACACACCGTCATTCCCCCCTCCCGCCACCCACTCCCCTGCCACCAAAGCAACGTAGTGTTCGCGTACCGTCTGCTCAGAAGGCGGAAGAAGTGGCGATCGCACTCGCGCTAACGAACCCGCAATGTACAACAATACTGAGCGACTCGCGTTCGGCCATCGAGAACTTTGCCAAGGACAAAGTGTGTACAAGTGCAGTGCGCGTAGTGTAGTGTTGTGCAGTGAACAGGGAATCGGTGCCGGCTACCCACATCCGCTGGTTTCCGGCGCACATGAACGCTAGCACCGACGGCAGCGGCCACCCTAACCGCAACGAGACAGCGGACGCCGCCGCGCGCGCACTTCCCAACCGCGCGGCGCCCCCCCGCATCTCTCAGGCGGAAAGGCAGCAGGACGCAGACCAGGACTGACCGAGAGCGGCCATGCTCATCTGTGTTTATTGGCCAGCCATGCACAATGTTTCCCACCGAGCCTGGTGGGGCCACCGAACTTAGCGGCCAACGAAGACTAGGGTCGGGGGCGCAACACACTTGTCACAAAACCCAAAATAAATGGAACAAGACAGCACACATGAAATGCTCATATTACACACCGGCTCCGCAAAAGTGAGCCACAGTGTTTGATCACGTCTATCTAAGAACAACACAAATGTTTGAAACAGTTGTCAAGAATCAAGAACTTCACGCTTTTGTGGACAAATATCTGATCAATAAAAACAACAGGGGCTTTATTATCTGTTCCTATCTAATCACAAGTGTCACAGATACTGTGACGTTCCCATACAGGCTCACAGGTGAACACCTGCCTAAAGGATGTTTAGTTGGTCTTTGCAAGTGCGTATGGGTGACTTGCTCCTGTCTTCAACACGCGTTAAGTGGAAACGACGCCCATCAGAAGATGCCCCAGCACAGCTACCAGCTACTTCTCTACTGCCATCACCGGATGTTTCACCAGAGCAGCATGCCACTAGTCATATGAAATGCAGCTACAGGGAGAAGCAGTGGCAATCTAAAGAGCCTTCACCACGACATACGCCTTCTGCTGCACTCCTATCCCAAGACAAGTCACGGGTGCAGAGTGCTCTAGACGACCAGACAGCACGTACGAGGACGAGTCCATGCTAACACTCGTACTTTTTAAGGATAACATATCTTCTGAAGTGTACACTATTTTACCCCAAGACAAACCTTGCTCTGCAAACTTGCACTCAGGAAGTACATGCGAGCCTTCCCCATTTCAGGCAGCAGCAAGGCTCCCACTATATTAAAGGCCAACTGCCACGAAAATTTACCTGCCCTAAATTCTGCTTCAATGTGTGGTATGCACCTTTAAAGTCCCTTGTGACCTAATTTTAAACTCCACAAACGCGCAGTTTCTTTATTAAAACCGTTCGAAAACACGCCACTTCAGCCGATGCAGCACCTAGAGGAGTGTCGCCGCAACTTGTCGCCACTGCGGCGGACATCCGGATGTGACGTGCCAGTCAGGACTCCCGTGCGGCCGTCGCCTCTCGTAGCCCTTTTACGTGCGGCCTCATGCGAGTGGGCAGTGTAATTCGTGCCTCTTGCATGAATAATTGCTTTCACGCGTTTCCATAATGCGAGAAGCTGGAGAAACTCTGCATTGCCGATACATAAAGAGCAAATTCGAAAAGTGCCGGGGCCGGTCTAGAGCGAATACGGCAGCAGCACAACGGCCGATTTCGTTGTCGCGACGGCGGTGACGGCGGCAGCAGGCTCTCGGCCGACTCGACGAGCACGTGAGGCCGTACGCTGTTGGCGCGGCTAGTCGGTGCGGCGGCGCGCGAACGACTACGGCAGCTGTGCGGCGCACTGCAAGCTCGCGGCCGGGCATCTCTACGAGTGCGCAATACGTAGAACGGCCGACGCGAGACGATACGCTGTTGTCGCGGCCGCTCGGTGCGTCGGCGCGCGAACGACTACGGCGGCTGTGCGGCGCGCTACAAGTTCGCGGCCGGGCGTCTCTACGAGCAGAACGGCCGGCGCAAGACGATACGCTGTTGTCGCGGCCGGTCAGGGCGTGAACGAGTACGGCAGCTAGCTGTGCGGTCCACTGCACAATCGGCCGGTCGGCTTTTCGCGAGCGCGAGTACGCCGACGCCATCGAAGAGCTCTGCGTCGACCCGAGGTGATACGCTGTAGTCACTATTATTGCGCCGGTCGAGGCGCGGGAGTACAGCACGCGGCGCACTCCACGGAATCGATTCATTTCAAACAACTTCGTCAAAAAACAAATAAATACTAGCCGCTGTTCTCTCGCCAGTTGGGAAAAAAAACGAGGCCACATTTTGCAGCACTGAGCCTTAGGAATTAAGGTCATTGCTATACGAGTGAAGACACTGCAGTGCTTTCATCGCTGCATGGCATCATTATCTAAAAATATGGCGCAGGCACTCTGCTAACAGGAACAAAACTGCCCGTGCAAACAAAAATATTAGAATTCTGGATTTGAACTTTCACAACATGCGCTGAAACCGAATTCTTACACCCTAGCCGGCATGTTTCGACACTTTCCTGCCACGGTAGCTTTCTTTCTTTTTTTCTCTCACAAACACAGGATGGCTCGATCGGCACATGGCATATTAGCTGTGCCGGCGCGCATCTAGCGCTCAACACTGCCTTTTGTGCACCCAGATCCGCCACGACGTCTCGCGAGCCTGTGTTTTCGTTTTACCGGACGACTATAGGCGCGTCTCAGCAGCTCAGAATGAAGTAATAATGGTTGCACGAACTTCCCAACCCCTTTTCGCGCATGTTTTAAATGTCTGAAGCAACACATGACCCGAAACACATAGAATGCGCGCCGTCTTCTCACAGGCAGCTCTGGGAAAATCATCCGGCTGCGCCCACTCGATTCCTTAGTGTAACGTCACTTCCGGCCGGCCGTAATGGCCGCCCTTTTTTTCCAGTTTCGGTTTGAAAAGAGCGTTGTTGATCTTCGTTTACGATGCAGCGAAGCACATTTGGGCCTCCAAATTTTGCAGTTAGCAATTTTTAGGGTTATACTACCGGAAAATAGTGCATTTAAGCAGCCGAAAATTTCGTTCAGTTGGCCTTTAAGTACAAGAAAAGAGCACAGTGTCCTCACTGAGTTTTCTGACTGAACAGAGTTTTTGAGCTAAGAGAACTGCTTCTGGGACTGCTTTAGAAAGCGAGGCTATACTCGCTTTTTCCGAACAGATCAGAGCTGGTGTGCAAAGATGCGGCCTCTGCATAATGATGATGATAGTTGGGTTTTATTGGCGCAAGGCCGACTATGGGCAAAGAGCGCCAAAGAAGAAGTTACTGAATTATGATGAGACCGTACATACTAAAACATGTGACTAAAAGTAAAGGTGATGCAAAACAAAAGACAATGGAGATGGCTGGTGTATAGGGCCAGGGTGATTACACATGATATGACAAAAGCTGCAGAAAGTTTACCTCAGCTAAAAACTTAAAAACACGTTGACTAGAAAACATTGGTTCGTCGGCTAAAAAGTATGATGGGTGCAAAGGAATGTGTTGTCTGTATAATTCAGGGAAATGTTTGTGTCGTGTTGTGTCAAGTGCCTTGCATGTGATTAGTATGTGGACTACGGATAGGCCCTTTCCACACCTGCTACACATGGGTCCCGAAGTTCCAGTGAGCAGGTGGGAGTGCGTCGCATGTGTGTGGCCTATCCGCAGCCTAGCCAGGGCGACTTCAGTGTATCTGTTGTGTGAGTCAGTTATGTAGCGTCCCAGTTGTGGTTTTATTATGTGTAGTTTGTTGTCTGTTTGTTGACTCCAGTGTAATTGCCATGTGTTACGAAGCTGTCGTCTGATGTGTGTCTTTAGGTCGGTGTAAGGTACTGTTGTAACGTCAACTGTAGTCATGAGAGCAGCATCACCAGCCATTTGGTCGGCGGCCTCATTGCCAGGGATTTCACAATGCCCTGGTACCCAGCATATAGTTATTTCAAGATTTGAGGCATAAGCAGACATTAGTACCATGAAGAGAGCATTTATGACATAGTTTTTAGATGACCTTCCTAATGACAGTGCCTGTACAACGCTTTGAGAGTCTGTGTACACAATGGACTTGGGAATTTTATGTTTGATGATGTGGTTTGAAACGAGTAAAATGCCATATGCTTCTGCCGTGTAAATACTGTTATGAAAATTCATTGTTTTGCTTACTCTAAAATTTGGTCCGTGCGCTGCACAAGATACCGTAGAACCAGTTTTCGACGCGTCGCTATAGAATTCTGCGCACCTGTACTTGTCCTGCAGGAACAGGAAGTGCTGCAGAATTGCACTTCTGGGTACCCTATTTTTTTCTACTAATGTAAATGATAGGTCGCATGATATAGGATGTAGATGCCATGGTGGAATTAAATTATGGATGGGTGTCTTGTGCGTGTCTGAAAGAGGGACCGTGAGTGCAGAAGCCTCCTCCCTAACTCTGAGAGAGAAAGGTAAGGAAACGGATGGCCTGTTTAAAAAGAGTTGCAAGTTTGATGTATTGTTCATGATGGGATTAAAAGGATGGTTGGTAAGGGATACAATCTTAGATGCATATAGCAGGTCAACATACTCCCGCTGATGCCCTAGACACCACTTGTCGCACTCGACATAAAGGCTTCCCACAGGGCTAGTGCGGAAAGCGCCGCATGAGAGGCGAAGGCCAAGATGCAGCACTGGGTCGAGCATTCTCAGTGCGGTCTCTGTCGCCGACCCATACACGACACTGCCGTAGTCGAGCCGAGACCCCACCAACGCTGTGTACAGGCGCAGCAGGAGTTGTTTATCGGCCCCATAAGATTGATGTGAGAGAACCTTAAGAATATTCATTGTTTTTAGGCATTTACATTTGAGCTGTTTGATATGAGGGATGAATGTAAGTTTTTCATCGAATAAAATGCCTAAAAACTTGTGCTCCTTGTTCACAGGAATTGGCACATTCGCAAGAGTGATGTCTGGGTCAGGGTGGACCCCACGCTTCCTGGAGAATACAACACAAGAGCTCTTTCTGGGATTAATTTTAAAACCATTCTTTTTTGCCCAGCCGGCAAGCTTCTTGACGCCGAGCTGGACTTGACGTTCGCAGATGGACATGTTACATGATTTAAAGGAAATCAGGACGTCGTCTACATACATGGAATAAGAGATTGTGGGTGGCAATGCCTTTCCAAGAGAGTTCATCTTAACTATGAAGAGCGTGCAGCTCAACACTCCACCTTGCGGCACGCCATTTTCTTGCACATGTACCTTTGACAGTGCAGAACCAACTCTGACGCGAAAGGTTCTCTCCGACAAATAACTAGCAAGAGTGTTAAGCATATTACCAGAAACACCGAATGACTTGAGGTCAGTAAGGATTCCATAACGCCAAGCGGTATCATAAGCCTTTTCGAGGTCGAAAAACACAGTTACGCAGTACTGTTTATGCACGAAGGCATCCTTAATATACGATTCAAGAGCTACGAGTTGATCATTCGTGGATCGCCCCGCCCTGAAGCCTGCCTGGCAGCTCTCGAGAAGGCCGTTGTACTCCAAAAAGCCTCCGGTTTATCATCTTCTCGAGAAGCTTGCACAGGCAGCTGGTCAGGGCAATGGGTCGGTAGCTAGCGGGAGAAGAAGGGTCCTTCCCTTCTTTCAAGAATGCTACAACTATGGCATCCCTCCAAGACTTTGGAATGTGCCCCGAAAGCCATATCTTGTTGAACAGGTGAAGAAGTGTTACGTTACAAGAGTGTCTGTGTGTAAGTTCTGTATCATTGTATATGTAATGTTGTCTGGGCCTGGAGCTGAGGGTGTACACGTGCTCAGAGCACCCCTCAGCTCATGAAGCGTGAACTCGGAGTTATAAGAGGTGGCTGACCTGTCATTGTCATGTAAAGGCTTCTTTTCGGCCACGAGTTTGTGCTTCATGAAGGTGTTTGTGTAGTGTGCTGAACTGGAAACGTGTTGGAAGTGTTGTGCGAGTGTGTCAGCCTGGTCTTCAAGTGTGTCCCCTGTTGTGCTGACCAGAGGCAGGCTGTGTGTTTGTTGTCCTTTGAGTTTACGTATTCTCGTCCATACTTTCCGCGTGTCTGTGTAGGAGTTAATTGATGTTATGAATGTACGCCAACTATCGCGTTTTGCCTCACGGCGCACACGTTTTCCGAACGCCTTGGCCCGTTTGAACAAGAGGAGGTTACTCGACGTGGGGTACCGACGAAGGATACCCCACGCCTTGTTCTGGGCCTCTCGCGCCCGCCTACAGTTCTCATTCCACCACGGCCTCCGCTGGTTGCGCGGGGCACCAAAGGCGTGGGGAATGGACCTTTCGGCGGCGTCGAGGATGTGCGCCTTGAGCAGTTGGGTAGCTTCTTCGACGTGTAGGTGTCCTATGGATGTGTGGTGTAGTTTGGATGTCTCTGTAAATGTATTCCAGTTAGCTCTTGCTTCATTAAACCTTTTATGGGAAGATGGACTGCTCGGGCCTGTACCTATATGCGTTAATGAAGTGGGGAAATGGTCACTACCATATGGGTCTGTGCCCACGCCCCATTCAAGACATGGAAAGAGAATTGCAGAACCAATAGCCAAGTCAAGATGTGAGTATGTGTTGTGACCTGTGTTGTGATATGTAGGCTGTTTCTTGTTGAAAAGGCATGCTCCAGAGGATGTTAAAAACTTCTCTATCAGGCGACCTCGGGCATCCGTGCGAGAAGAGCCCCAAAGAGAGTTATGAGCATTAAGGTCGCCTGTAAGGATGTACGGTTCGGGCAGCTGGTCAACCAGCGCCTCGAAGTCAGAGCTCGAAAGTGAGACATCAGGAGGAATGTATATGGAGCATACCGTTATCAACCTATTAAATATTATTGTTCGAATTGCTACAGCCTCAAGGACAGTGTTCAAGGTGACAGGGTGGCATGCTAAGGATTTGCGGGCAATTATGGCCACACCGCCAGAAGAGTGTGTGCAGCCATCCCTGTCTTTCCTGTATACCAGGTAACTATTCAAGAAATTTGTGTGTTTGGAATTAAGATGTGTTTCCTGGACACACATTAAACTTGGCTGATTGGCATGCAGAATCTCATGCACGTCGTCAAGATTATTCAGAAGACCTCTGCAGTTCCATTGAACAATGTTTTCTCTTCCCATTATGATGTGTTAGAGCTACTGGAGTGTGATTATTTATGTAGGGTCTTTCGGGGCTTTCACTCTTGGAAGGGGTTTTCTGACCTTCTCTACTGACCTGGACGTCGCAGCCCGTTCCTTCCGCTGCGATGAAAGCCGGAAGGGCTCGACGTCCATGTCGTCATCTGATGGCAAGGGGGTGCCCAGCGGACTGGGCCCCCTTGACGTGGTACCCTTTCGGGTGTTCTTTGCCTGCGCTGCCAGTGCCGAAGGCGTGGGGAGCACCACAGGTGGCACAGGCAGTGAGGCGGAGAAGGGGGTCGCTGCGACTGCCTCCGTCTCCACCTCCGTGCCCTTGCGTGTGCTTTGGGCCGGTGGAGAGGAAGCAGTGGATGCAGCGGCATCTACAACAGACGTTGTTGCCACCACAGCCGCTGCTGGGTGAGCGAGCGGTGCGGAGGTGGGTTGGGCTGCCATAGGCAACCAAGGGGGGGGGGCGGGGGCGGGACCAAGTCCGACTCGCGGTACTGGGTCCCGCCGAAACCAAACGCCGCTCCGCCCCCCGGCGAGCTGCGTCGGCGTACCTGCCCAGAGGGAAGGAGGCGAACCTCTTTCGCGCCTCTGGGAAGGTGATGTTTTCGGTTATCTTAAGGTTAATGATTTTTTTTTCAAGATGAAACTTATCACAAGCGCGAGAGTATGCTGCGTGTGGACCCTGGCAATTCGGGCAGGTGAAGTTGGTTGCAGTGCAGTTGTCAGAGAGATGATCGTGCTGGGCGCATTTGGCACATGTTGTTCTGCCTCGACAGGAGTTGGTACCATGCCCGAACCTCTGGCACTTGAAACAGCGCCTCGGGTTTGGGATGTACGGCCGGACAGAACAACGGATGAAACCTGCGTTGACATGCTCGGGCAGTGTGCAGCGGTCAAAAGTCAGGATCAGATGTTTGGTGGCTATTTCTTTGTTCTCTCTCCTGATGACGATGCGCCTTACTGCTGTCACGCCTTGTTCTTTTAGGCCTTCTAGCAGATCAGTCTCTGTCTCGGTTAGGAGATCTGCCTCAGAGATCACACCTTGACAACTGTTGAGGCTGCGGTGGGGTGTGACCCTGATCTCCAGATCTGCCATGCGGGTTTGTTTCAGGAGGATTGTGGATTGCTGCTGGGTTTTAACTTCAACTAGCACTTCACCAGTTCTGAGCTTTTTGGCGTCATATGTTTTGCCGATGATACCTTCAAGGTATTTAGAAACAAGAAATACAGATTGAGAGGAAACCTGCTTCGATTTGTCCACAGATTCAATGATCAAAAAACGAGGGTAGTTATCTGGCTTTGGAAGCGAGATAGAAGGCAAAGAAGGAAAAGATACTTCGGTGCGGCCCCTTTTAGGGGGCCGATCACGTCTGGGGGGGTTTGATTTATCCATATGGCATAGGAAAAAGCAGGGAGACGGGGGTACTTTCTCCTTTGACCTTACCCTGGTAGTCAAAGAGGTCCCGGAGCTCCCTGCCTGGTGAACAGACAGGGAGCCCATCCGCCGGAGCTTGACCTGGGCTCCGACGGCCACCGTTCGTGGTTTCTAACCCTCCACCTATAAACACATCGCCACGGTTGGATCCAGCTTATGTTTGGGGGCTCGGGGTCCGCGGTATCGCCAGTACCGTCACCAAGATTACTCAAGGTGCCCCGTGCGGGGGCCTCTGCATAATGTTGGAGCAACCGTGCTTTTGCGGCACACCAGATGGCCTTGTACAGAAAGGAACTGAAGTGTACCCCGCTCGAAGTTACGTCCACTCATTCCTCTCAAGAAAAACCTGCAGTAAATTTCGAGGAGCAAGTCTTGAATATCCTATACTTGATATACTCTATAAAATGCGCTGCTTATAAACAAGTCTCATGTGTATTTGTAGAATCTTTTTGAGATCCCAGCCCCATCGCCATCGACCGCCATCAACCTGCTGCGGCCAGCTAGCCTGATGGACCTGATGGCCTTGGGCCAATCTCCCCTGGCTGGCATCATCATCGTCTCAGGCTGCATGAGCGCATGCACTGTTTCTTCCTCTTTCTCTTCTCTTCCCTTCGACATTCCATTAAAGACAGACCTCTATGGTCGCTTCCCTCCCCCCTTGACGGTCGAGTCTCGTCCTTGGGGGTCGACGGATCCCACAACTTGGTGCCGAAACGACCCGGGACTCGTGTCTGCCAGGCCGACACCGACAAGCAGAACCGATAGCCTTTCTTCGACGGCTTCTGCTTGACTGACCGGTGGACCTACCTCCAAGGACCCAGGATGACATCGATCGAGTGGAAGCTGCGGCGACGAACTGCCCTTCGGGACAAGCTTTCAGCCGTCTTAACCGAGGTAGAAGACGGGCTCCGAAGTGGCACCCTGACTACGACGATGGACGCAGCGATATCCTTGGAGAGGATCGAGGCCATGCATCGACCGATCCAGAAGCTGGACGCCGACATGTTTCTGGAAGCGACGGAGGAAATGGTCACAGAAGAGACCTCCAGCGCGACTTCGTTCAGTGACAAGGTGGTGAAGATCATGGCGGAGCTTCGCTACAGATCTCGAGACCAGCAGGCTGGTGAGTCTCTCGTTCTGCCTTCTGTAACGAGACCGCCTCATAGCGAGCCCTCAACCACCAGAACGAAGCTTCCGACAATAGAACTCACTAGGTTTGATGGAGACCGTCGGAACTGGACCAAATTTTGGAGTCTCTTCGAGTCCACAGTACACAACAATTCTGAACTGCGGGCGACGGAGAAATTTTATTACTTGACTAGCCTGCTGACCAGCTCGGCGGCTGCAGTGGTGTCTGGACTTCCCGTGACCGAACAAGGCTATAACTACGCGATCGAGATACTTCAGAAGCGATTCGGCGACCTGACTCTTATTACACGAGACCACCTGTGGGCACTGATTGATATACCACGTGTTTCATCCTCAACTGACGTCACTCAATTACGGAAGCTCCATGACGATGTGCAGATACACTGCAGAAGCTTGAATGCACTTGGTACGAGCCCAGATACTTATTGTGCCATGCTACGCGAGATCCTTCTAAGGGCACTCCCTCGAGACATGGTCCTCAGATACTACCGGCATTTGAAAACGTTGTCTACTGCTTCAATGTCAACCGGACTGGATTGTCAGCACCAACCAATAGACCACAGGAAACAGTTCGACGATTTAATTAACTTCTTTGGTGTCGAACTTGAGTGTATGGAAGCAGTTATACTGAGCGTGCCTCCGAGAACGAAGTTTAAGGAGAATGAAGAGCCAAGAGAACGGCGTCAAAGAGCAACGTTCAAACATCCAAGTTCTGCAGCAGCCCTGTGTGCCACAGCTAACGAGACGCGACAGTGCTTGTTTTGCTCCATCCTGCACGATACGGGATCTTGCTCGGATAGGAAAATCACTATGGAGCAAAAGAAGTCTCTCCTCACAAAACATGGACGTTGTTTCCGTTGTCTAACCCATGGACACATCGCTCGACAGTGTAGAAGGAAGATAGTTTGCCCATATTGCAAACGACGGCACGTTCCTTCAATGTGCAACGAAGACCTAAAAGAGCCAGAGAAAGACACGTATTTTGTAGGCGCAACTTACAAACTTGCTGCTCCCTCTAAACAAGCAAGTGACCTATTGGACGATTCCGAAGGAGCAGAGCGAAGAACCGGTCACTTGGTCAAGAAGCACGATCACAAATTTTCCCTAGGAAGTGGAAACTCAGCCGAGAACTTATCCAGGAAATCAGAAAGCCAGCCACTGATGCATTCCGCGTCGTGGGAAGGACCCTCACGGATCACTTCTATGCGCAACTCACCCCACGAACCGGAGAAATTTCGCATGCAGCCACAGAAAATAAGCGAGGAAACGAGCCCACTGACCACTACACTTAAGATATGTACCTCGAATCCGGCGGAAATTACCCCATTGAGCAGTCTACTACAAACCCACAACGTAGTTACGCGATCGTGTCCATTTGTCTCCAACCGTAGGAACCAGAGAAGAATCAGCGGGATTCCGACGACTGATAAATGTCGTATAACAGAGGACTACGGAATCCACTACTTGAAAGGACCACGTTTCCTAAAAACTGCATCTTCAGGGAACCGCGTCCACATCGACATTTTCTGCGGCGCTAATACAAGATCCATTCGTCTCGTACTGGACCCTGACAAGAGTGTGCGAAAACAACGCTGCTTTGTATCGTGCCGTCGGGTACGCCGACCATACGCACTGACTGAGTAGGGACTTGCATCATGGCTGCACGGTCAACGTATCTAGCATTTATAAGCATGCTGGCTCCACGGCGTTGGGGGCCGGGAAGATGTAGAATCTTTTTGAGATCCCAGCCCCATCGCCATCGACCGCCATCAACCTGCTGCGGCCAGCTAGCCTGATGGACCTGATGGCCTTGGGCCAATCTCCCCTGGCTGGCATCATCATCGTCTCAGGCTGCATGAGCGCATGCACTGTTTCTTCCTCTTTCTCTTCTCTTCCCTTCGACATTCCATTAAAGACAGACCTCTATGGTCGCTTCTCTCCCCCCTTGACGGTCGAGTCTTGTCCTTGGGGGTCGACGGATCCCACAGTATTTATTGCACACATGTGCAAGCTTTCCTACATTCTGGGGATAGAGAATTTTCTTTCCTTTATTTGAGTCAGCAAGGTGTTGTAGAGATAGTAACACAGACTTTCTTGCCATGTCGTGTCCTCACCTGGAGAAGCTTTATTTTACACATTGCCTCATGCAGTGCGCTGATCATTTAAGTTTACTTAATTGAAACTGCTCATTGAAACTTTCCTTTGGGCGCAGTAAGACTGTACATGTCCATGTATTTGTGTTGCCTCTCCACTGTAGCCCATGAGTGGCTACCTCTGCAGGATATGATCTCATCACCCAGAGAGCTTGGCCAGACCAAATATTCCAGTTAAAATTGACGAGCTTTCGCGGTACTGTAGGCAATCACTCGCATTAATGGGACCCAGAAAAGCCTTTTATAAAAGTTACAAAAGGTCTTTATTGTTGCGTAGCACCAATACAGCGATGCAATGCCGTTGGAATTATTTATCTACACTCAGTATTAGCTGCGCCAGAAGCAATTAAATGCACCTCTCTCTCCTTGCCAATCGATTCCTCCTGCCTCTGGTTATTTCAAAGCAGCTGGAAACAGTGGGAATAGCCATGTGACACCGCGACGCTCGACTTCCATTCTGCGCTAGCTACATTCCTGCGCCTAGGCAGGCGTCAATCTCTGCGGGCACGCCTTTGCCTCGGGATCACGCAGGAAGGAGGAAGAGCAGCCGAAAGCCAATGGCAGTCACGTTGCCGGCGGCCGACCTCGCCGGCGATTGGGCGAATCAGGGGGCGGCTCGCCGTTGCGTCAGTCGCGATCGCTGTTGCGTCCAGGGTTACCAGATTGGGCTATTAATAGCCAAATTTGCTACTTCGTGTTTGAGTTGGCGTCGAATTTTTCCATTTGGCTGTGTCGCTGTTTTTGGGCTACATTGCTGTCGACTCGACAAGAAACTTCGAGCGGCGGCACGCCGGCGCTTACGAAGTCACCCATTTCACAAAATTTTCGGTCACAAAACTTTCCGCCAACGCAAAAGAAATCCACGTTATTCGCACAAAATTTTCGGTCACAAAACTTTCCGCCAACGCAAAAGAAATCCACGTTATTCGCCGGCGCCGTCGCCGATGAGAAAACCGTATGGACTGTCCCGAGAACCATTGCGTAAGGCAAGACGCGCGGTGTTTTTTAAATGCGGAGCATTTCTTAGGCTCGCGATGTCACTCGTCGGTGTTGTCGGCGCCGTCCACACGCTCACTGCGCATGCGCGTCGCGTCGAGGCGCAGGTGCGCGTCTCTCCCCCGTACCCTTCTCGCTCTCAACAACAGGTGCGGCGGTGCGGGAGGAGCGCGTGTGCCCCGTGCGCTCCTTCGCTCTCAGCAACAGCTGCGGCGGTGCTATAGAGGCTAGAAGGTTTTCCTAGTGTCGGGAAGGGGCGCGCCGAAGCGAAATAGTCAGCAATGATCCAGAGTAGATGGCGCCACGGCTCGCTGGCGCGCGGCTCTCGTGGACGTCTGCGCGCTTTTGTGCGGCTGTTCGCGTGCGAGCATATTTTTTAAGCCGCTCACTACCCGTGCTCCGCAGACACACGAAAAATAATCAAGCATGTGATTATACACAGTCACGATGGCGACCTTGTGAGTTTAACAAGCCAACTTTACGCGAACACAGCTTGGGTGCGCAAACCTCATCGGAAGGGGTAATTTGATTATGGGGATTAACGCGCCGAAACTGCGCCGTAGTGGAGCGCTCCCGATTAATTTTGACCACCTGGGGATCCGTAACGTGCGCCGAAATCTCGAACACACGGGGGTTTTCGCTTTTCGCCTCCCTCAGAAAAGCGGCCGCCGCGGCCAGAAATTAAACCCGCGTCCTTGTGCTCAGCAGCACAACGCTTTAGCCATGCACTAAGCCACTGCAGAGTGGAAGGGGCAGTTTTGCCTTTATCGGCCCTGTACGCGTGGTTCCAGCCACCCTGAGTAGTAATTAAAAACATAGCAGACGCAACGAGTTATGAAATACAGCTTCAAGTTTCCCATACGAAAACTACCACCCAACAACCCCAAACATAACAGAATTCAAGATTGTCAATGAGCATTTATTGCAGAGTTACAAATTAAAACTTCGAAAACCACACTTTTTGAAAATTCAACACATATTCCCATCTTTGGGAGCAAAGCAAGGAACAGATACATAATTTAGCAAGCAGTCACATTTTCGGGCGAAAAACGAAAAAATACATACGAGCACAGAACATTTTACACTCCAAAAAAGTATGCACGACGGTGCGTGTACAAGGCTTCGCTGAACTGTCTGACGTTTTCATTGGCGTCGCCTCATTTTCAGAAGTTTTTGTTTTTGCCTCTGAGCGCTCCTGTCCATGTTCTTTGCTTTTGCAAAAAAGTGGAATCGGGTCAGGGCATAGAACTTAATTATGTCCCTCGTAACATTCCTTCCGTGTTCGCTGCACCCAACTTCTTTTAGCTGAGCTCCGTGCAAAAACTACAAAAAGTCCACCATACTTCCAGCATGAAGCTCATTTCTGCTGAACAACACAGTAAAGGTGTTTTCAAGATTCCTAACGAGCTCCTCGACTGGCTTGAAAGGGTAAATTAACCCAGCATGGTCAAATTCACGTGTAAAAGAAGCATTCTCATTGCACTCTGCTTGCACAGGCAAAATACAAAGAGAAGAAGCGAATTCAAGACACGAAGACCTTTTGAGGTATTTTCTCACAACATAGCCCGCTATGTAAAATACAAGGAGGCTGGCACTGTGTTTTTCAATGCAGCTTTTGTGATCAAGCAGCCCTCGTGTTCGCAGCACATATTCTGCACGCTCCAAGTTGCCATCATCCAAAATCTCGTCAATTACCGCTGATATGTGGGCTGACTATTCTCTACCAAGGTCAGATGGCCCCAAAAGTGCCGTGACAACTTCCTCAGGAGAGTTCCCATTCTTAGGGGACTGTGCTAGGCTGTAGAATGAGACTTGATTATTATCAAGAACTACTCCGTGATGGATGGTCATTGCATCCGAAAGACTGCCTTACAATCCCAAACACATTTTCCATTTTGTCTTGGCTTAAATTAGCCGTTAAGAGATATTTAAAACGAAGAGAGCTACTCAAGTAGCAAAGGAGTAACAGCGTGCTTTTCAAAGTCACACGCAGCCCACGGGCAGTTCCTGGACTCAAAAACCCGCCACCATGCTCAGCAGCGTGTTGTTCCCACTTTGCCAGGAATTCAATAAAATCGTCGAGAAACTGCGCACTCGGTCAGTTTGGTCGGAGGCCTTTCGATGGTGTTCTAGAAGACATGACAAAAATCAGCTTCTCCATGAGCTTTATAAGCTCTTCTGTAGGTTGGACTGCTCGGAATGTTTTGTTCAAGTGTTCTTTAACGAAGAAAAGCCCCTTTAGGACTTCTTCACTGAACAACTGAAAAGCTAAGTTCACCCGCATTTTCTCAAAAGAATTTGGTTGAATGTGAGACTTGGTAATGCGTGGCATAACTTTCAGTGTCAGAGAGTCCTGGTCCTCTTTCCAGTCTTCCTTAATTACATCGGCGTGGGCATGACCAGTTGGAATTTGAAAACCTTTTGACACAAAAGCATTTCGCACACATTTGACCAAGTGAGAAAAGTCGGAGATAAAATGCAGGCTTCTTGTTGCGTCCACTGGATGGGGAACTTTGCACGTTATTTCTTTGATGGATGCTGCAGAGGTAAGAAACTTTTGTTACTTAGGGAAACTGAGCAGGCTCAATGGGATTCAATACAAGTGTCGTGATACAAATTGGCCTACCTTTGATCCCAAACAGTTTCCATAAACTTCGATTCCAAGGAGGCCCATCACTGGTCCAGTAGTCGACGAAAAGGCCAGACTTCTCAGCCAGAATTGTGGTCTCCAGAAGAATCTTCGAAAGAATGTTCGGCTTCACGTTTCCCTTGGAAGCGAAAACCCCTAGGATCTGGGTCCAGTTCCCTGGAAAAGGAAATAAAAGGGCTTTGTTAAGTACAACAACTTTGCGAAGAGAATTGCTTGTGCAGTACAATATAGTTCCAAAGTATAAAGTATTAAAACATGAAAAATATTATACTATCATCACATGCTCTACAGAGAACTCACCCTGGAAAGGCTGAAACATGATGGCAAGGCGGTGGTCACTCACTGAAGTCTCGTTGCTTTCAGTAAATGGGCCGAGGTCCACAAAGCCGCTCAGTTCTCCAGAGGTCTTGACACTGATGTCCTCTGAGAGTTTTATTTCATCGAACACAAGACCACCATGGCAGCTGTGTGCACCCATGCCTTCAGTCATCTTCTTCAGTATCTCGAAAACGCTGGCATTAAAACCAAACGAACTCTTAAAACCAGCCATGTGTCGGTCTAAACAGGCCTTGCTGGGCAGAGCCAGTATCTCATGCCTCCCCACGTGCTCATAAAGCTTGGGGCTCTTTATGCGCATGAGTATACACTCCAAAACCCAGAGTTGGTCGTACACCATGCCCCTGGTCGACTTTCTGGAGGCAGCATCAAAGCACGTTTTCACGGCAAGGCGTTGTTTGGAAGGCAGACCTTCGATCCTTTCATCCAAGGTTGAACTAGCGATATTCTGGTTCATTATCCTAAGGTCTTCCAGGCTTCTGCGTGCCTTTGTCAGCTTTCTTTTCGTTCGGAACAACTCGAGCGATTTTCTGGCCAACCGCTGTTTGAAGCTTGTGCTGCGTTTCTTCAACCTGTACATTTGATTCTGCACTAGCTTCCTAGTGTATTTACAGCGCAAACAGGGTTATTTGATTCTGCACTAGCTTCCTAGTGTGTTTACAGCGCAAACAGGGTTTCCCGTCGAGGCTGGTCACCTGGCAGTTCTTTGCGAAGTGGGCTGCACCAAACTTCGCGCACTGGCCACTTACTACTGGCTCAGTGCCACATCCTGGGCAAAGTTTCAGTCCATCGGCCTTCTTCAGCGCCTCGGCAGCGTCACACTCGTAATTTACGAGAAGTTCATCTGTCTTAATGCCGCGGCAGAACACGGTGCAAAGAAATGGGTTTTCTTGCGCTGCAGTGGCTTCTGTGCACGCTGAAATCGTGACGTGTTTCATAACACGCAAGTCGCCCGGTTCTGAGCTCGTGTGCCAGGAGAAACACAGGGCGGTAGGCTCACTTGGCAAGACAACCTTGCTGCACAATGGGAACGGCAAAATGATGTCCCTAAGTAGCTTGGGTGGCTGCGGCGTTTCCTTCGGGCAAACATCCATCTCAACGACTACAGCAAAGTCGGTGTTGGAAGCACTTCGTTTCGCCGGTGCGGCTTCGGTGTTACCGAATAATCTAGCTTTCCTTCTTTTTTTTCGGCAACTGCTTCGTGAAATACGAGGGAGCATCAGGGAATATAGTAGGTACGGCGTCCTCCGTAAACGCTGGACGTTCACGGTCAAGTTGCACAGTTTCCCCATTGATTATGTGCGTAAACGTTTTCCGGATAAATCGTTCATCAAAGTGGCGCGAACAGACAACACAGGTGTTATCCAAAACTTTGTCCTCACGCTTGATATTTCTTGCCCATTCCTTCAAGCGAGCAGGGTCGGTTGGAGCACGGAACAGCGATACCTTTTGTGTTGACGACTTGTATCCACCTTTACAAAGCGGCACGAAACACCTTCTTGCCTTTTTAGATGGCATTATGGCGCACACAATGGTTCAAAACGCCGCCTCACATCGTGTCTTCGCACACTGGGAAGAAACAAGGAGCATACCAACAACGCACGCGCTAACCACACCAAAGAAAGGTACACGTTTACGCGCCCTCGACTGCTGCACCAGCCGCCGCTGACAGCGCGCCACCGACACCCAGCGCCACCACCCGGCCGCCGTTCCACTCATCCAAACTGCTTTCAGCGGCGCCGGGGTAAGAGACGCCCGCTCCGGACTACACCGTGCTCCGGACACTATTTTTTTGTAGGAAAACCTTCTAGCCTCTATAGCCACTATAGCGGTGCGGGGGGAGCGCTTCTGTGCGCGCATGCGTCGTAGCTACCCGTGCGCTGCGTCGCGCTCAACAGTAACGGCGGCAGGGCGTGTACACGTGATAACGGCGTGGTGGGTGCATGGAAAGTTCACGCGCTTGTGTACGGAAGTGTGCGCATGCGCGTCTCTCCCCCGTACTCATCTCCCTCGAACGCGGGCGGTGTGTATATAAGCGGCGGAGCGCGCGTTCGGAATTCTGTCAAGGGCGTCTTTGCTTGGCTTTCGCTTGACTTGACGCTTTGCTTGACGGCATCAAGCAATAAAGACAGACTTTAACTTTACACTCATTGCCTTCGCTTCTCCTTCATTCAATAAATAAGAATAATCAAGACGAAATAACAATTAAGCATTCCCAAACCATACCCAATTACGCAACATTCACGCGATACCCCCACAACTCTGCGACGCATTTACTCGTGTTCCCCCCGCGGGAAGGTGGGGGCGGGTTTTGTGTGTGTGTGCAAAAACAACAAAAGAGGGCATCATAGTAATTTATTTTTTCACATTATCACTAAAAGCGAGAAAATACTGCGCTCAGCGTGTGAATAGTTTTTAAATATATTACTGATGGCCCGCTGAATTTGGGGGTGTATGGCAACGCGAGGCCCCCGATTTTTTTTTTCTTTTCAGAATGCCTCATTTCTGTAAACCCTTCAGTGGATTGGAGAAGCATTTATTTCTGCAGAATAATATTTATTATAGCGGCACTTCTCGTCGCAATTTTTTTTAACAAAAACTCAATTTGCCGAGCCGCAAGGCCGTTCCACGCCACGCCGAGGGTAAAAATTATGGCGACGCCTACGCCGGCCCGGTCAATTAATAGTCATCTGGACCATAGAGCTCTGCACCCTCTGACACGACGGTTGCAAATGTAACTTCTAAGCCGAACACGCTAACCTGAGATTCAGAATGGGCAAGTGGGCCAAGTACACGCGGACCTACAAGAAGGAATGTGTGAAGAAGCCGGAATTCAAAGGTAATGTATTTTTATCTTCATTTTGAACTGTGTGCACTGTTAGTTACATTGCGTATGTAAAATTGAGTAAAATCATATTTTAGCCTTTGAGCTCATGCTAATATTGATGTTCTCGCGATGCATACGAACATTTTACTGCGATAAGATGAAATATTCCTAAACTAAAGCGCCACCATATTTTGCTTGTGCCGACTGGTTGTCGTCATCCGCATCGGGCGATATGGCTTATTGCCGCGCTTGCAAGGCGGAATTGCAGCCCCACGTTCAGGACTTGAAACTGCACTGCACAAGAGCCAAACATGCAAAGAACATGAAACTTTCCGCTGGACCGACGGCGGGGCCTATGTTAGCGTTTGTGGATAAAAGACCGAGGGAGCCCGGGTCCTCTGATGAGCTCAAGGCTGCAGAGCTGCGCCTGGCTGCTCCCGCCCACGGGAGCTTCCTGACTGCTCACCACCTGGCTCCCGTGGTCAGTGGGTGCTTCAGCGATTCGGCATTGGTATCGGCCATGAAATTGGGCAGAACGAAGTGCACTGCGCTAGTAGCAAAGGTGCTGGGACCAGCGTTTAGAGACAAACTTTTGAAAACATGACTGGTGCGAACTATTCATTGATTGTGGATGAGAGCACCGACGTCTCATGTACAAAGGAACTAGCTGTCGTGACGTGTTTTTCTCTCTCAGCAAAGGTGATTTTGCTACAACCTTTATCGGCCTGGTGCCAGTGTTCGATGCATCTGCGGAGGGGCTATTTTCGCAGTTGAAGGCACTGTTGATGATGGTTGGGTTTTTATGGCGCAAGGCCGACTAAGGGCAATGAGCGCCAGAGAAAAGGTTATTTAATGAAGTCAAGTGGTTACCACAAAAAGGTAGGTAAAAAAACGTGTCAACCGAACATAGTAAAATCAGTTAAAGATAATGGTGATGGCTGGTGTATAGGGACAGATTTGATTATGCGTGATAGGAAATTAGGTTTAAAAACTTAGCGTCTGACAACTACTCAAACACACGTTTCACGGAAACCATGGCATCGTCACCTAGAAACAGCGATAGATGTAGTGGGATATGTTGTCTGTAGAGTTCTGTGAAGTGTTTGTGTCGTGTTGTGTGAAGTGCCTTGCATTGTATGAGTATGTGGATTACGGATAGGCCCTCTCCACACCTGCTACACAGGGGTCTTGGAGATACCGTGAGCAGGTGGGAATGTGTTGCATGCGTGTGGCCTATCCGTAATCGAGCCAGGGTAACTTCATTGTGCCTGTTGTGTGTGTCAGTGGTGTATGCTCCCAAGAGTGTCTTTATAACGTGTAGTTCTCAGTCTGTTGATTCCAGTGTGCCTGCCATGTTGTGCGAAGGTGTTGTCTGATGTGTGATTTGAGGTCGGTGTAGGGTATTGTTGTTATGTCAACTGTAGTTGTAAGGGAAGCAGCAGCCGCCATTCGGTCTGCGGTCTCATTACCTGGAATTCCAGAGTGCCCTGGCACCCAGCACACGGTAACTTCAAGGTTTAACGCATACACAGACGTAATAGTATTAATGAGAGCATTGACCACATGGTTTTTAGACTTCTGTGAGGAAAATGTACGCACAACACATAAAGAATCAGTATAAATTACAGATTTCGGAATTCGATTTAGAACAGTATGTTTAACTACAAGAAGTATGCCATAGGCCTCTGCCGTAAAGATACTTGTATTTGTATTCATAGTTCTACAGACATTAAAGGTGCCACCATGCGCAGCACAGGAAACAGTTGTGGCAGTTTTTGAAGCATCCGTGTAAAATTCAGCACACTTGTATTTGTGCTGCAGGGACAAGTAATGTTGCACGATCGCGCTTCTAGGCACTCTGTTTTTCTCGACACTTGTAAAAGATGCATTACATGATATCGGGCGAAGCTGCCACGGTACTAGAAGTTCAGTAGCAGAGGTTTTGATGGTGTCTGAGAACATGACATCAAGTTGTGACGCTTCTTCTCTTACTCTGAAAGCGAAGGGAGCAGAGACTGATGGACGATTAGTAAGAAGTTCAGATATAGATGTATCATAAAAACTGATGTAAAAAGATGGTGAGGCATTGATGATATTTTAAAAGCATAAAGCAGGTCTGTGTAAGCTCGCTGACGTTCTAGGCTCCATTTGTTGCACTCTACATACAGACTTTCGACTGGACTAGTCCGAAAGGCACCACACGACAAGCGGAGCCCTAGATGAAGCACAGGGTCCAGCATTCGAAGGGATGTTTTAGTGGCTGACCCATAGACAACGCTACCATAGTCCAATCGTGAACCTATCAAGCTGGTAAAAACACGTAAAAGAAGTTGTTTGTCAGCACCAAAAGAAATGTGCGACAGAACCTTCAGGATAGTCAGTGTTTTTAAGCATTTGTGTTTTAGTTGTTTTATGTGTGGGATAAATAAATGTGAGCTTTTCGTCAAAGATTATACCTAAAAACTTGTGTTCCTTTTTGACAGGAATCGAGACACCATTGAGATGAATGTCTGGATCCGGCCGGATGCCACGCCTCTTGGAAAACAAGACACTAGTGCACTTCCCTGGATTAAATTTAAAACCGTTGCTATCTGCCCAACCAGCTAGCTTGTTAACACCAAGCTGGACTTGGCGCTCGCAGATAGACAAGTTACAAGACTTAAAGGATAATTGTACGTCGTCTACATAAATTGAGCAGGAAATCGACGGTGGCAATGCCGTCCTAAGGGAATTCATTTTCACAGTAAAAAGGGTACAACTTAACACTCCATCTTGTGGCACTCCATTTTCCTGCACATGAATCCTAGAGAGTGCAGTTTCAACTCGCACGCGAAACGTTCTTTCGGACATGTAACTGGCAAGCGTGTTCATCAAGTTACGCGTTATGCCAAAGGACTTCAGATCGATGAGGATACCATACCTCCAAGCAGTATCATACGCCTTTTCTAGATCAAAGAATACTGTCATACAGTACTGCTTATGGAGGAAAGCATCTTTTATATACGCCTCTGATGCAACGAGTTGATCGTTGGTAGATCGCCCCGCCCTAAAGCCTGCCTGGCAGCTCTCGAAAAGACCATAGTACACGAGTCTCCTGTTTATCATCTTCTCAAAGAGCTTACACAGGCAGCTTGTCAGAGCAATTGGACGATAACTGGCAGGAGAGGAAGGGTCCTTCCCTTCCTTTAGGACAGCCACTACTATGGCCTCCCTCCAAGAGCGTGGAATGTGCCCCAAAAGCCATATTTTGTTGTATAGGTGTAGGAGTGTTTCAAGGGTGTCTGAGTGTAAGAATTGTATCATTGTGTAAGTAATCTTATCTGCACCTGGAGCTGAAGGTTTACATGTGGTCAAACCAGCCTTCAGCTCATAAATTGAAAAAGGAGAATTGTAAGAAATGTGCGACTTGTTGCTATCACGCAGTGACTTCTCCGCAGATGTTTTGTGTTTCATGAAAGTGTTCGTGTAGTGTGCTGAACTGGACACGTGTTCGAAGTGTTGTGCAAGTGTGTTAGCCTGGTCTTCCACTGTGTCCCCTGTTGTACTAACCAGGGGCAGGCTGTGTGTCTGTTGTCCTTTTAGTTTTCGTATTCGTGTCCAGACTTTGTGTCAGTGTATGAGTTGATGGAAGTGAGGAAGGTGCGACAACTCTCCCTTTTGGCCTCACGACGCACTCGCTTCCCAAAAGCCTTTGCCCGTTTGAAAGAAATGAGGTTTATCTGACGTGGTGTACCGGCGAAGAACACCCCACGCCTTGTTCTGGGCCTCTCGCGTCCGCCTGCAGTCCTCGTTCCACGAGGGCCTCTTTGGGGTGCGGGACTCACTGGAGGCGCCTGGGGAATGGACTTTTCGGCAGCGTCGAGGATGTGCGCCGTGATGAGTAACGCGGCTTCCTCCACGTGTAGGTGTTTTATGGATGTGTGGTGTAGTTGCGATGTTTGAGTGAATGTGCTCCAGTTTGCTTGTGATTCATTAAACCTTTTATGGGAAGATGGACTGCTCGGGCCTGTACCTATATACGTTAATGAAGTGGGGAAATGGTCACGACCATATGGGTCTGTGCCCACGCCCCACTCAAGACATGGAAAGAGAACTGCGGAACCAATAGCCAAGTCAGGATGCGAGTATGTATTGTGTCCTAAGTTATTATATGTAGGCTGTTTTTTGTTGAAAAGGCATGCTCCGGAGGATGTAAGAAACTTCTCTATCAGGCGACCTCGGGCATCCGTTCTGGAGTAGCCCCAAAGAGAGTTGTGCGCATCAAGGTCAGCATCAAGGTTAGTATGTATGGTTCGGGCAGCTGGTCAACCAGTGCCTCGAAATCAGAGCTCAGAAGAGTAAAATCAGGAGAGATGTAAATGGAGCATACCGTTATCAACCTATTAAATATTATCGTACGGATTGCTACAGCCTCAACGACAGTGTTCAGAGTGACAGGGTGGCAGGCTAAGGATTTCTGGGCGACAATTGCCACACCTCCTGAAGAGTATGTGCAGCCAACCCTGTCCTTTCTGAATACCATGTACCTATTCAAGAAATTTGTGTTTCGAATTGAGGTGGGTTTCCTGGAGAGAGAGAGAGAGAGAGAGAGAAAGAACTTTATTCTGGAGCTGTTGGGTCAACGGCGAGTGGTGACCAGCGCTTGAAGGGCAGACACATGATACTTGGCTGACTGGCATGCAGAATCTCATACACATCGTCAAGATTTTTAAGGAGGCCTCTGCAGTTCTATTGGATGATGTTTTCTGTTTCCATTATTTAAATTTAAGAATAACTGGAGTGTGTGTGTGTGTGTGTGTTTGTTCATGTGTCGTCTTTCGGGGCTGTTATTCTAGGATTTTTAGGCCTTTCTGTCGGCTGGGACATCGGAGGCCGCTCTTTGCGCTGCGTTGCAGGCAGGAACGGCGTGACATCCATCTCCTCGTCGGATTCCAGAAGGGTGCCAGGCGGACCAGGCCCCCCGGTCTTGGCCCCCTTTCGGGAGCCCTTCGGTTGAGCCGCCACCGCCGAGGGCGTTCGGGGCACCCGAGGTGGCACGGGATGTGCGGTGGCGGTGGGAGCCGATGCGGGGTGTAAGGTCCACTTATGAGATTAGCGGCCAGGCGCCCGGGCTGCGCGTGAAAACCCGCCGCTCTGTCTGGCGACGTAGCACTGCCGACACTGCGCTGCAGTCGACGCCAACTGGTCACGGCGTACGCGGGAGACGGATTGTCTGGCCCACCGCATGCCACAAGGATAATCCCCCATTGAGAAGCCTGACTGTGGCGCCGGATTCTAGGAACGTCTACTTGACGCGCGGAGGTGGTGGGATTACCGGCGTCCGGACAAGCGCCGCACGAGTCTCTATTGTTAACACGTCCCGGTCAGCATGACGCACAGTCGCGTCTTTCGCGCTCATCCCTCGGGGTCGTACGCGTTTTCTGGCCCGCGGGCGGTCCGTTGACCTGAGATAGCGGCGCCTCATTGAATATTCCGTGACGTGCTGAGTGACAGCTGTCTACGTGAATTCGGGCACTCCCATACGCGTGTACGAACGCTACAGGGGCGTTCCCGAGTGAGGGTGATCTCGAGGTTTTAAAAGGCCGAACTTGGCCGTTGGAAATCGTTCTTGTCAGAGCGCTGAGCTGGCAGTTCCCGGCGGGACAAAGAGTCTCGACCGTTAACGCTAGGTTGGGAGTTGTGAGCCCCCTAGTCGAGGTTAAGATCGCGTCGGAGGTTTAGGGTGCAGCGCCGCACCGGGCAACTAGACGGATCTTGTGGCGAGACAGAGTCTCGGCCGTGGTTTCTCGAGCGGTTTGTGTACGCTCCGAGAATAGGAGTTAGACGAAGTTGAGGAGCTTGAGTGATTTGTGCGCACTCGGAGCTAGCGTCTAGCGGAAGTTCGAAGTTTTTCTTTTCATTACTCATGTACCCAGTTTCCCTACTGTAAATAGCTGTATATAAACTTCCGTTTCATTTAATCAACCTCAACGCCTCGAGTTCGTCAATTCGACCGCCGTCTCCAAGAACTTCAATACCATCGCCCTGCCAGCCTCCTGCCAAATCAACCGGAGCCCGGGCGATTGGGTTCCTGATCGACACCGGACTTCGGGGGAAACCGAACTTTACTCGGGGCCCCCGGTGTTCATCCGGTCGGCACCCTCCAACGCACTGGAGGACGGGGAGGCAGAGGCGGTAGCGGCACCGGTCCCTACAGAAGAGGTTGTCACCACAACCACTGCAGCCTCAGCAAGCGGCGTGGCAACGGATTGGGATGCCTGAGGCACCCCAGGGGGGGGGGCGGAGGAGGGACCAGGTCAGACTCGCTGAACTGGGTCCCTGTGGACACCAGACGCCGCTCCGCCCCCCCCCCCCCCGGCGAGCCGCGTCGGCGTACCTCCCCAGGGGGAAAGAGGCGAACCTCTTCCACGCCTCTGGGAAGGTGATGTTCTCAGTGATCTTCACATTTATGATCGCCTTCTCCTGATTAAACTTCTCGCATTTTCGAGAGTAGGCAGCGTGGGGTCCCTGGCAGTTGGCGCAAGTGAGGGTTGATGATGGACAATTGTCAGATGAATGAACATGCTGAGCGCACTTTGAAGGCACTGTTAGCTGGAAGCAAACTTGACATAAAATATTGTGTGAGCCTCGGGTCAGACGGGGCGAGCGTTATGTGTGGGCAGCACAACAGCCTGAACACAAAAATGAAGGCAGAAAATGCCCGGCTCGTGCTTGTGAAGTGTGTGTGCCATTCCTTATAGCTAGCCTGCAATGAGGCAATCGATGTGCTACCCACACACATTGATGACCTTGCACGCGAAACTTTCAATTGGTTCGCACATTCTCCAAAAATTCAGCAAGCGTACAGGGAAACGTACGCTGCCATTAACTCGGGCGATGTCCCGAATAAGCTGGCAGGTGTCTCTGTGCGACAAGGTGGCTCAGTATTGCACCTGCCTTGCGATCAATCTTAAATCAGTGGGCTGCACTGCTATCCCACTTCCAAGCAGCGAAAAGTCAGGAACGCTGCTATGCAGCAAAAGTGCTAAGCGAATTGTTGGCTGATGAACAAAATTTACTTTTGTTAAGTTTCTCAGCCCGATCGTCGACGAATTCGAGCGAATGAACAAGCTCTTTCAGTGCGAGGCCCCGGACCCTGTGAGGGTAATTAAAAGGACACTGAAGTGAATTTGTCAAGCTTCTGGTTTTGCTTGCACTGCGTAGACTGGCTCAAATTACCACACTTTTCATCGTTTATCCGGTTGATAAGTCGTTAATTATTTTATAAAGCGGGAAAGAAGAAAAACTACCATGCGCGGTCTGTGGCGGCCGCACCAACTAAAGCTGTGACGTCGCGAGGAGATGGCACCGTGATTGGACGATGTCCGAGGTAAGTTTCGGTTTCGGTTCTGTAAAACAACATGTTTGAAATCCGACGGCATCGTTGGATGGGCCTTCTCGATATCTCAGTAATCGCCGTACCACCCTTCTGCCATATTGTCGGCTGTAAAATGCCCGAGATCAGCCTCCCAGGACGGCTTGGAATCGTAGAAATCACTAGCCGAGGCCTACGCAGTGGATGACGCCCTCCGCGTCACCGCTGACGCTGACGCTTTTCCCTCATATTCGGAGCTTGCCTCACTCATGCCTGTATCGTAAAAAGCGTGTTCGCACCAGGCCAAGGGTGTACTGATTCAGGCCTGTGCCCACTGCCCGCAAGCAGCAGCACGCTAACGAGAACTCGCTAGAGCGTCAGTAGAGACTTTTAGCTAACCGTGTTCGACGGTCCGCTCCGGTATCAGCGGCACACTCAGCGCAAGCGGAGCCAATGCCGTTCGCGGCCAAGCGCGCCACGCATGCGCAATGACGCTCCCGCTTGCTATCAGAGCGGATGATGATGATGATAGTTGGTGTTTAATGGCGCAAGGCCGACGAGGGCAAAGAGCGCCAGAGAAGTTATTTAATGAAAAGAAGTGATTACCACAAAAGGTAGGTATAAAATGTGTAAACTGGACATAGTAAGATCAATAAAGATAATGGTGATGGCTGGTGTATAGGGCCAGATTTGATTATGCATGATAGGAAATGAGGTTTAAAAACTTCACATCTGACAAATATTTAAAAACGCGTTTCACAGAAACCATGGCATCGTCACCTAAAAACATGGATGGGTGTAGGGGAATATGTTGTCTGTAGAGTTCTCTGAAGTGTTTGTGTGGTGTTGTGTCAAGTGCCTTGCATTGTATGAGTATGTGGACTACGGATAGGCCCTCCCCACACCTGCTACACAGGGGTCTTGGAGATCCCGTGAGCAGGTGCGAGTGCGTCACTTGTGTATGGCCTATCCGTAATCTAGCTAAGGTAACTTCAACGTGCCTGTTGTGTGAGTCAGTTGTGTATTGTCCCAAGTCTGGTTTTATTACGTGTAGTTTGTTGTCTGTCTGTTCGCTCCAGTCTGCTTGCCGAGTTTTACGGAGTTGTCTAATGTGTGGCTTGAGGTCTGTGTAAGCCCAGGTGAAAAAAACAATGGGAAACAATTGAACTTACCATTTGGCCCAAATGGAAACAGTCTTTCCCAATTGGGCTAAACGGAATTGGCCTGGATGCCCATTTGGAAAACCAAATCCATTTGGGACAGAGAGGAATACCAATTGGTCCATTTGTGGTCTCACCAATTGGAAGACAGAAACCATTTGGTGGAGAGTAATACCAAACGGTCCAATTGGAATCTTCACCAATTGGGAGAAAGCAACCATTTGGAAGGTAAGAAAACCAATTATCCCAATTGGTGTCTTCACCAAGTAGAAGAAATCAACCAATTGGTAGGGAAGAAACCCAACTGGACCAATTGGAAGGCAGCTACCAATACCAACAGCTAATAAAAAGACTGATAGATGCATTATGCAGCTCTGGCACTATGTTCCTTATTCCAAGACATAAAAACTGTTTAGTGTTTATGTAGATCACGGCTGCTTGCTGTTTTGAGGCATGCTCGATGATCAATGACCAGAAGCAGTTATGAGGAAATCAAAATTTATTTCCTAAACCCATTTTGTGCGTAATCATGTGATAAAAAAAGACAATACATACAAACATATCAGCCAGCTCTGTGGCTAAGGCATATTGTACAGCTTAGCATTACAATACGGGCTCAATCCCAGCCCCGGTAGCCGTTTTCCTGATGTGAGGCGAAAAACAATTCTAGTGTGTAGAGATTAGAACACTTTAACAATTCAAGGGCTCTAAATCAATCTGTAGCGCTCTAATACAGCATACGTCATAGCCCAGGTGTTGCTTCGGTGCGTTAAACACCATTATTGTACAAATTAGTGTCCATAACAGTAGGTTCGAGGTATGCACACATGCACAAAAGAAACTATATAGCCGATATTGTCGGCATGTGAAGTGAACAGAAGAATCACTAAACTGGTTTTCTAAACTACATTAAAAATAGCATACAAGTAATATGAGCACAATCAACTTTATAGAGGCAGTGCACACATCCGAAGGGACTCCACGTAAACAGATAAAAATACAGACAATGTTTTGGTAGTCAAATTAAAAAATAGAATACTAAAATAAAATTTTATACAGGTGATGAAGCACATCTTAAGAAATGTTTAACAGATCAGAATATCTTTTAACAGATCAGAATATCAAACAAAGGGTGCTAAATAAGTGACAAAATTGTTTCGTGCAAAATCATGCAATCAGCAAAAAGTAAGATACAAACAAGAAACGCAAGAAATCTATCTCCATGAAAGTAGGTGCAAGGTATACGAAAAACTACACAGCTAGTGTCGCATTCTCCCTACCATGAATTAAATGGATCAAAGGTACAATATACAAGGCTTTTAAAGCTGATTAAAAAACGGTATGCAAGCAAAATCGACACACAACAAACTTTATACAAGCAAGGTAGCATGCCTGAAGAGATGACAAAGAGATACAATAAATGCACACCCACCAAGGTGGCTCAGTGGCTAAGACGTGCTGCTAAGCACGAGGTCGCAGGTTCAATTTCCGGCTGTGGCGGCCGCTTTTCTGCTGGAGGCGGAAAGCAAAACAGCCCGTGTGTACGAGATTTTGGCACATGTTAAAGATCCCCAGCTGGTCAAAATTAATCCGGAGCCATCCACTACAGCGCCTCATCGTCTGCTTTGCGCCGGCACGTTAAACCCTACAATCAATCAATCTACAACAAATGCACAACATTTTAGAAGTTGGTCTGAACTTTACACAGCCCAATTCAAGAGGTGTTAAACAGATAAAAAAAGATTAAATACAGGGTGCTGAATCGATCCCCATAAGCCACTACTCTAACCATGCATTTATCATTACATTGATGAATGCATTAGCATGCAAGAAACTCACATGGTGAGTGAGCTAGGTACAGGAGAAATGTGAACATTTTTGTCCACTTGGATTAAAACAGAAATGTTTGAAATTTCTGAAATTGGGAGCAAGTCATATGTAGCTGCTTCTTTTACAACCCTGAGTAAATGTTTCATTGTGACAAGACTGTTCTTCACAGGAGTGCACTTCAGGCGCTTCACTACGACATACCCCCTAATGTTGCTCCGGCAGATGATCTTCTGAATGACAGCATAGGAACCATCAGCAAGTTGAACAGCAGAGCTGTTAGTTTTCTTCCCTACAGCATACTTGCGGGTCGTGAACATCATTCCCTTAGTACGCATGCGTGCATACTGCACAGAGTTCTCGAGGTTGACATAATTGTCAGGAGGACAATATGGAACACCTCTTCCAAAAAAACGAACCCCTTCCACAGCATTTGTTTTCTGTGTCACCACAGTGTCAAGGGAAGCACAGTAGTCACGGGCTCTTTCCTCAGTTGTCACTTGAAGCAGGTTATCCACAACATTCTCGATTTGCAGTGTACGGCAAATTTGGTGAGGAACACCCTTGACCGACTTCACAACACTTTTCAATTTTCCATTGCCTGCTTCAAAGGGAAAGGCTGAATGGGCCCACAATGGCCCCCATTGACGCACACTCTTTACTATGTGCAGCAGCTGGTGCACGTTGAATGTCATGCAGACCTTGTCATACAGGTGTTCGGCCCGAACATGAAACTCAACAAGGAGCTCCTCGGCTCGTGCTATGTCCGAAGCACTGATGTCTCGCTTTAGCAGAATGTGGACGGCCTCAACAAGACATGCCCAGTGTGCAATGCCAGCCCTGTCCAAAAGGCCTTCGAGTACCGGCACGCTATAGTAGAGGAGCCAGTTCTCGTATTCTTTCGCCTTCCACCACCTCCTGTCTTTAGCGATTCTCGGCATACGCTTCACTTCCCGGGGAGGAGTGATTGCCACTAGTCTATGGCCTATGTCATCTTCATACTTCCCAATGTATAGCGGGCAACTGGTCTTGCCCAGCCACATTTTTAGGAATTGTCTTGCCACTCCCAACATGATGCAATGCATGTAATCCGGGACAAAACCCCAGACTATGTGAAATTGCGGCAAGTTAAGAAGTGGTGAAACAGTCATGACGCCACTTTCAGGCTCTCCTCGCTCCAAGGCAATTTCCATGTGTGAAACCATTTGCTCTTCTGACCTCTCCGGAGGCTCTTCTTCTTGTATGGGTACCTCAGGGCCCCAGCAGAGCTTTCCCCAACTTGCAGGCACCAATTGCAGCCATTGAAGCCATTGAACTGTGTAAGGCCCTGCATTGGAGCTCTTGCTACAGAATCTACCGCGCAACAAATACAGAATGCTTTGAAGAGCTTCCTCTCCCCTTCATGTTCGAGCATGAATCCATTCGTGCTTAAGTCATTCATAGACTCGACAAATGCAGCTTGGAAGAGGCCCATCTCTGGTTTTTTCTTCCAAACCAGAGGGCAGATAGCACACGCTTGTTCATTCTTTGTTCAGCGGGACATGGTAGGCCATTTTTACAGCCAACACAGCCCAAATTTTCGAAGTATGGGATGGGTCTAAACTGGGATTGTGTGCGTCCCCATGAATAATTTTTCCCCCTGCTCAGGGCGCTCCAATCTGGTATTTTAACCAGTTATTGCTTGTTTTTTTTTTAGCCCATTGCGCTTCTGCCATTCACCTCTCTCATTTACACTTTGCTGATTCCTCCTACTGCAGGTTGACATTGGCCAGGGACTCTTTGTGCCCAGGGAGACCTGGAGAAGAGTGCAAGCAAGAGAAAAGGACTCTATGTTCGTAAAAGATCTACTTGTGGCCATATCGAGTCCGGCGCAGTTGCAAGGGCGATCATTGCAAGGTAATTATAAGCCCTATGTACATCCTATGTGCATAACACGCTCTTGCTTTGCAGGCAAGCATAGCCCCCGTTTTCCCGGCCGTCCAAAGAAAGACCCGCTCACTCCTTGGAAGGTGTCCGTGATGCGAAGTAAGCGATTCTATAATTCTGTGCAAAATATATTGCTGGATTACATTGACGTGTGGCAATATCTTCCCATGCCAGCTACATTATTGTTGCTGGCTATTAGACGCTTAAAGATGTTAAAAGGTCAGCAGATTCGTGCGAGGGAATGATGCCTTAAAAAATGCATGAACAGGCCAACATTTTTATTTTTGAATAAATTTCTTCTGGGTAAATTAATGCCTTGAGTTGCTCAAACCAGCTAACATTTACGCAAAAATTTTGACCTGTCTGTCTCTCAATTGAGCCACCCAGCCAAAAGTTAAGAAATCTTGGACAAGGCGCAAAACCTTTCCAAACTATTACATCTGATAGCATGCTTCATACTAGTAAATGGCCAAAAGTTACGGTTGTTTTCTTGGGGCTGTGTGTTTTGTCATTCGTGAAAATTTCTCTTTTCTCACAGACTGCTACAAGCATAGGCTTGACAAGCGGGGAGTCTCCGATGACGTTCAGCCCATGGTCTTGAAGCAGCTCAACCACTACATCGTGGAAAAAATTGCCGACATCGATCGCACAGCAAAGAAGTATGCAATTTATGGCAGCTAGTCTTGTTTACGCATCTTTTTAACAGTCATCCCACTTCCATGTGGTGCTGAAATAGTATTGGGGATATTTGATGTTTTTCGTCAGTGATAGACATTAACATGCCTGCTATAGGCACTGGAAACCCCTTAATTCCACCAGACTGCATGTTAGTACAGGGCTGAAAAAGTAGTTCAAACATTTAACACCTGTCCAGGTAGGTGAAGTTAAACAGTTGAATCCTGTGACGTGATACCAGTGCTCATGCCAGTCTCGCAATGGGTCCCATGTAGTAACCACTTGCACAACTATCAGCCCAGTTAACTCCCGTTTCGCATTGTGCAGGACCTTATATTCTTTTTCTTTTAAACAGGATGGAGTGAGAGGAAGATACAAGCCCAACGCAAGCCATGGAAGAAGACACAAGCCATGTCCTTTCCATTTTTCCATTTCTAATAAATATGCAAGTAAAACTGAACACAAGTGGTTGGAGTTGTTTTAGGCTTGGCTTTGTAAACAAAGTTGGTCATCCAAAAATTAAATGATCGAGTTTGTATACATAGCTATGGTCACTTACTGATTGACCGCATGCATTTTATCATCATTCCAAGCAGCCCAATTGCTTTTTTTTTCAATTGGAATTACTTTTCCCCAATTGGACCAATTGCTTTTTATTTCCAATTGGTCCAATTGTGTACTAATACACAATTGGAAAATGAGTGAAAAACAAGTGAAAATTCACCAATTGTTTCCAATTGTTTTTTTTTTACTGGGAGGTAGTGTTGCCATGTCTACTGTGTTTCAGAGTGCAGCATTGGCGGCCATTTCATCCGCCACTTCATTACCACCAATGCCAGAATGGACTGGCACCCAACACACAGTCACCCCAAGGTTTGAGGAATAAGCTACCATAATTGTTTTGAAGACAAGATTAATGACATGGTTTTTTGATGACTTTCCGGATGATAATGCACGGACGACGCTCAACGAATCTGTATAAATGACGGATGTAGGAATACGATGTTCGACTATGTGACTTACAACCAGAAATATGCCATATCCTTCTGCCGTAAAAATACTTGTATTAACATTCATTGTTCTACATGCTTCAAAATTGGGCCCATGCGCAGCACAAGACACCGCAGTGGACGTTTTAGATGCATCGCTGAAAAACTCTGCAGCCTTGTATTTATCCTGTATATACATGAAATGCTGCAAAATCCCACTTTTTGGTGTCCTGTTCTTATTGTATTTTAAGAAAGACAAGTCACATGCAACAGGACGAAGATGCCATGCTGCTACAAGATCGGTGATAGATGACTTGATTGTGTCTACAAAGGAGACCTCATGAATAGTGACCTCGTCCCATACTCTCAGCGAGAAGGGAACAGGAATGGATGGGCGATTTAAAAAGAGCATTGATGTGGATGTATCATTAAAAACCGGTTTAAAAGGATGGTTGTCCATTGATGAAATTTTAGAGGCATATAACAAGTCAACATAGGTTCGCTGGTGTGATAAGCACCATTTGTCACACTCTGCGTAAAGACTCTGTACAGGGCTCGTACGGAATGCGCCACAAGAGAGGCGAAGCCCCAAGTGAAGCACTGGGTCGAGCATTTTAAGTGCTGTTTTAGTGGCTGACCCATACACAACACTCCCATAGTCCAATCTAGACACCACTAGGCTTCTGAAAATACGTAACAGGAGTTGCTTATCAGTTCCACCATACGACTGGTGGGAAAAGATTTTAAGAATGTTGAGAGCCTTTAGACATTTATGTTTCAATTGTTTAATGTGAGGGATGAACGTAAGCCTTTCAACGAACACCACACCTAAAAACTTGTGTTCCTTCCTCACAGGAATCGATACGCCATTAAGGATAATGTCTGGGTCCGGATGGATCCCACGCCTCCTGGAGAAGACAATACAGGTGCTTTTTTCTGGGTTAAGTTTTAAACCATTCTTGTCTGCCCAGCTGGCAAGTTTTTTGACACCGAGCTGGACTTGACGCTCACAGATGGACATATTACATGATTTAAAAGATACCTGGATGTCGTCTACATACATTGAATAAGAAATTGTAGGTGGCAGTGCCTTCCCAAGGGAGTTCATCTTAACTATGAACAGAGTGCAGCTTAGCACTCCACCTTGCGGAACGCCGTTTTCTTGCACATGAACTCTTGAGAGTGCGCTACCTACTCTCACGCGAAACGTTCTTTCGGAAAAAACTAGCAAGGGTGTTGAGCATGTGGCCCGAAACACCGAAAGAGTTTAGGTCACTGAGGATCCCGTAACGCCAAGCGGTGTCATAGGCCTTCTCAAGGTCAAAAAACACCGTTGTGCAAAACTGTTTATGAATGAAGGTGTCCTTTATATAGGACTCGAGCGCGACAAGTTGATCGTTGGTGGATCGCCCCACCCTAAAGCCTGCCTGGGAGCTCTCGAGAAGACCGTTGTACTCAAGGAAGTACACGAGCCTACGATTTATCATCTTCTCGAGCATCTTGCACAGGCAGCTTGTCAGGGCGATGGGACGATAACTGGCGGGAGAGGAAGGGTCCTTTCCTTCCTTCAGGAAAGCCACTACTGTGGCCTCTCTCCAAGAGCGAGGAATGTGCCCCGAAAGCCATATGTTGTTGTATAGATGTAGGAGTGTTTCAAGAGTGTCTGGGTGTAGGTGTTGTATCATGGTGTATGTGATTTTGTCTGCACCTGGAGCTGAAGGCTTACATGCGTTCAGAGCAACCTTCAGCTCATGAATTGAAAAAGGGGAATTGTAAGAAGTGTGCGAGTTGTTGTTATCACGCAGGGACTTCTTTTCTACAGATGTCTTGTGTTTCATGAAAGTGTTTGTGTAGTGTGCTGAACTGGACACGTGTTCGAAGTGTTGTGCAAGTGTGTTAGCCTGGTCTTCCAGTGTGTCCCCTGTTGTACTAACCAGGGGCAGGCTGTGTGTCTGTTGTCCTTTTAGTTTTCGTATTCGTGTCCAGACTTTGTGTGTGTCAGTGTATGAGTTGATGGATGTGAGGAAGGTGCGCCAACTCTCCCTTTTCGCCTCACGACGCACTCGCTTCCCAAGAGCCTTTGCCCGTTTAAAAGAAATGAGGTTATCTGACGTGGGGTACCGGCGAAGGACACCCCACGCCTTGTTCTGGGCCTCTCGCGCCCGCCTGCAGTCCTCGTTCCACCAGGGCCTCCTTGGGTTGCGGGACGCACTGGAGGCCTGGGGCATGGACTTTTCGGCGGCGTCGACTATGTGCGCCGTGACGAGTTGGGCTGCTTCCTCCACGTGTAGGTGTTTTATGGTTGTGTGGTGTAGTTTAGATGTTTCTGTGAATGTACTCAAGTTTGCTTCTGATTCATTAAACCTGTTATGGGAAGATGGACTGCATGGGCCTTTACATATGTACGTTAGGGATGTGGGGAAGTGTACACTACCATATGGGTCCGTGCCCACGCCCCACTCAAGACATGGAAAGAGAATTGCAGAACCAATAGCCAAGTCGAGATGTGAGTACGTATTATGTCCTAAGTTATGGTATGTAGGCTGTTTTTTGTTGAAAAGGCATGCTCCTGAAGGTGTAAGAAATTTCTCTATCAGGCGACCTCGGGCATCAGTTCTGGAGGAGCCCCAAAGAGAGTTGTGCGCATTAAGGTCGCCTGTTAGGATGTATGGTTCGGGCAGCTGGTCGACCAGCGCCTCGAAATCAGAGCTCGAAAGTGCAAAATCAGGAGGAATGTAAATGGAGCATACCGTTATCAATCTATTAAATATTATCGTACGGATTGCTACAGCCTCGAGGACAGTGTTCAGGGTGACAGGGTGGCAGGCTAAGGATTTCGGGGCAATTATGGCCACACCGCCAGAAGAGTGTGTGCAGCCATCCCTGTCCTTTCTGAAGACCATGTAACTATTCAAGAAATTTGTGTGCTTGGAATTCAAATGTGTTTCCTGAACACACATTACACTTGGCTGATTAGCATGCGTCAAGATTTTTAAGAAGGCCTCTACAGTTCCATTGAATTATGTTTTCTCTTCCCATTATTTAGTGTGAGAGCTACTGGAGTGTGTGTGTTTGATTATGTGTCGTCTTTCGGGGCTGTGACTCTCACCTTTTTTGGCTTGTGGGGAGGCTTTGGCGTCGGGATGCGTTCCTTGCGCTGCGTTGCAGGCAGGAACGGCCCGACATCCATCTCGTCGTCGGATGTCCGAGGGGTGCCCGACGGACCGGGCCCCCCGGACTTGGCCCCCCCTCGGGAGCCCTTCGTTTGAGCCGCCACCGCCGAGGGCGTCCGGGGCGCCAGAGGTGGCACGGGCGGTGCGGTGGCGGTGGGAACCGGTGCGGGGCCCGTGGTGTCCATCACCTCGGTACCCTCCAACGCACAGGAGGACGGGGAGACAGAGGCGGGAGCGGCAGCGGTACCGACGGAAGAGGTTGCCACCACAACCGCTGCTGCCTCAGCAAGCGGCGTGATGGCGGGTTGGGCTGCCAGAGGCAACCCAGGGGGGGGGGGGGAGGGACCAGGTCAGACTCGCTGAACTGGGCCCCTGTGGAAACGAGACGCCGCTCCGCCCCCCGGCGAGCCGCGTCGGCGTACCTCACCAGGGGGAAAGAGGCGAACCCCTTTCGCGCCTCTGGGAAGGTAAGGTTCTCAGTTACCTTGATGTTAATTATCTTTTTTTCCAGTTGGAACTTTTTCACACTTGCGGGAGTACGCTGCATGCGGCCCGCCGCAGTTCACACAAGACAGGGTATCGGATGGACAATTGTCGCTTGGATGATCATGCGCCGCGCATTTCGCATACGTCGTTCGGCCACGGCAAGAGTTTGTACCATGCCCGAACCGCTGGCACTTAAAACAGCGCCGCGGGTTCGGGATGTACGGACGGATGGAGCCACGGATAAAACCTGGATTTATGTGTTGTGGGAGTACTGCGCGGTCAAAAGTCAAGATAATGTGCTTGGTGGGAATCTCCTTGTCGTCTCTGCGGATAGTGATGCGTCTCACGGCAGTGACGCCCTGATCCTTCAAGCCGGCAAGGAGATCCGCATCCGTTTCGTTCAAGAGATCTGTCTCGGATATCACGCCCTGCGAGCTGTTGAGGCTCCGATGGAATGTGACCCTGATGTCTACATCAGCCAGTCTAGTCTGAGCTAGAAGCTTCGTGGACTGTTGCTTGTCATTTAGTTCGATTAGGAGTTCACCAGACCTTTGTTTTTTGCACTTATATGATTTTCCTACTATGGCTTCAAGATACTTGGCGATCAAGAAGACTGACTGAGATGCTAGAGGGTGGGTTGGATTGAGCGATTTCATCACAAGAAATCGAGAAAAATTATCCGGTTCAGGAAATGTTAAAGATGGCAATGGGGGAAAAGGTACTTCGGTGCGGCCCCTTTTCAGGGACCGATCACGTTTGGGGAGGGGGGTTTGAAAATGCCATATAGCATAGTATAAAAGCAGGGAGACTGGGGTACTTTCTTTTTTGACCTTACCCTGGTAGCCAAAGAGGTCCCGGAGCTCCCTGCCTGGTAAACAGACAGGGAGCCCATCCGCCGGAGCTTGACCTGGGCTCCGACGGCCACCGTCTGGTAAACAGACAGGGAGCCCATCCGCCGGAGCTTGACCTGGGCTCCGACGGCCACCGTTCGTGGTTTCTAACCCTCCACCTATAAACACATCGTCACGGTTGGATCCACCTTATGTTTGGGGGCTCGGGGTCCGCGGTATCGCCAGTACCGTCACCAAGATTGCTCAAGGTGCCCCGTGCGGGGGCTATCAGAGCGGATGATGATGATGGTTGGGGTTTTATGGCGCAAGGCCGACTAAGGGCAAAGAGCGCCAGAGGGAAGTTTATTTAATGAAGTGAAGTGGGTACAAAAAAAAATGTCAACCGAACATAGTAAAATCAGTTACAGATAATGGTGATGGCTGGTGTATAGGGCCAGATTTGATTATGCGTGATAGGAAATGAGGTTTAAAAACTTAACGTCTGACAAATACTCAAACACACGTTTAACAGAAACAATGGCTTCGTCACCTAGAAACTGCGATGGATGTAGTGGGATATGTTGTCTGTAGAGTTCTCTGAAGTGTTTGTATCGTGTTGTGTGAAGTGCCTTGCATGCGAGTAGGATGTGCACTACGGATAGGGCCTCTCCGCACCTGCTGCACTGGGGTCTACAAGATCCCGTCAGCAGATACGAGTGCGTTGCATGGGTGTGCCCTATCCGTAATCTGGCCAAGGCGACTTCAGAGTATATATTGCGTGTGTCGGTGGTGTATGGTCCCAATTGAGGTTTTATTACGCGTAACTTGTTGTCTGTTTGTTCACTCCAGTGTGTTTGCCATGTTTTGCGAAGTTGTTGTCTGATGTGTGGTTTCACGTCGGTGTAGGGTAATGTGGTTATGTCTACTGTATTCGAGAGTGTAGCAGCAGCAGCCATTCGGTCCGCTGCTTCTTTCCCGGCAATACCACAGTGGCCAGGGACCCAGCAAAGAACCAGTTCAAATGTGCGTACATACACAGACATAATACCCTTGACAATCAGATTGACAACATGGTTTTTCGAAGGCACTGTTGACGACAGTGCCCGCACAACACTGAGGGAATCTGTATAGATAATGGATTGTGGGATGTGGTTTTGAAGTATATGATTGACAACAAGAAGTACACCGTAAGCCTCTGCCGTAAAGATACTAGTATGACTATTCAGAGTTCGAGTGACACTAAGGCCGGGCCCATGCGCCGCGCAGGACACAGAGGTGGCAGATCTAGAAGCGTCCGTATAAAATTCAGAGCACTCATACTTCTGCTGCAAATACAAGAAATGCTGCAGAATTGCACATGTGGGAGCTCGCTTTTTATCTAGATGTGTAAAAGATGTGTCGCATGATACAGGGCGGAGATGCCATGGTGCTATAAAATCCGTTAGAGAACTTTGGATTGTCTCTAAAAAGGAGACAGCAAGCTCTGACGCCTCCTAACTCTGTAAGAGAAGGGCGCAGAGATCGATGGCCGATTTAAAAGGAGTGCAGTCATGGACGTATCATGAAAAACTGATTTAAAAGGATGGTGAGGCATGGATGAAATTTTAAAAGCATAAAGGAGATCTGTGTAAGCTCGCTGACGTTGTAGGTTCCATTTGTTGCACTCCACGTAGAGGCTTTCGACCGGGCTAGTGCGGAAGGCGCCACACGCCAGGCGGAGCCCGAGATGGAGCACTGGGTCCAGCATTTTTAGGGATGTTTTACTTGCTGACCCATAAACAACGCTACCATAGTCCAATCGTGAACCTATCAAGCTGGTAAAAACACGTAAGAGAAGTTGTTTGTCAGCACCAAAAGAGATGTGCGACAGAACCTTCAGGATATTCATTGTTTTTAGGCATTTATGTTTTAGTTGTTTTATGTGTGGGATGAAAGTCAGCTTTTCGTCAAAGATAATAACCAAAAACTTGTGTCCCTTTTTTACAGGAATAGAGACACCGTGGAGTTGAATGTCTGGATCCGGCCGGATACCACGCCTCTTGGAAAACAAAATACAAGTGCACTTCCCGGGATTAAATTTAAAACCATTGCCATCTGCCCAGCCAGCCCTAGCAAAAATTCTGATAGAAACTTGTATTAGTCTTATACATTTTTGTATTAGGTGTATAAGACATGTATTAGTTTTATACAAACTGGTATCAGTTTTATAAGTTTCATATACAAGCCGTATTAGTCTAATACAAATACACCTATTAGTTTGTATTAGTTTACAAATACTAATAGATCTGATAGACCTGAGTCTAATACGAACTAATAGAGACGTATTGGTTTTAATAAAAACTAATACAAATGGACCCGCAAAGTGCGATTTCCTGAATTTGTATTTTTTCTGGAAAATCACTAGCCAAAAAAGGTTGAAATGATCGCCCTTGAGCAATAATGTTTATTTGGTATACTATTATGAAGCGTTTTGTTCACTAACAAATCTCTGTAAATCTCCAACCAAATTCTTATGCAAAATAGGTCAACTTTTTTTTTCATTTTCGCTCCTAAAAATGCGCTACATTAAGAGCGCTGATGGGAGCTGGGAGTGCTGCGCCAGCGATAAGCCACATTACCTGACCTAGCGTCACTAAATAAGCTACGCCTTTATTTAGTGACGCTAACCTGACCTAAAGGCCCTTTATCGGCGTTTAAAGCAGGTGATGGGACTTTAACCTGACCGTACCTGCGAGGCTGCAAGAAGAGCAGCAAGAAATCTAACGAAGCCGAAAAAACTGCAACGAAGTCAAGCCAAGCCATGCCAATGGTCTTCGCATGGGTCTTCGTTGGGTAGCTAAGTTGGCGGCGGTATCAAAGTGCGGCTGGCGTGTGTGTACGTTCGGGAAGAAGACGGTTAGAAGGAAGCGGCTTCTAGCGTTATTTCACATAAGACGCGTGTGCATCGCGTCATCTAGAAGTGTTGGAGATGTGTCTAACGCCCGTATAACTTTGGCAAGTATGAACCAGGCCGCAGCGCGATCCATCATGGACCCGTCACCTCGCGGCTCCGGACATCTTTGCTCTGTCTGCTATGCTGTTTAACGAACGCCTGACATCGAAGAAAGCGTGTGCATCACGTCATCCAGAAGTGTTGGCGCTGTGTCTAGCGCCCGCCGAACATTGACAAATGTGATCCGGGCCGCCGCCCGACCCATCTTTGACCCGTCACCTTGCCGCTTCGGACTCCTTTGTTCATTCTCAACGGAATGCCTCACGAAGAGACTCCATTCTAATCGCGTGTTGCGGAAGGGTGAATGCCGTTTTGAAGTTGCATCGAAATGGGAATGGTGTTCAATCGGCCATTAATGCGCTCGATATGTACCTACGGCTGGACCGTACAGGTTACGAACTTATGTAACATTAAATTATTCAGCCAGATTTCTGTCAGCCAGAGGAATTTGCCTGTGTACCCTGACAATAAAATGTGTTGCCATGTTTCGTTGCTTTGTTCGAACTTGCACTGGTTCTGATAGAACTAGTACACTCTGGTCGACCTATCAGACTAATACAGTCTGATAGACCTACCAGACTAATACACACTGATAGACCTAATAGACTAATACAGACTAATAGACCTAATAGACTAATACAGACTGATAGGACTAATAGGCTGATACAAACTGATAGACCTAATAGACTAATACAGACTGATAGGTCTATTAGTGGCAATAAGCATATACGTGTATTAGAATTTGTATCAGAATTTTTGCTAGGGAGCTAGCTTGTTAACACCAAGCTGGACCTGGCGCTCACAGACAGACAGGTTACAAGACTTAAAGGATAATTGCACGTCGTCTACATAGATTGAGCAGGAAATGGTTGGTGGCAGAGCCTTCCGAAGAGAGTTCATTTTTACAATAAACAAAGTGCAACTCAAAACTCCACCTTGCGGAACACCGTTTTCCTGCACATGAACTCTAGAGAGTGCAGTTCCAACTCGCACGCGAAACGTTCTTTCAGAGAGGTAACTGGCAAGCGTGTTCCACATGTTACCCGACATACCAAAGGACTTCAAATCGCTGAGGATGCAGTACCGCCAAGCAGTGTCGTACGCCTTTTCAAGATCAAAGAATACTGTCATACAGTACTGCTTCTGGAGGTAAGCATCTTTAATATATGACTCTAACGCAACGAGTTGATCGTTCGTAGATCGCCCCACCCTAAAGCCTGCCTGGGAGCTCTCGAGAAGACCGTTGTACTCAAGGAAGTACACGAGCCTACGATTTATCATCTTCTCGAGCATCTTGCACAGGCAGCTTGTCAGGGCGATGGGACGATAACAGGCGGGAGAGGAAGGGTCCTTTCCTTCCTTCAGGAAAGCCACTACTGTGGCCTCTCTCCAAGAGCGAGGAATGTGCCCCGAAAGCCATATGTTGTTGTATAGATGTAGGAGTGTTTCAAGAGTGTCTGGGTGTAGGTGTTGTATCATGGTGTATGTGATTTTGTCTGCACCTGGAGCTGAAGGCTTACATGTGCTCAGAGCAACCTTCAGCTCATGAATTGAAAAAGGAGAATTGTAAGAAGTGTGCGACTTGTTGTTATCACGCAGGGACTTATTTTCTACAGATGTTTTGTGTTTCATGAAAGTGTTTGTGTAGTGTGCTGAACTGGACACGTGTTCGAAGTGTTGTGCAAGTGTGTTAGCCTGGTGTGTCCCCTGTTGCACTAACCAGGGGCAGGCTGTGTGTCTGTTGTCCTTTTAGTTTTCGTATTCGTGTCCAGACTTTCTGTGTGTCAGTGTATGAGTTGATGGAAGTGAGGAAGGTGCGCCAACTCTCCCTTTTCGCCTCACGACGCACTTCGCTTTCCAAAAGCCTTTGCCCGTTTAAAAGAAATGAGGTTATCTGACGTGGGGTACCGGCGAAGGACACCCCACGCCTTGTTCTGGGCTTCTCGCGCCCGCCTGCAGTCCTCGTTCCACCAGGGCCTCCTTGGGGTGCGGGACCCACCGGAGGCCTGGGGAATGGACTTTTCGGCGGCGTCGAGGATGTGCGCCGTGACGAGTTGGGCGGCTTCCTCCACGTGTAGGTGTTTTATGGTTGTGTGGTGTAGTTCAGATGTTTCTGTGAATGTACTCCAGTTTGCTTTGGATTCATTAAACCTGTTATGGGAAGATGGACTGCTCGGGCCTATACCTATATACGTTAATGAAGTGGGGAAATGGTCACTACCATATGGGTCCGTGCCCACACCCCACTCAAGACATGGAAAGAGAACTGCGGAACCAATAGCCAAGTCAAGATGAGAGTATGTATTGTGTCCTAAGTTATGATATGTAGGCTGTTTTTTGTTGAAAAGGCATGCTCCGGAGGATGTAAGAAACTTCTCCAACAGGCGACCTTGGGCATCCGTTCTGGAGGAGCCCCAAAGAGAGTTGTGCGCGTTAAGGTTGCCTGTTAGTATGTATGGTTCGGGCAGCTGGTCAACCAGTGCCTCGAAATCAGAGCTCAGAAGTGCAAAATCATGAGGAATGTAAATGGAGCATACCGTTATCAACCTATTAAATATTATCGTACGGATTGCTACAGCCTCGAGGACAGTGTTCAGAGTGACAGGGTGGCAGGCTAAGGATTTCCGGGCAATTATGGCCACACCGCCAGAAGAGTGTGTGCAGCCATCCCTGTCCTTTCTGAAGACCATGTAACTATTCAAGAAATTTGTGTGCTTGGAATTCAAATGTGTTTCCTGAACACACATTACACTTGGCTGATTAGCATGCAGTAGTTCGTATACATCGTCAAGATTTTTAAGAAGGCCTCTACAGTTCCATTGAATTATGTTTTCTCTTCCCATTATTTAGTGTGAGAGCTACTGGAGTGTGTGTGTTTGTTTATGTGTCGTCTTTCGGGGCTGTGACTCTCGTCTTTTTTGGCTTCTCGGGAGGCTTTGGCGTCGGGACGCGTTCCTTGCGCTGCGTTGCCGGCAGGAACGGCCCGACATCCATGTCGTCGTCGGATGTCCGAGGGGTGCCCGACGGACCGGGCCCCCCGGACTTGGCCCCCCCTCGGGAACCCTTCGTTTGAGCCGCCACCGCCGAGGGCGTCCGGGGCGCCAGAGGTGGCACGGGCGGTGCGGTGGCGGTGGGAACCGGTGCGGGGCCCGTGGTGTCCATCACCTCGGTACCCTCCAACGCACTGGAGGATGGGGAGACAGAGGCGGGAGCGGCACCGGTCCCGACGGAAGAGGTTGCCACCACAACCGCTGCTGCCTCAGCAAGCGGCGTGGTGGAGGGTTGGGCTGCCAGAGGCAACCCAGAGGGGGGCGGCGGAGGGACCAGGTCAGACTCGCTGAACTGGGTCCCTGTGGAAACCAGACACCGCTCCGCCCCCCGGCGAGCTGCGTCGGCGTACCTCCCCAGAGGGAAAGAGGCGAACCTCTTCCGCGCCTCTGGGAAGGTGATGTTTTCAGTGATTTTGAGGTTGATTATTTTCTTTTCCATCTGGAACCTTTCACACGTGCGGGAGTACGCAGCATGAGGTCCATGACAGTTGCTGCACATTAATTGTTGAGCCTGGCAGTTATCTGTATCGTGATCTTGAGATGAACATTCTGGACACGTTGTTTTTCCACGACAGGAGGTGGTGCCATGCCCGAACCGTTGGCACTTGAAACAGCGCCGCGGGTTCGGGATGTAAGGCCGGACAGAACAATGAATGAAACCCGCTTTGATGGATTCAGGGAGTGTGGAACGGTCAAATGTCAAGATTATATGCTTTGTCATGATTTGCTTATCATCTCGCCGCATGGTGATGCGCCTCACTGCCGTCACGCCCTCGCCTTTCAGACCTTCGAGCAGATCGGCTTCCGTCTCATTTATCAGATCTGGCTCAGAAATCACACCCTGAGAGCTATTGAGACTACGGTGGGGTGTGACTCTGATGTCCAGATCTGCCATGCGATTCTGGGTAAGGAGGCTTGTGGCTTGCTGGCGAGTGTTCACCTCGACCAGAACTTCGCCGGTTCTCAGTTTCTTGGCTTGGAAAGACTTGCCAAGAATGCCTTCAAGGAATTTGGTGATAAGGAACACTGACTGGGAGGAGATAGGATTTGACTTGTCAAGAGATTCAACAATCAAGAAGCGCGGATAATTATCTGGCTTTTGGGATGCAATTGTTGGCAAGGGTGGGAATGAAGCTTCGGTGCGGCCCCTTTTCGGGGGCCGATCACGTTTGGGGGGGGGGTTTGGAAAATGCCATATGATACATTGAAAAGCAGGGAGACGGGGGTACTTTCTTCTTTGACCTTACCCTGGTAGTCTAAGAGGTCCCGGAGCTCCCTGCCTGGTGAACAGACAGGGAGCCCATCCGCCGGAGCTTGACCTGGGCTCCGACGGCCACCGTTCGTGGTTTCTAACCCTCCACCTATAAACACATCGCCACGGTTGGATCCAGCTTATGTTTGAGGGCTCGGGTTCCGCGGTATCGCCAGTACCGTCACCAAGATTGCTCAAGGTGCCCCGTGCGGGGCTATCAGAGCGGAGCGGACCGTGAAAAAAACACGGTCAGCTAAAACTCGCTAGTGGCAGTCTGCGCGCGTTCTGCAAACTCGCTCGTGGAACAGTGAACGTTACGGCACAAAAATGGTGAACTCAGTTTATAAAACATCGCCCGAAAACGAAAAAATCAACTGACAAAAAAAAACGATGCACCATCGGAATTCGAACTTGCGACTTGCAAAACGATAACCTAGCGCCTTAGACCACTCGGCCACAGACCAGCTGTGCCGAGGCTGGATATACAAGGTATATAATGTATAACCAGTTTACACTTTTATTTAGCCTTATCATTTGAAGTACTTTAGGTGACTATTTCTCGTATAGCGCCCGTGCAGTAAGCGTCCCCCAAACTTCCACAATATCTCACGTCTAGCAATTGCATTTCTTGGACGGTGTTAAGTTCGGGCTCCGCATGGAATTAATGAAGGCCGCCGGTGGCTCATGTATTGGCGTCGCCTCCGCTGGTAGCTACGATCCTGTGTCCCTTTCATGTAGCCGCACGGACGCCAAGTTCGGAGCCGCGGAGAGCGTGTGTTGTGCCCCTCCTTTTGTGTGTCGAAAGATGGGGGTGCTTAGCCTGAGAACCTCTGTCGCGTCGGAGGTGGCTGGGTCATTCGTCATGACGAGCTCACGGCAAGCTAAATGATCGTGCCTCTTAGTGTCGAAAGGTCGCGCGGTGTAAGTTTGGAGGAATCTGCGACGCGGCGGAGGCGCTGGTCATTGACGGGTCGTTCGCCTTGAAGACGATCGCTTGGGCCTGATGCGCCTCTTCCCGGGGGACAGACGGCAGGCGGCGGTGTCCTTAGTCTGGGAGGGGATTAGCGGCGACGCCCGCATTGTCCCGACGCGCGCGCAGACGAGGGGGCAGGGCAGACGCGGGGGGATGTTAGCCTCGCAAAGACCGCTGTAAGCCTTCCGCTTGGCCTTTGAGCACAGGCCGCCCGCTGAACGTAATGGTGCGTCCACTCCGCGCGGTCAGTGACTTTAGGCCGCAGATGTCCTGTATTTGCTGGTCGGGTGCAACAGCGTGCGTGGGAAACGCACTACGAGTGCATAAGAGAGAGGGTTGGGTCACGTGACCGCAGGTGGGGACATGTGTGTGATTGGCTGGTTGCTGTGGCCAATCAATGGTTTGTAATAATTGTTTTGAAAGTGTCTTCTCTCTTTCTTGAACGCCCCCTTTTTGGAGGCGGGGTTTTTGCTATCAAAAACGGAGTGTTGGGTTTTGTCGAGGGTCGGTCGAGAGGGGATCTAGTTCAGTATAGATCTCGGCCGAACAGGCTGCTGCTGTCAGAGTGACAATGTAACCGTCACTCTGACCTGATGTAAAGTTGGAGTAATGTAAATAGTGTAAATAAACCTAATATCCAGCAAGGAAGGCAGTCCTCATCCCTCACCCGCTCCAAGCATCGGTCGTCAGTCATCGGAGCGAGTCGAGATCGTCCTCCCGGCTCGCGCATCAAAAGAACATCACTATTTCGTCTCCATCAGTTCGCCAAGAAGATGGAGAGGCGAAATTTAACAAACGGAAAAGCGTTCGCAGATGTGCGGTCGTCCTGCTGACCGTGTGCTTGTTCACCCAGCGCAAAAAAGTGCTTCCTGCTCCCTAGTTTTGCGCTGTACAGTAAAAGTTTCAGTTGATTTTATTTTCTTAGTACCAATATTGACTTCGTTGACTCTTCTCCCGCCTTCAAGTGGCCTTAGATTGATTTTCCTACTAGCGTAGTCAGCGAAGCGTCGCATATGCCCTTGTGCAGAGGTTGTGTGAGGCGACCTTGACTCGACTTGGAGCTAGATACAGTGTACAAGCTAACAAAGTAAAGAAAGGCGCATTCTTTCATTAACAAACGTGTGGTGGCTTAGTTTCAATTGGGCGAGCCAATTGCGACGACCCGTCGGCGGCCGGCGGTCTAAATGCTGTGCCGTCGACGGCCGGCGGTCTAAATTGCCAGCTCGTCTCCTCGTGACGTCACACGAAAACGCCACAGAAAATGGGCGAGCGTAAAGAGAGGAGGACAGCATTTTCGAATTGATTTTTCTAAATAAATTCGCGTAAACGCGCTCAGAGTGGTCGACGCATGGCCTATGGACTCCGGACTACAATTTGCGGTAGTAATCCCGCAATGTTTACAAATCACTTTAGTGTCCCTTTAAGACGCTGATGGCAAGAGTTGTGATGTCTGGGTAACCAGAGCCTGACAACGCGCAATGGGAGCAGCGCATACTACATGCCAGGGCATGCAGCTTGGGAGTTCTTTTTCTCCACTGCCTCGAGAAATCTTCGTTTAGCGATGCTGATAAACTTCTGTTGGAAAGGCGCCGCAAGTGTATTGTAGTGTATACACAGTGTGGTGACGTGGCTTCCAGCGAACCTGAAACTTCTGAGTGACCTGCAGCTTCTCGCACCAAAAAATATTAAGGAATACTCATTTGATTTTATCCATCGCTCATTTTCTGCTTTTATAGCGACCAGTTCAATTTCATCTCAAGAATCTGAGTATCGCCTGCTCCAAACGAAAGTCGATGATCTGGCAGAGGGTACCCAGTCCATAACTCAATGCTGGGTAAGCGTGAGAAATGCGAAAAATGTTGCCAGCAACCAGACGTTCCCACTAATGACTGAGCTGGCGCTCTCTTTGCTGTCGCTACCTGTATGAAACGCCGCCGTTGAACAAGCGTTCAGCGAGGTCACGCTCACTAAAACCGACCTTCGAAATAGAATGTCTATCGAGACATTAGAAGCACTCCTTCATGTAAAGTTTGGTCTGGCCAGGAACGGAGGCTGCTGCAAAAATTTTAGACCGGGCAAAGAATTTTGGTCCCGCTTCAGCTCCACTATTTGGTATGGGCCAAGTAGTTCTGCCAGTTCCGTTTCCACATCTGCTGCTGACGACGCGTAAGTTTTCATCTCTTTCATTTCATTGTTATTTACCTCAACGATCTTGTGTAAACAGCTACTTGATAAGTGAAATTTCTATTTTCCCTATTTCCCCCAACAGGCCAGAGTGTCATCCTTTCTATAATAAATTTATTCATTCATTCATTTGTACATAAGTTTTTACCTTTCTGTACATAGGTAACGTGATTGTACAGTCTTGTCAGTTTTATAGCTGTATATATTGTAAATTGTTGTTTTTCGCGTTATGTTTTCCGGTTTTTGTGTTGTCAAGGGACAAAAAACTTTTTGTAAATCATACCGTCATCGCACCCTCTTTTTGGGCCATGCTTTTGGGTAACAGACAACGCAAAAAATGACGCAATTCTGATGTGAAACTGTCCAACACAAAGCAACACCTGCTTCGCAGAAAAAAAAAGAAAAATGTACTTTTTTACGACAAAAAAATTACAAGCACAAACAAATGTTCCAAAAAAAAATAAAGAATGTATTTTGGCTGTTTTTGGGCTACTTCACATTTCCTTACTTGGCTACATTTGGGCTACTGCCGAGGCTAGTTTGGCGGTTTGGGTCTCGAGCGATCTGGTAACCCTGGTTGCGTAAGCAGCAATCGGCTCGCTGCAGCGTCTTGCTCATCGGCTGGGAAAGGCTACCTTCAAAAATTCTTTACAAATTATCCGTACAACGTATGGGGCTTACACTTGGCTCAAAAATCCCCCGTTGTGTGTTCTACCACCTGAATGCTTTTGATTGCCACCTTCACAAAGCTTTTCTGGGTCCCTTTAGGTAGCATTAATAAAGGGCAGGCATTCAGGGTGTACAAAGTTCATACTCAGGCTCTAATCAGATTTTCATACATTCATGAAGCTAGGAAACAGTTTATAGGTACTGGAGGTAACTCCGAAAACACCTTTTAATCTTAACAGTCCCCTGTACCCGCTTGTTTTGAGTACATGTCTGCAATTGTCTGGCGTTGTGAACCAGTGTACCGCCCTACAGGAGCAACATTCAACATGCACCAGCCACTATACTTTGCCGACAATGTTTTTCCACTTGGGACCACTATGGGCAAACTCCCAATTTGTCTTTGAGAACGGTAATGGAAAGAGAGTGAAGTCCGCTAGGAGGGCTGATAGCCCGCCACAAAAGGTTATTGAGCAGGTGGCCATGGTGCAAAGTTGGAGCTGTATATTACAACCCTAACCATCTGGGTAGGTGAAAACAAAGTTACTAAACGTTTCCTCAGGTGCACGTATGTATCAGACTTATGCCAGCAAGAAGGCTGCACTTACGGCCACTAAACCGCATGCTCCAAGTAGGGCTGGATTGAGCAATGGCAATACATATATATATGGGATCTACGAGACGCTTGTGTCCCGAAACCAGGTACATCCCACAACGCTGTACAAGATGCCTACACAGTGACACAACTTTAAAAGAGCGGAGGGATTTTTCAGCATTTGAAAATAAGTGCGTATCCTAACGAACGGGAGAGCCACATATGCTTACTGTTATGTTCTGCGGTTGTGTGTAGACAAAACTTGCTTTCCATACTTCATCAGACAATGTTTTTTTGCCACAAATAGATGTGGCACCGATCTTGAGGCCTTACGATATTTTGCGCAGCTGTCTGTATTGAGTTAGGCTGGGAGCAGGGGGCCTGCCTTTGTTTATGCCGATCAATTGAGTGGGACAACAGAAATGCTAATTACAATTAAAGGAAACGATGTTTTTAGTTTGAAGGAACCTCCCTCATGTGCGAAGGGTTCGCGACCCTGACCCCGCCCGACGAAGTGACGCCGACACGAAAGACAGAAATAACCGGTTTATTCCGGGACAGCAAAACAAAAATGACATGAGTAGAAACAGCAACTCGTAACACATACAATCCTTCAAACAACGTGACGCTGAAAAAACGTGCTGCACCGATTATGCAGAAAAATAATACAACGCTTCACTCTGCACTCTCGACAACGTTCGAGTCCTGGTACCAAGCCACTAAGTGTGCGCCCACCACATGTGCTGGTTAGTGGTCCGAGCTGGCCAGGGGTCGTCGGTCCGGTTGTCCGCCCCTTGCTGCTCCCATCCTCGTTCTGCTGCCGCCGCGCTGTTCCAACTCCCCCCTGCCGCACCCGTGAACGCAGTCTTTATACCAGACGGGGCCGTTGTCCGCATGTTCCGGGCTTGGTACGCACCACACTTGTTCAATTGTCCGTTAACTGTTTATCGCACACGCACACACGGGCACATGATGCCTTGACTTCACTATCTCTGTCCGACACACGCTTGCTGCACTGTAATCACCATACACGGGCGCACGTAGGGGCTGCGTCCCTGCACTCCCCCCCCCTCCCTCAAGACTGGACAACTCCCGAGTTGCCCGAGAAGTTCTGGGGGGCTGCCGCTGAAAAAGCCTTCTCCAGGGGGCTTGAGGTGAATACTGGTTCACGGGGGTCTTCCCGCTCGAGCCCTGTTGCTGTACCGTTGAGCGGGTAGCGCCTCCTGGAACATAAACGACGTTAGATCGTTAGACATTGATAAAGATGAAATTATATTCTATTATATGCAACTATACTTAGTATGCTTGGCACTGACTATGTCCTCCACCATCTTCTTCTCGCTCCTCTCAACAGCATGCTGTTCAACGGGGTATTCTACCACCTTTCCGCCTAGAGTGTCACCTGGGTGCACGCACCAGTTACACCCGTAATATGCGTTGAACTGTCTTATCCCCTGCATAGGTGCTCTTGCAACAGAGGCTACAGCACAGCAAATGCAGAATGCCCTGAAAATTTTCTCTTTCCCCTTGTGGTGAAGCAGAAATCCCTCGTCTGCAAGAGAATGCATGGTTTCGACAAATGGTGCCTGAAAGATTCCCATATGGAGCTTTTCCTTCCCGAACCAAAGACCAGCCAAAACAAGCTTCCTCATTCTCTCGGGCACAGGCAGTTCATTAACGACAAGCTGGATTGGCCAAATAGATCTGCGACTCGATCTGAAAACGGGAGTGCCATCTGTGTTCCACGAAAAGCTTATCCTGTGGCCGGCTTTTCTTGTTGCACTCACGAAGTCTCGGTACATGCTGCCATCCTTCATGTCACTCAAAGTGCCATTGAACTCTAGGGGCTCTGTCAAATCCAGAAACTCACAGCCCTTGAGGAGCTTCTGAAGTTGTGAGGGAATATCAAAACGCACAAAAAAGGTGCACCGCAAAGTGGAGACGATCCACCCACCCTCTTACATTCAGGACACTGCAGTGATATCCCTGGTCTACCCTCACCAACGTAAATCATGCACTCAAGCCAAAAGAAAAGAAATGTCATCTCTGTCCCTTATCAGCCTAACAACTTATTAACAAAATATTTAGAACGGGGAAGAACAGGACTATCGAAAAATGAGTTGATCATGTCCACAAGGCTTGCTTGGCCTGTGAATGACAAATTCATACGCAGAGAGTACTTCAGAACCATGAGTAGGATGTCTCCTTTCAAAACCACCAGCTTCCGAGACAGGACATCTTTAAACAGACCAGCAATCTCAGGGTGATGTGTTGTACCACTGCCCGGCTGGTTGGCATCAGGCTCCTGCACAAAGACAACAGTGATCAGGCATTATTGTTTTCAAGGTTATGATGACAGCCAACAAACTGTACGACCATGTAAGAAAAAAAAATCCCAAGTGTAAATACCAGTTTATTGGTATTACATAAAGCAAAAAGAACTCAATCACCAGTAAGTACCACTAATAAACAAAACCGACTAAATAACATTCCAATGTTTAGCTTGATAATATAAAGCCACCTCAAAGCACGAGCACGTTCTAAATTTCATTCCTTGATTTTCGTAATATAGACTGGTGGAAATAGTTGAACGGGGCATACCAAAAGATTGCAGAACTGCTTCTGCCAGAAATGTGGCTATTCATGACGCTATTGACTGCACCAGCTCCCAGCATTAGAAATTAATACTTCCACCCTTCAAGTAAGCTTGTACACGGGAGAGTGATACTCCAGCCAGTTTGCAACTGACTGTATATAAACATTTATTATTCACAGCATGGAAGGTTGATTGATTGTGGGGTTTAACGTGCCGTCGCAATGAAGGCGATGAGGCGTGGCGTAGTGGAGGGCCCGGATTAATATTGACCACCTGGGGATCTTTAACGTGCGCCGAAATGTTGCGCACACGAGCGTTTTTGCTTTTCGCCTTTATCAGAAAAGCGGCCACCGCAGCTGGGTTTCGATCCCACGACCTTGTGCTTAGCAGCGCAATGCCATAGCCACTGAGACACCACGACGAGTTCAAAGCATGGAAGGGCTTACCGAGGTGTCACTTCTCTCATCACCACTGGAGCTGCTGCAGGTGCTGCGTGAGAAGCTGTAGTCCGAGTACTCGTAATCCCTTTCAAAGTCCTGAGACAAATATAAGAATGCACAAGTTTGAAGCACAAAAACCCTTCAGAGATGGCGCGAAAAAAAAAATCGGGCATAAAAATTCTCATACGGTACATTCTACATTGTTTTTATACAGAACTGATTTTACAAACGAATCTTCTGAAAACAAGTTTATTTCAAGGGCTATTCATAAAAAAGGCTTTTCGAACTTTAGTCCTACGAACGACGAACGGAAAGAAACCATTATCACACACCATGCCATTTTGCTGCACTTTTTCGTTCAGGTAGTTAAATCATTAAATGCATATAAAACTTACGCTTAATGTTGTCTGCCAGGGCACCATCCGAGCCCACGTTTTTTTGGTCCGAGTCGTCCGAGTCGCATTCGTATTGTTCCTGCACATGTATACAAGCGAATTAGGTCAATGCAGCAGAAACAACACGGCCATTCAAGAATGAAACTGCGAAAGGAAATGAACACGACTTACCACGTCGCTCACATCCTCGCAGTGTTCGCGGCCTGCCAGGGCACCGTCCGAGCCCACGTTTCGTTGGTCCGAGTCCGAGTTGCTTTAGTATTGTGCCTGCACATGTATACAAGCGAATTAAGTCAATGCAGCAGAAACTACATGGCCATTCAAGAATAAAACTGCGAAAGGAAATGAACACGACTTACCACATCGCTCGCATCCTCGCGGCCTGCCAGGGCACCGTCCGCGGCCTGCCAGGGCACCGTCCGAGCCCACGTTTCGTTGGTCCGAATCCGAGTCGCATTAGTATTGTTCCTGCACATGTATACAAGCGAATTAAGTCAATGCAGCAGAAACTACACGGCCATTGAAGAATGAAACTGCGAAAGGAAATGAACACGACTTACCATGTCGCTCGCATCGTCATGGTGTTCGCGGGCTGCCAGGGCACCGTCCGAGCCCACGTTTCGTTGGTCCGAGTCGTCCGAGTCGCATTCGTATTGTTCCTGCACATGTATACAAGGGAAGAGACCGATCCCACAGGCCAGTTTCATGACGCCACCGCTGCTGCGGCAGCCGCGGTGCATGCCGGTACTTGTAGTGGTCCGGGCGCACCAGCTGGCCGGAGTGCTTGACCGTGCCCTTTTCGAGAGATTTTTCGGTCGTGTGAAGCCGTCTTACAATGGGAGGATTTACGTGCTGTGTTCCTGGATGCTACAACAACAGCACAAGGAATAAAGGCTTGAGTTTTTATGTCTTTCCTAAAGAGCTATAGCTTCGGGAGACGTGGATTCAGCGTATCAACAGGGCTGGACGGGGCGGGAGGTAAGACGTCTTATTAAATGTATGGTGCTGCTTTGAAACTAAATAAGCATATTACGGTGGTTTCTTTTCTCTGAATGTGTAATCATGAAGCTTAGAATACCAATGAATATGATCTTTGCTCACTCTGCCTGCTTATACTCTTACCGGATAGCTCAGCCGCTACTCGCGGTTGTGCATGCCGGTCATTTTGTAGCGCATTTTCCTTATTTTGGCGTTTTCTTTTTATCGCTGCGTACTAATATTATTATTATTAGCAGTTGTAGTGCTGAGGTCTTTTAGTTTTCCATGTTGTGCAAGTGCAGCACCGCGTAAGTGGCTTGCGTTTTTTTTTTTACAACGCAAGTGGCAAGCATGCAGGCATAAGGGGAAGGCAAGCTTATTGATGAGGCTCTCCTAATAGTTCTACCGTACATCAAGACCTTACTTTTTAGAAACGACGTAACGTACTTCACGGCACGCTTGCAACAACTTAGCTGGAATTCGTTGTGCCAAAGGGCGATTAGCTTTCGCGGATCACCCTCGAAGGAAACGGTGCCTCTGTAATCTCGTCCTTTCCGCAAAATAGTTATCTGGCGCATGAACACGGCCGATTTCGCTGCACCTATGCATATGAGTGGCACAAACAGCTGTATAATTACGTGTGTGTGGCGTTGTCGAGTAAGTCTTAAAATTAAAATTAAAATTCCATTTGTCATTTGCCCGTGACTGATATAGAACTTTTTGCATGTTAATCAAGAGGAAGTGATACTGTTGTCTCGCAGTGGTAGCATGCAGACTGGACATTTAAAAGGAACCTGAAAACACAGTAGGTGATGTTCAGTGTGTCATACGCAATAATGCTGGAACTTTTGGTGCTTAGGTTCTCCAAGTTTACCCCACCATGGGACAAGGAGTGTGCCGTGCCCACTTCGAAGGAGTAAAAAAGACTTACATGAACAGAGTGCCCACAATCTTCCCGCTGAGACCGCAAAAGGTTGAAAGGAGGCGACCACTGATAAGGAGACAGGTAATTTGAGCACAAGCAACGCAGAGAAATAGTTAACGTGGTTGCATATGCACCAGAAATTTTGTTATGGCTTAATGCAGGCAATGGCTACTTAAGGTTAAGGGTTGTGCTACTGCGTAAAAAAAGCTATGATGCCAAGTAAACAAACTGGTGTGAAGGTATATAAAATGCAGTATACAAAATCTCACCTGCAGCTGCACACTGTGTTGTAAAAATCACTGAAACGCATGGCTTTTTTTTTTCATTTTCCCCTGACAGCCGGAAGTTCCCAACAGTTCAACTGTAGCACCCCAGCACGACCCAGAAGTCTTAGGCTTTGCCATCACTAGTAGCAGCAGCGACAGTGAGGACACCGCACAGCAAAGCACTCTACTCATGGACCATGCCTACTGCAGCCAAGAGTCAAGCTATGACCAGCTTGCCAACAAAGTTGCTGAACAAAATAATATAATAACTGAGCTAGTAGAAAAAGCTGAAGCTGCTTACGCGGATGTTGAAGAGCTGAACCACCAGCTAAAACGCTCTCAACAGGACCACGCTGAAGCAAAAAAGCTATGTGACTGCCTTCAGCAGAAGAGTAGGTGCTTGCGGCTTGAGCAATCCTGTATGCAGAAGAAAGTCAAGAGGTGCAAGGCTGAAGCTACACAAAACATTGACATCACGTATGAAGCCCTTGTAGAAGATGAAAAGAAGCTGCTTCACATCCAGAAAGTGCTTTGACAGTTTTTGGTCCCTACTTGAACCAGATGCGAAAACGCTGCCGTTCTGGCAGATGAAGGAAACGGAGAACGAGGACCGGAACTTCATCCTGCCTTTGAAGACACAGCTTGTGCTCGTCCTGATGAGGCTACGGCTGGGCCTTGACGGCCTTGACCTTGCATACAGGTACGCTGCCAACATTCAAGTGTGTTTTTTTTTGCATCAGTACTCATTTTTGACTTTGCATAAGGTCCAAGTGGAGTGACTAATGAAACTCAGTTACCATGCCAATACATTTACGGGGGCATTCTGTGTATAATGTTATTAATGAATATACTGTGAGGGAAACAAGCAGAACCCAATCAGCCCTAAAGGGGCCATGAAGACAAAATACAAGTTTGTTTTATTCAAAAGATTTGGTATTTTGTAAAACTTTTAGCGCTTGTCCGAAAGCAAACGAACTTTCATTCACTGAGAAATTCAACAGTTTAAGCCAAAATTTCAGTGTTCCTGCCGAGCCTAGCTGGTTTTGTTAGTTACTTTGTGCATAGAATGCAGCATGCTGTGTATTCGCACGTTCATCAAAATATCAGCAAATCATATGCAGCACTTTTTCACTTATCGTTTAAATGAAAATGAGTGGAAGTAACAAGATGCTTAAACAAAGGGAATTCAGTACCGATGATGATGATGGTTTAATGTTTATGGCGCAAGGCCAACTGGGGCAAAGAGCGCCAAAACAATAGTCGTATATGAGAGGTGATACCTTAAACACTAAGTAAACTCAGCAAAACAAAAGTAAAATCACAAAACGACAATGAGCATGGCTGGTGTATAGGGCCAGATTTCATGATGCGTGATAGGAAATGAGGTTTAAAAACTTGACTTCTGACAAATACTCAAACACACGTTTCACGGAAACTATGGCTTCGTCACCTAGAAAAAACGATGGATGTAGGGGAATATGTTGTCTGTAGAGTTCTCTGAAGTGTTTGTGTCGTGTTGTGTGAAGTGCCTTGCATGTGATTAGTATGTGCACTACGGATAGGGCCTCTCCGCACCTGCTGCACTGGGGGAATTCAGTACCGTTTAAGCATCTTCTGCAATGACATCTTCACTGCAACTGTAGATTCTTTTGTTTCTGCAGCGGAAAATTACTGATGTGCATTTTTTGCAAATTTGTTTTTCGTACAGGTTTGGTGTTTCTACGTCAACCGTTTCGAGGATCTGGGTAACATGGCTGGATTTTTTGGACAACAGGCTTCGCCATGTATGTCAGCACCACTTATCTTTTTTTTATTGCCTTTTGTTTGTGGTCTCTGTGATGGCCGCAACAAATTGCAACATTTATGGGAAGGGAGAAAGGGGGCTGGAAGTTTAGGTATAAAAGGCCAACTGTACACTGATCAGTCGCGTAGCCAGGGTTCTATTTCAAGGGGTGTTTGTCAGCCCCCCCACCTGGCCAGAAATATTGGCCCCCACTACTGCCTTTCTGTCTGTCAAGATACCTGCTAAGAACGCACAAGTAATTTAATTCGCCAAAGCATCCTTTTTTAACCTTACTGCAAGATCGCTCAGCTTGAACACCTTGTTTTCCATTCTAAGACGATCAATTGAATTAAAGTAAATTTCAATAAAAGGAATCGTTACGCAAGTTGGTGCACGCTTGTAAAAATCAGAGCGCAAAAATACAACACAGGGGAAGCACAATGGGACAAGCACTCATTCTCGGCTAAAACTTATTGGAAGCATTGTCACATGTCGCCTCACCTTAAATGTACCCATTTCACTTTTTTTATTCTGTGGGTTGCTACGTGGCTCAGTGCCCGAGGCGTTGTGCTGCTAAGCCCTAGGATGCGGGTTCGATTCCCGGCCATGGCTTCCGCTTTTCTTACGCAGGCGAAAAGCGAAAATGCTCATGTGTTCGAGATTTAGGTGCACGTTAAAGGTTCCCAGGTGGTCAAATTAAACTGGAGCCCTCCACTACGGTGCACCTTATAACCTATGTAGCGCCTGTGCATTATAACTCATAATAAATCAATCGATGAACCTTCTGGGTCTTACAGCACATGCCCAATGCAGTAAATTATTTTATTCATACGTAACGATGCTTCCAAAAAATTTTTGTTGAGAGCATGCTTATCCCAGCATGCTTCTCCTGTGCCGGTGTGTTTTTTGCTAATTTTTAGAGTATTTGAAGATTCATTTAACAGTGTTACAAGCTGCGATGGCTCATCTTGCGGTCTCTACTGCAGAGCAACGCCAGTACTCGCGGCAAAAATCAAAGGCGGAGAAGGTGACTTTTTAAATCGTACATTAAGAGCAATGGGGAGATTCATGTGCATTGAGAATGTAGTCTTTCTTAGATTCTTCGCACAGATCTACCACTCTAAGACAATCACTCCCCGCGCCCGTTCCTATGCCACTGATGATATAATTGTAAAAAATATGAAAACCCAGTTTTCCTTCTTTTTTTTCAGGTCCCAACTTGGATACCTCCCCACCTGTGCGACAAGTACAGGCCACAAGCTTTCATTGACAAGGGCTACACCACTGTTGACGGCATCCTCGACTGCACCGAAATTTTCATCAAAACCCCCTCGTCATTCCGCGTGCAGAGTGAGACCTATTCCTCGTACAAAACGCACAATACTGCAAAAGGGTTAGTTGTGTGCAGCCCGAATGGCTTCGCCATGTTTGTGTCCGATGTTGCTCCTGAGAGGCTGTTTGACAAGGCCCTAACAAAGGCTTCCGGTGTGTTGGAAAAGTTCTCACCAGGGCGAAGTTTGATGGCTGATAGGGGGTTCACCATCGAAGAAGAGAGCAAGGAACTTTCACTGCACTTGAACATAATGCCATTCATGGAAGGACGGCCTCAACTGTCTAAAGCAGATGAAACTGAGACAAGGCTCATTGCAAGTGTGCGCATACATGTGTAAAGGGTTATTCGGAGGATAAAGACCTACAGAGTACTCTCACAGGTGTTTTCAAACAGCATGTCTGGACAACTGAACAAGGTGTGGCATGTTTGCGCACGCTTGACAAACTTTGTGGGTGAACCATTGCTGTGAGCAGGTGTGAATGAAGTCTGCATGTCTGCTGTGAAGGCTGTGCCAGTTCGCTTGCACTACATTTGACTACTTTTTTGGCCATGCAGCACAGCCAGAAATGGGAAGGACATAGGCCTTTGTGCCTGTTCTAGAAACTGCTCACCATCCCTCCAACCTTTTTTATGCACCCTTAGCCCAAAACAAGGAGCAACCCACTTCCTTCAGGAGGGCACGTACGAAGGGCCGTCTCCTTCTCGTGCACATTCAAGCATCATAAGAAATGTCCCTGCCTAGGTTTTGTATTCAAGTTTATTTGCTTTGTTTGCTTGGCCATTCCGTTGTTCTCTACATTTCATGAGCACTACGTCTACTTGCATGAAAAGATGTGTTGTCTGTATTGACCCACCTTTTTTTGTTGTCATAACATATTGCTACCTGTACTGTCAGAATGTACATTATGCATTAGCCATACTCTCTTCATCTCTATGTCACCATTTCAAACAGCGGCATGTTTTGATGCTTGCCATTAAAATCGAAGTGAACCCATGCCTGGCGGTGTTAATGAATAGGTACATACATTTATTTCGATAAGGTAAAAGCTCGTGATCATGGCCATAGTTGCCCATTGAGAAGAATGAAACTGCGAAAGAAATTAACACAACTTACCACGTCGCTCGCATCCTCGCAGTGTTCGCGGCATGCCAGGGCACCGTCCAAGCCCACGTTTCATTGGTCCGAGTCCGAGTCGCATTCGTGTTGTTCCTGAACATGTATACAAGCGAATTAGGTCAATGCAGCAGAAACTACATGGCCATTCAAAAATGAAACTCCGAAAGGAAATGAACACGACATACCACGTCGCTCGCATCCTCACGCTGTTCGCGGCCTGCCAGGGCACCGTCCGAGCCCACGTTTCGTTGGCCCGAGTCGTATTCGTATTGTTCCTGCACATGTATACGTGCAAATTCAGTCAATGTAGCTGAAACTACACAGCCATTCATGAATAAAACTGCGAAAGGAAATGAACACGACTTACCATGTCGCTTGCATCCTCACGGCGTTCGCGGCGGGCCAAGAGTCAACCTCGGAATTTTAAATTCTGCGCCAGGGTTGAGGTAATTTTTGTATGTGCCTCGCTTTCTGCGTTTTTTAAGGCTACCCATATCTGAGCACGAACAGCTTCGCCGACCGAAGGTTTAATGGCACGCTTGACTCAACTCATAAGCGTAACTTAATATTTTCTTTCCTCTACATCCGGTAGCCCAGCCGCGGAAGCATAGCGATAGCTCAGCGTGATCCTGGCATTGCTTGCGTTGCCTTTTCTTGGCGGCGCTGCTAGTAAGTAGACGTGTATTCGCTTCAACCCACAAAAAAAGGGCGCATATTTAATAAAAGCTACTTATTAAACATATATATATATATATATATATAGAGAGAGAGAGAGAGAGCATTTTTGTTTCGCTTTACACACGTCTAAAACAAATATGTTTCGTACTACCAACACGCCGTTGATGCCATTGGCGCTGACGTTGATGCTTGTGTTGCTCGCTCTCATGCCGGATATTTGTTCATGTGAGGCCGTCTTTGTCGGTGTGTGCACCTTCACAGGCTTTCCAAATGATAACCCACGCATACATCCGATATGTGGACAATTGGATGTGTGCCGTCGTTAGTATTAGTGAGATTAAAGATTGTGCTCCTCCAGATACAGAAGACTTCCCAGTAACTCCGCTCCTGGTGAAATGGATGGATGAAAACGGCACAACTAGTTCTACCGTGCGAGAGTACTGCTTTTAGCAGGTAAGTCTTGCACATAGACCTGCCTGCTGAAGTTAATGACATTATTTCGATGGAACAAGCTGGTGGCGTACCAGTTTACTCCGTGCCTGCATGCATGCTCGGCTGGCACCCAGTTACGCGCGCAAGTAGCCGACTAGCAGCACGTGCACGTCTCTGCGCGCATTTTACATTATTTATCACGCGGAAAATTCTGTCACGCCAGCTGCACAGCATATCTTGGCCCCTGCCCATGCCTATGAAAAAAAAATTGTACCACATCACGGATCAACACTAGGCTGTCACGCGAATGCTGTACAGCCGATCGCGCGCTTGGTTAATAGAAATGAAGTCTCTAGGAATTATGCGTAAGAATAAAAAAAATGTGCGCGATGTGTGTGTGTTTTTCTTAGAGATGACCGCTGCGAACGCTAACATGCAAAATTTACTGGTACGTACCCTCACGTCTAAAATAAAAAGCTTTGCTTGCTGTCCATCTGCACCAAGTAGAATGGTTCATGATTTGTGTTAATGCTTGCCAATGTATACCGGAACATTTCGGCACCTGCATTGTTCCAAAATCACTTATCAGTACACTTGCTGAAACCTATAATGGTTTATGTACACAATTTTCTTTGCTGTAGATTGACCTTATGTGCGTGCATTCACTAATACATGCACCTACATATGCCATTTTTAGAGTCTGAGGAACACCCAAAAAAAACTGCAAGGAGAGAAGCGCCTCCGCGTAAAAAAAAGTTATGTGGATGATGAGGAGACAGATGACAAGGATGTTGTGGAGGAGGTAAGTAGCTTTAAAATAGCAAAACTGTTTGACTAACACCTGCTCATTTGCTTTGTAGCCGCCAAAAAGCAAGAGGGAGACCCAGAAGGCCGAAATTCTAAATATCATCAAAACGAAAAAAAGTGCCCTGGCCAACGCTGCGGACGAGCCTTTACGCAAGAAACTACATGTCGCAGAGGACACTATCGCAGAACTGGAGAGAAAGCTAGAAAAAAAAGAAGAAGAGATTGCTGAACTTGCAGCTCTGAATAAGGGCCTGCAACGGGCTGTGATTGCCAGGTTTGCGAGCCACAGGAGTGCAGGCGTCACCTTTTTCTTTACTTCATCAGAAGAAAATGCTGGCCAAGTTTACATGTGGAAGTTGGAATATGTGCTAGTATGATTGCTCATATGGGAAACCTCTAATGGATAGTTTATATGGGAAATTTTCCCTGAAATTATGTTGTGGCTGACAGGGAAATTCATTTTTCTGCATTGGCTAACAGAAAAATTTATTTGTAGCAACTCCTGCATACAGGAAAACTATTTTTGGTTCTGCTTGGGGGCTTCATTTTCTTTTTGTTTCTATTTATACCCCTGTTACACGGGCACTTTCAATCGTGGGCTTCAAAACAATTTGCACAGGCAATGAGAGATGGCATATAACAGTGGGCCAGAACTTGCTGTTTGGCGACTTAGTTGTGCATCCCTGGTTTTAGTCTTTTATGAATAGTTAGCTATCGTTTTCGGCACTCATTAGTATTAGATCATTTGATTAGTGCGACCTTGTTTAGATAACAAAATTGGTTGCATCTTGCATGTACAGGGCTGAAATATCTGAACGAAGTGAATAACGTCATCGACACCTTTTAGTGCAAAAAAATATTTAGACGAAGAATATGAAGACCAGAAATGAGAACCTGTCGTCCACGTCCGTCGTCCAAATTTTTATCATGCCTAAAGGTGTCGGTGATGGAGTTCCAACTAGCTCGAACCCACACGTTATGATGGATAACGTGTGGCTACAGCTGCCTCATGTGGACACTGAAACAAACAAAAAAGCTTCGCTCATTGGACAGTCTAAACTGTTCGCAAGTATACATGCTACCATTAGAATGGTTAAACGCCGTCAATGTGGCAACTGCTTTAGTTGTGGCCTTTGCGACCACTAACTAGGACACAAGTTGGGAGCCACAGCTTTCATGGCTAAGAGGGTCTTTCTATTCACCCCCCCCCCTCAAAAAAAACCATTGTTACGTATGTTGATGGGGCTCATATCAGTAGCAACCTTGTGTCACGTTCTTCACCAGACAGAAACCACATTCAGTGTTTTGCTTGGCAGCGGAGGGGTGTGAAAAGGCCCTAAATAACTAATTGGGGGCATTCATTGGCAGGGTTTAGTCAAGCGTCGCAAAACAGCAGCACACGAATGTAGCTTTCACGGCAAGAATATACATGGCCACAAGAACATAAATGGCTGAACAAACATATTTCTGGTACATTTTTCTGGTGTCATTGCAGATCCTGGAAAATTTGCTGAAAAGCGATGGCAGCACCCCAGGACAAGCTGATTGTGATGAGGAGGTTGAGACTGACGAAAATGTGCTACCTCTGCTGCCAGAGGCTCCCGCTGACCCATCCTCGCCAGCTGCAGATCAACTACCAGAGCATGGCGCACATCCAAGGTCGTTCAACATGGCTACAAGGAACCAGTTCTCGCAAGTGGACTTCAAGGCAACCACATCGTCACAGCAGAGAGCTCACAAGTCAAATTGACGCCAACCAGGTCATCACGTGGAGTCCTTGCAAGGCCACCTTCTGTATCCATTGGTATGTTAAACATATAACACTTTTCAGTCAAGGCAGGCTGACAAATGTTACTTCATTCCACTTGAAAAGAAGAAATCCTAACGTAAGTGGGAGTTCCCACACTCTGCAATGGGCTTGTCACATTTTTTTTTCAGGTATCCAGGTTTCCGTCATTGGGGTGGATTTCGGCTCCCAATGAGACTTTGGATGTCAATGCAGCGATTTGGAGGCTGAGAGCGAGGAAGACGACTTTTGCTGTGACGATGACGAAGCTGACGACGCCGACTACCAACCAGTCAATGAAGAAATACTGGAGTACGTAACTGCATGGATGAGGCTATTTGTTTTTAAACCAACCTTTTCTCCTTAATAACGTGTTTACGTAACTCGTCCTCCAATCACTGCAGTTGGCCTTAATGCCGACTAGTAGGGGGTCTAGCTACTTCATTTAGCCTATGTGGCAGGGTAGCGGCAAAGTAAAAACACACACAAAAAACGGTTATGTGTTACATGCCTTGCAACCCCCTACCCTCCCCTCCTGTTCTTTTAGGGATGGCGAAACATCTGAAGCCTGTGATGAGGAAAAGAATGGACAGCAAGAAACTCATCAGAGCCACATTTTTTAGTGGAGGAGGCTTGACTAAAAAGGCTGCTAACAGTTTGCCATGACTGCCTCTCCCCCCTGCCACACTAAGATTGTGCGCGAGGGTACGCCGGTGTATGTGCAGGGAAAATGTGCTGCTGGCCACAATGTTTTCTGGACCAACCAGGAAGTTGTTCGGCAGCAGCCTATCCTCAAACTGAAGATCTGCGCTGCAATACTTTTTTCGCGGTGCAACCCCCATATGAGCTCGAGAATACTGGTATCGATTGGAATACCCGTAGTGACGCCGCCGACGTTCTTCACAATACAGCAAGATCACCTGTGGCCAGCAATCAACAAGGTGTGTAGCAACCCTAAAGAAATTCACAAATTGGTTTTCGACAATGGCACATTTATTTACTGTTCCTTTTTTTAGTTTTGGACTGCTAATCAGCAACAGCTTCTAGACAAGGCCCAAGGCTCGCCGGTCAAGCTTGCTGGTGATGGCCGAGCGGACTCCCCTGGCTTCAGTGCAAAGAACGGCACGTACTCACTTCTAGATGTTGAAAGAAACAAAATTCTTCATTTTGAAGTCATGCAGGTTCGTATTGACTGAAGCCACTTTTATTTTAATCAAGCAGTATATAATGTTGTCCAAACAGCAAACCTGTCTGGTAGTGCAGTAAAATGTGCCAGGTCGTGTACACTCAAGTTGCGCAATCTGGGAAGTAACAGGGCTGCGTGTCACTTGTTTCAGTCCAATGAAGCCGAGGGAAGTTGCCGCATGGAACTTGAGGGCCTGAAAAGGTCGTTGATGTTCCTGGAAGACCACGGTGTCGCCGTCGAGCTGATCGTGACAGACAGGCATGCACAGATCAAGTGCTTGCTTCGAAAGGAGAAGCAGAGCATCAGGCACGAGTTTGACGTCTGGCATGTGGCAAAAGGTACTTCTGAGGAGTTCGTTATGCTAAGTTACAGTTGCATATTTTTCATATCTTATCTGCTATTGAAGTAAAATTTAGAGGTATAACACTCTGTGGTGCTGCTAAACTATTGTGCTTGTGCATTTACATTTGTATCAGGTGTTTCAAAGAAGCGCCATGCCGCAGCCAAGCAGCCTGGCTGTCGCGAGCTCTAGCCGTGGATAAAGTCAGTGTCAAATCACCTCTACTGGTCGGCTGCCTCAAGCAGGGGATGCCACGAGATGATCGTCGCCAAGTGGCAGTCCTTGCTGAACCCCATTCGAGGCGTGCACACACACGACAGCAACCTGTTCCCTTCGTGTGTGCACGGTGAGACTGAACCAAGGGATTGGCTTCAAGAAGGTAATACAACAGATGCTTGCTGTAATTTGCCTACTTTGTAGCACCACCTGGGAATAGGGAGGTGAAGCTCAAGTTTGCCAAGCAAGGGCAGCGCCGATTTTATGATGAAGTGGCAGCCTTGGATTTTCCTGGAAGTGAGGGGGGTTTCGCGCCGCGCCTTGGAAATGCTTGGTTTAGTGGCTCGTGCAGCTGGCGGAGGCTTTGTTCGCATTTTGGAGTAGGGGGGATGAATGCCGCAGGTGGTGCAGGGAGACGGAAGGCCCTCGGGAAGTTCTAGCGCGTGCACATTGAGCAGCATGCGCGGTTGTCAGAAACGGCCAGTCGGTAAGAAGCGGACGGTGAGAACCAAAAAAAACAAAAAAAAGGTGGTGAAAAAATCGAGGCCTTAAATTTTTTTCCGTTCCCTTTACTGTTTTTCCACCTCCACTAGCAGTATTCTAGCTTATTGCACAAGGCAACCACATTTTGTCATAGCAGTGTCTGCATGATCATAAAAAAACGAAGAAATAGTGGAAAACGCGTGGAACGCAGAGTCTCGAGCCTTGCCAAGCTGTTCTGCTTTTACCGCACTGCTACCCTAACCCGTAGTTATACTCCAGGCGAATCAGTCTCTGCAACGAACATTGTGAATGAAAATTTCTTCAAAGACAAGCAAAAGGGAAATGCAGCGTTCTCAGTGGACCCAGCATGTGCCTTTTTAATCTGCCTTTCATAGGAGGCAGCTAATTATTTCAACAGCCATAAATAATACGTCGACAGGAATCAGTCGCATTTCTTGCAAGCCTCAGTGTTTCCACGGTCCTTAAAATCTGGATGTTAGAAGCATGAACACGTGAAGGAAGTAGCAAACAAGAGAAAAATGCCCCACGACAAATTGGACAGCTGTCACCTGGCTGCTGCAAAGACGGCAGCTGACGACCACCCAACAGTATTTTCATACCGTGAAACCATGGGGGCACTCGGCCTGTCGAGCAGTGCGTAGCAGATAACGCGTCTCTAGCAGGCAGCAGAACAAGCATCGGCAAAAATGAACTCAGTAACTACGTGTAAACCAAACCAGATGTACACATACTAACACGTAGTGCTTGGTAAGTCGAAAGAAAATTTTACCCAGTCCTCATCTTAGCGCGGGAACTGCAGCACGTGTGCACCGAAAAAGCGTTTGCCAACGCGGTGGCAGCTCCCCCATCTTCTTGGTGAGGATGCGGGAGCTTGTCACACGGCTGTTTTCGATTTTTGCCTTCACAAGCCCCCCTGCCAAGACGCGGCGGCCCTCTCGGGTCCCCGGAAGTAGCGAGGACGCGTGACGTCTGGGAGCAGGAAGTCGAGATTAACGTAGAGGCCGCATTGGAGTAGCATTTTTCCTCCCTGCGTGGAGGAAGTGTTTACTTCTGCAGGCAACTCAATAAAGCTGTCCTCTCTCTCTCTCTTCACCAGAAAAAAAAAAGGCCACTGCAACTCAAAAACCTCACATACTCGAGATCAGCTGTACAGCACCTTCGCCACTCGGGCATGTGCCTGCAATGTGCAGCACCGTGCTTGCAAAATATTCCATGGCTAATGCAAATACAGGTGTCTCAAAAATAGAAAACTATGGTGCTGTTTATGATGCAAAGCTGGCTACAGTAATCATTGAAATAAAAAAAGGATCACCTTGCTGCTCACTGACCTCTAGCCCCAAATTTTTAATCTAAAAATGAATATGCTAATGTTAAGGGATAGATATTGCCAATATTATTTGTGTCCAATGAAATAATTGACAGATTCATGCTGCTACTCTGGCCTCAAAGTAATCAAACGGGCCTAAACAGTCAAGAAATGAGAAAGACAGTCAAGCAAGAAAGAAAAAAAAGTCAAGAAATGAGAAAGGGTGTGGCACAGTGAGTATTTCAGTGCATTTTGGTAACCTACTCACTCCTTGCTTAGCATACCTAGCAATAATCTCTAAAGCAGCCGGAAACGGTTTTTGTTGGTTGTTTGACAACTTCTAACAAACTGTTCTGACTATTCTTCCATCGCACAGGGAAACTGACAGCAGAGGAGCACTGCCAAGTGACCACGGAGATGTTGACGGGACAGGAGGACTGCCGACTCATCGCGAGGATGATGAGGCCGGGCGTGCTTATTCATCCGAGCAGTAAGAAAATAGAATGTTCATTGTGCAGAAAGTTTGCTGTCATTTATCAGGGTTCAACGAAAAAGGCACTGCACACGCACAGACCTAGCCAAAGGGTTGGAAGGCTACATTTGGTTGCTGGAATGCTACAAAGGGCTATATTTGAAGCCATGAAAAGGAAGGACCCATTGAAGGCCCATTGGGTGACCCATTAGGGGGCCCATCGGGTGACCCATTGGGGATCCAATTGGTTGGCCAATGGGTCGGCCAATTGGTTGGGCAATGGGTTATCCAATGGGTTGGCCAATGGGTTGCTCGGCCAATGGGTGCCTAAAACATCATTGGCTGGCCTATTGGGAGACCAATCGGCTGACCAATGGGCTGGCCATATGGTCAATTGGTTGGCCAATGGTTTTTTTCAGCTGGGCCTTTTGGATTTTTTCAGCTTGCCTAGCGGTGTCGTTCAACTCGGGTGGTGCGGACAGGAATTCGTTGTTGACGTCAGGCGGGATTACTAGGCAAGAGTTAGCCAATTTCTCCACTTTTGGCACTACTTCCCATGGTTGGCCTGGCCCAAAGGCCTCTCCCATGATGGCTCTTGATCGCTGGGGTAAGTCACTGCTTGAAATCCATCTCCCAAGGAGGCACTGCACCGCTGGGGTGAGTCAGCGCTGCAACCATCTCGCCCGGTGGTCTCGCGCCACATTGGAGGCTTGGCGCAGAAAACTCTCTCGTTGGCGCCGTATTCCTGGGGCGAGTTTACCTATACAGCTTTCCCTCAATGGTGCCACAGGGCTTGGGCCAGCAGTGGCTGGATCTCGTCCGCGGTCCCTCGATTGCCGTAGTGCCCTTCGGTGGTTACCACTTTTGGCCGGCCGGTGGCATTGCTGGGGTAAGAAGTTGTCAGGGCTCGAGTCAATGAACGTCTGCTCAGAGGGCGGTGAGTGCCGTTGTGGCAAGATGCCTCAGCTGGTCCGTCCTGCCGCTTGCAGGGCTTTTCCTCGCACACGATGGCTCCAAACAGGTCTCTTAGGAGGAGGCGGCTTGTAATCCAGTGCTGCCTGCACGGAAGCTTCAATGGCCAAAGCCTCTTGAGCAAGGTCATCAAAGCCCGAGAGCTGCCGGAGTCGGAATTATGGCCGGAATCTTGGATGACTCTGGAAAATAGCCCTGGTGACCTTTTCCAGTTCGGGCGCTTCCAGTTCCGTGTGCTCGTACAAATCCTGTATACACATCTTCGCTGTTTGTAAACAAACACGAATGCACCGAACGGTTCGCCCCAGAAGACTTGCGGTGCGGCACTTCCGGTAATGGTTTTTAATGGTCGCGGCGGTGTGTTTAGAGCGATGTCTAGCGACTACATGAAGGGGCTCGACGTCGTCGTACGGGAAAGGTACAAGCAGAAACTGCAGTGGCGAGGACAAGAGTTGCCGGATCCGCTGGATAGGGAAGTTGTGCAGTTCAGCTTTTCGACTGGAGCTAAAAACCTGCCTCCTGTCACGCCCGGGGACATATTTATGTATCTGGTGGAATGTGTGTGCTTCTACACGAAGGAACAATTCAAGTGCTACAAAATCAGTGACGCATACAATGTGATTGTAAGCGGTGAAGTGAGGCAGCTCGTGTCATTCAAAGCGGGTGAACGCGGCGATGGCATTGATATTCTTACTGCAAAAGTCGAGGCAAGCCAGATGCTGACCAAACAGTATGAGCCATGGTGTATTGCAAAAGACGACGGCACTGTTGTTACTGCCCTCTGCACCTGTCTGGCAGGGTGAGTATCGATTTCATGCACAATCGTGTAAACTTGGGTTTTCGGCAAGCTTGTTCAACGCTTGATTGCCAACGTGTTGCTGAGGCTTCGTTTCAAGGACAAAGATACAGCAGTGTGCTTGAAAGATTTTGAAACAGGTTGCTAAAAAAGAAGTTTTGATTATTTCCTTTCACCACAAACCTAAACACGTAGATGAGGCGCATACACCACTTCGTTAGCAGCTGTTTAGATTTACTTGATTTATAGTTTTTCTCTGCACATTTCTACAAAAGTACAAGACCTAAGGCGCACAGCACCTGACGAGGGCTGTTGTACCTGCATTGTAGTTTACTATGCTATGGTAAACAGTGAAACAAAAATTAACTTTTTGTTCTACTTCTCACTATTTAAAACAGCAGTCATTGACAGCAGATCGGACAAGAAATCCACATTTCACATTCCAGTTGCTTCATGCATAGCTGAAGCTTATCGGTTACGCCACCGTATGTGTTTTAGCATTTTGCATTTTTATTGTCCACCAACTCAAGCATCTTTTCTAGTCTCCCGTATTTCTTGTCGCTGTGAGGGCTTGCCCACCAGTACACGCGCTATGGCCAGTACTTGTAGGGCAGGCTTTTTGGCTGTATATGTGCAGAAATACAACATTCCTTTTTCACATAGTGGTCTACATTTCCATACTCTTATCTTGCTTTCAGACTTGGAGAATGCTGTACACACGTTGCTGCACTGCTGTTTTACAGTAAGGCCCATGTGAAGTTGGGCATGAACAAGGCGTCGCCAACTGATGTTCCATGCAAGTGGATTGAAGTGGCAGGAAAAAGTATAGCAAGTTTCCCATCAGCTACTTGCTTTGTCCGATCATTCCATCTTTTTAAAATGTACTAAGGCTAACAAAAAATTTCTCAGGCTGCGCCAGCCAGCAAAATTAATTTCTTCAAGCCCAAAGTTGGGGCACCAATAGACCAGCCAACACGCAGGGCCCAGCAGGATGTGCCACTGTGGACAGACGAGCAAGTTTGCAGTTCTTGCTCTCAGCTGAAGGTGAGTACTGGGGTCAGATTAATCAATGCACACACATAATACGTCTGCTCTGCTTCTTTGACTGAGACATGAACAGGACTGATCACTTTGCATCTGAGTTATTACAAGTGTTTGCATGATCGCATGTACGTTTTCTTAATCGCAAAAGTCTATCTTCAAAGTGCCAAGCAATGTGCATTACATACCTTTATTACGTCACAGTATGCACACATAACACCGCGTCGTAAGTTTGACAGGTGTCTTCAAACTGGACTGAAATTTTTTTTGCCTCTAATAAATATTGATTGAACTCTGCAGTCAAATGCCCCAACAACACTTTTGCTGACATCAGTGAGCGGCAGTGAAGCCACCAATTCAGCTCCCGAGACAGCTGAATATTACCCTGAACCACCAACCAAGCAGCCGGAGGCGTCTGCCACTTTCCCACAAGGCGATATTTACAAAAGCATTGGCCTAGACACGGCCACAGGTATGAAGCTTAGTGCTTCCCAATGTGCGGCGATAGAAGAAAATACACGTGGACAATCGAAGTCGTCAGCATGGCTAGATGAGCGAAAAGGCCGGCGAAAAGAGTGGCAGCATGCAAGAGTTGTGCTGATGGACTTGCCGCCGAAATAATGGGCTACGTAAAAGCACCACGTGTCGCAAACATCCTTTGGGGATTAGAGATGGAAAGTGAAGCAAAAATAGCTTCCATCAACTATGAACATGACAAGCATAGTTAACTTATGCTCAGTGAATGTAGTTTACATGCGTTGGCTGAACTGCCATTTCTAGCAGCTCGCCTGATGCTCTTGTATCGTGCGTATGCTGGAAAAAGCTGTGCTGGAGATAAAGTGTGCTGCATCGCTCAAAGCCAAGCCACCTGTAATAAATTTCAGGAGGCAGGCCTATTTAGATGAAGACCTAAAGCTAAGGCATAACCATGGTTACTATGCCCAGGTTCAGGCCCAAATGGCTGCTTCGGGGCTGAATAAGGCAAACTTTGTTGTATTTACAAAGGAATGCTTAACTGTGGAGGTTCTTTGCTTTGACGAAACATTCTGGGCAGCTACACTACAGAAAGCGACTGCTTTCTTTTTGAACCATGTATTCCCCGAACTGCAATCACAGAGAATCCGCAATCAAATAGAAAGTTCTAAAAGGACATGCGAGTGCCATGGCACCAAATCTGGATGTGTCATTGAATGTTCAGTATGTAGTACAGCTTTTCACCTGAAGTGCATAAAACTCAAGTGCACACCAAAATCAAGGGTGTGCATGAAGTGTGTAAATACCTGTAATGTCTAAAACATTGTATGCATAAAATGTTATGCCAGCTGCACTCAAATTTTGCATCAGCAAAATTTATTTTGTACGTGCAGTGCATACCCCCAAATCAACTGGGGCATGAGTGCTCTGAATTATTCGGCCCCTCCTGTTGGCATACTGAAAGTTGTGAGTTTTCATGATATGCATTCACTTTGCAAATGGCATATTCAGTCAGTGTGTCAAATAATAAATTCAGATATTTTAAATGTTTGATGCATCATTGCATGCACAGTTTGTTACACGCACATCACTAATGTGTTACTGCTTCAAACCAGTTAATTTGCTCAGTACAAAAACGTTTCCCCTCCCTGAAAGATATACTTTTTGAGAGATTATCTAACTTTATGTATAAAAACAGCTCACAATACTATGCATTGCAAGCATGTAAACTCAACAGCACTGGTAGACAACATAGTTTTTATTCATTAATTGTCCAGTTGGAAGGGGTACTATTTTGTACACTTAAATAGGCATCCTGAAGTTCATATAAAGAGAAAGGAATCATTGTTCACACAGGGCACGAGAAGGAAACACACAGCACACTTAAAGGCACTGGCCATCTTCTTATGGGAAGATTTAGATGCACACTGGGAGGTCACTCAGCACGTCACCAGTTACTCATGCACATCGTTCTCTTTAGGATCACCGCTGATTATGGGAGGCTGGAGGTTGACGAGCGCGCTACATACGGTGAGAATCTTGTCTATAGTTGTGAAATTTCTATCTCCTGGTCGCTTGACAAAACTAATGGCAGCACAGTCTGAAATACCCTAAATACCTTCAGCCTCCGTATTGCCCTCTCAACATGAATTCACACACTTGACATTTTTCTTGATGTTGTGACCTCGCCTCCAGGTAGCTGGGCACGTTCCTTTGTCCTCGATGGCATTAGAAGTCTTGCTCCATGTGCACCAAACATTTCACAGCGAAAGCCTGTCTACAAGAAAAACGTCGCCTTCTATTTTTTTCCAACAGTCCACTATTCAGTGTCAGCTCCTTGTCAGATGTGCGTCCACCCCAAGCTTTCGAAATAAACGTGATGGCACCTGTGGGAAAGGTCACTACAAGTAGCTTAATTGTGTTATGGTGCTTGTAACTGGAATAGGTGTGGCTTCGGGCAGTCATGGCTGTTGGCCTTTGTATAAATATTTCCGTGCAGTCGATAACACCTCTGACACCATCAAACAGAAGGTCCTTAAAGGCTGCTGGTCAGTGGGCTTGCACCGATTTTCGAGACGGCCAAACGATGAACCTTCTGAGATTGTCTGCCAAGACATCCAACCAAGAGTGGAATATCACACTCACGGAGCATGGTGAGATGCCAAAATGGCATGCAAGGTCTTTCGCAAGAAGTCCTAGACGAAGCCGCGTGAGTACCAGGATGAACTGCTGCTCAGCATCAAAGAGTGTTTTTGTAGCTGGCTCCCAGATAGATAGCACCATATTCAGCAGACAATTGAACATGTGTACAGACACAAGACCCGTGTAGAACTTAACAGTCTTGTCTGACTCCATGACCTTATCTCTGGTCAATTTGGAAATGGTCAGTGTTTCCAGTTTCTCCACAGTCTCCAAAATTTTTTTCTTGGCAGCAGCCAACTCTTGCTCCAAATAATCAAGGCGTTCTTTCAATACTGCATTCTCTGACAGGCAACTAGAAACATCTTTCATAGTCAGCTCTGTCTGAGTTTCGAAACTACAAGTATCCTTGCCAGTGTCACTTTCAGCACATTCAGAGGCAACCGAGGGGACTTCGGGGGACCAGGGGACAGTTGACACACATAACTGAATTTCCAAGCAATGCATTGTGCTTGGCCACTCCAAATACTGCCTCCATTTACATTTAGCCGACTCAACATGGATTATTCAGTCGAAAATTTGTTTTGCGTCTCCATGCTGCATTCTAAAAGCACATGAACAGGCAATGGCACCATGGGTGATCCCAACCTAGATTGGAAGTATATGGTCCATTTCATTGTTCATTAGCAAGTTTGACAACTGTTCGGAAGACCATGTTACAAAAAAATTTTAACCACTAAGACTGCCAGCTTCTCAGATGAAAAACCATTGTTACAGGACTCAGGGCCCATGTGAAGCGCTTCCACTCGCGCCCTATGCATTCTATGCCCTATGCAAAGTATGCACACTAAAAAGTACAGCTGATCAAACTAAAGTACATCTAGAAATATCACTAATGTGCATCCAAGTACACAGTAAAAAGGAGGCATCGTACAGCAGCTCAAACAAACCTATTCGTGGTTCTGAACGAATACACCTCCATTTACTTGTAGGTTTTCAAGAATATAGGAAAGGAACGGTGCACTAAGCTGCGGAGTAATTTAGATATTTCTAATGTGCGGCAAATCCCTGACATACAGGCATCCTTCATGATTGTAATTAGATAATGCTGGTGTCAGAACAAAAATACACACAGTACTGCGGAAACTTGAGCACACCTTTACAAATGAGCAGGCGGGGGTCACTGTGCAGAGTCCAACATGCAGTGTATTGTCATCTTGCGATGCCCCAGTTCAGTGCATCTAAACAATGACAAAATATGACTGCTAGACTGCAACGCTCGTGTGCCAACAAGGTGACCGCAGACAGCTGACACCCTCTATAGCCATGGCCAATGACTAATTCATGGCCACCCAGGAGAGAGGACACCACAGAGGGGCACCAATGTGGCCCATGCCTCTGCACAGAGTGCCGTGGAACACTGCATGAGGCAGATGAAAAGTGGGCTCTATTGCTTGCAGCGTTATCGCACTCTTCACAACCAGCCAGACTGTGCAGCAACCATCACTGCAGCCTGTGCAGCACTCAACATTGCACTGCTGTTGGAGCAGCCCTAAAGTGACTATTAAATGACTATGCCAGCCAAGAAAGCAGTGACAGTGAACAGGTTGGGCCTGCAAGGTGAACCTCCATGAGGCGACGCTTGTCCCTGCAAGCAAAAGCTGCTCGGCACAGACTGGTGACCCTTGCAGCTGCCCCATAATGGCAGGACCTTGCCCATCTACAGGCAGCATGCCGAAGTGATTAGAAGAAATGAGTACAGTAAATACTAAATCGCACACGTGTGCTGTACGATGACAAATTTGTGCAACTCTGTCGTGCCATTCGACTGAGAACAGAAATGTGTTTCACATTACTTCGGTGTTCTTTATGCTGCTGTTTTCTTCATGAGCATTATAAAAACTGTGCATTATAAGTATAATTACTGAGCATTAAAACTTCTTACAGAAACGTCTGACATATCCACAAAATTTTTGAAGGTACATCAACGTAGTCGGCTGCACTCGGACCTCTTATCTCGCAATCAGCTTTCGAAGGTGCATTTCCAGTTCAGTGTAGTGCTGATAATTGAGAAATCCCTCACTAACTATGAGCCACCTTAGCAAGCTCATCCACGTGCTGTTCTTGGGATACATTACCGTGATTGTAAGTGTTGTCCATTTTTTGAAAAAACTAAAGTGCTCGATAAGAGCCATGACTCGTTCAAGCGGGAAATAACAAACGTGCGTGAAATTGTGTGCGCAGGTGATGTATGCATTAGTGTCGTTTCACTATCGTTACAGAGCAAAGAAATTACATTTCTTGGTGGGGTCCAATTTGTTAGAGACGGCATGCGTGTCATGGTGAAAGTGTGCATTTTTTGTAGTTCACGCGGGGAAGAAGTAATCTTGACGTGTTTGAAATGACTGAAGAAACAGTCCGCCGGCATTTCCACCTCCCAAAGGGGCCTGTCTGACGAGCTGCGAAACGAACTTAGTCGGCGGCAGCGCAGGCTCAGTACCGAGGACAAACTGATAAGCGTCCTTCAATTCTTTTCTACCGGTGGCTTTCAGTCACCTGTCGGTAGCAAAGTAACGATATCACTGTTGCAGTCCTCCGTGAGCGGTGCATCCACACCACCGCCAAGGCCATCACACGGGCCGGCAACTGCGCGGCTGGGTGCATTTTTTGCGCACTCGTGCCTGGTGCACCGCCGTAAAAGCCACGTTCCTGCACCACTAAAAAATGCCCGGTGTCACCGGGTGCGTGGACAACACGCTCGTAGCCTTCTTGGCACCACAGCTGCCTGAGCATGAGCGACAGGTGTACTTCTCCCGGACAGGATATTACGCGTTGAATGTGTTGATTGTATGTCATTCCAATTCAATTACGCTACCATTGCTAAGGATCACATGTATTTGCTGAATGTTCCACATCATTCTACAGGTCTCCAATACCAACTTGCGAATACTGGACGCGGACCAACGCTTCCTGGGGCCTTGCAACAGCTCCTTCGCATAGCGCCAGTCAGTCTTGCAGGAGCGCTTGCTCAGCCAACCCAACAGTGGTGTGGAGACTGGGTGCGCATATAACATAAGCAACGCAAGAAATTGTGTTTGGAGGGTACATTTAGTGTGCTTGGCCGACCAAAAGAGAAGCAAGCAATACACAGCTGTGTGAGTGTGTGTTTCACGTTTTTTTTTAAATGTACCACTCCCTCACAGAAACAAATTGACAAGTTTTTCAAGCCACTCAGTAAAAAAAATGACAATTTTTGAATGTTTTTTTTTCAGACAGTCTGACTTTTAGTACGCTGTCACAGCCTCTTGAGGGTTCGAAAATTCTGTTGGCGACTGTATAAGGCACACACTCGTAGACCTGTGGGGCGGCGACACTCTCGCATGCTACCATGCTTGAGACAAAACGAAACAGTGTCGCCTTCACCACCACGGCAAAAAGCTTACATCTATCTGTAAAAACTTATGGAGAACTGCCATCCCCATAGGCGAATATTTCAATTTGGACAGCCCAGAGTAAACACCGATTTCGGGGACTAAGAAAACAAACATTGAGCTGTGCACTAAGTTTGAGCCCACCCAGGTGATGAGGTTCGGACAGATGGAACATTTATATTTGCGGTCAGAACAGCTACTGCTGAGACACCCTGCATAAGCTCGTTCTGTCACCTTGACGCTTACAGCAGGCCCTTTACTTCTGTATAGAATAACAAATTGGCTAGACGTCACACTCACTAAAAAGGAGAGATCGTACAGCACCTCGAACAAACCTACTCGTGTTATGAACAAATACACCTTCTCCATATACTTGTAAGTTTGCAGAAATATAGTAAGGGGTCGGCACACTAACCTGCGGAGTAATTTGGACTTTTTTATTCTGCAGCTAAATCCTGACATCCAGGCATCCTTTATGATTGTACCTACATATAGGAAAAGCAATTATTCGGGTGTCAGAACAGAAACACAGCATTGCGGTAACTTTCTCACCCCCTTACAAATCAGCAGGTGGGGCCACTGAGCACAGTCCAACATGCAGTGCCTTGCCATCTGCCCATGCCCCAGTTTAGTGAGAATAAACAATGACAAAAAATGACCCCTGGACTGCAACACCTGTGTGCCTCGGTGATAGTAGATACCCCTGAGAGCCATGGCCTATGACTCCGGTTCCTGACACCAGAGGGGCGCGTCAAACATGACCCATGCCTCTGCCCAGAGTACTGAGCAACGCTGCATGGGACTAATGAAAAGTGGGTTCATTTGGTTGCAGCAATATTACATTCTTCACAACCACCCAGATTGTGCAACTATCATCGCTGAAGCCTGCGTAGCATTCCACAACATTGCACTGCTGTTGGAGCAGCCCTACAGTGACGATTAAATGAAGACTCCCGCCAAGAAAGCAGCTACAGTGAACAGCTCAAGCCTGCAATGCGAACCTCCATAAGGCGATGCTTGTTCCTGCAAGCGAAAGCTGTTCGGCACAGACTGGTGACCCTCGCACTGGCCCCACAACGGCAAGACCTCGCCCATCTACACACCGAAGTGCTTAGAAGGAATGAGTACAGTGAATGCCAGTGAGTGAGATGACCAATTTGTACAACTGATGTGCCATTTGACTGAGAACCAACATGTGTTTCATGTTGCTTTGGTGTTTTTTATACAGCTGTTTACTTCATAAGCTTCATAACTGTGCATTATAATTATAATTACTGTGCAACAAAAGTTCTGAAAGATACGTCCGACATATCTACAAAATTTTTTTAACGTCAGCGTAGTCAGTTGCCCTTGGACCTCTTCAATCTCACAATCGGCTTTCGCAGATGCATTTCCAAGTTAGTTCAGTGTAGTGCTGATAATTAAGAGATTGAGAAATCCCTAACTATGAGCCACCGTAGCAAGCTTATCCAGGTGCTTTAAGCCATACGAGATGCCAAGGCAATCATAACTCTTACGGATACATCAAACGTATGCACAGTGTTTTTAAAGGTATATCCAACTGTCCGAACACCATGCTTGCTGTGTACAGCCTGATCAAGCCACCAAAGCCCCCTTTCTCGTCCGTGTCTGTTTGCACTTAAGTTTCACTCATGGATGTTCACCAACTAGCTCGTCTCTCCATTTTGCTTGGATATACTGGACTTTCACGAGTATCGAAACAGACTTAGCTCTAGATAGTGGCACCATGCTTGGATAATGAGCAAAGTATACCGAAGTTTGCTCCTCAAAGTCTCACCAGACACTTTAGAGTGGTACTCAGTTACATATGACACAATAAAGAGGCTATTCATTTATGCGCGCCCACGTATGAGCAGCCCCCCTGTGCGCGCAAGCTGCTGTGGTTGACCACCCAATGAGCTGCGCCATCTGTCGAGAGCTGTAAACCACGAGCGAAAAAATTGCCAGAGCAGGAGCACGATTAAACAACAGCAACGTGCTGGTGCTTCCATACTGATCACTTGTGTGCTGTGAATAAACACCGCTTGGAATGGTGGCAACCATTTGCGGAATCACTGCTGGCAGCAGTGAACTAAAATTTACGGCCCAGCACCATGTGTTCTACGGTTGAGTTGATGACGTTCAGCTTCGGCGGCTCAAAAACCGAGACCTTGCCCGGTCTTCTGGTGGCGCTATCACTGCAGCCGGTGATCTTGTTGCCATGTATGTTGGAGGCAACAACCAGTTCACACTTGGGCCCAACAACCCAAGTGCAGCAATAAGCGAACGTTTGGAGGCAAGACATTCTTTATGTCAAAATGCCCGTGTGAAAACACTTGTCTAAATAATTCGTGCTCTAACTGTTCGTCGTTGAAAATGAGTTTATTAATATTGTCCTTATTGCTGAGCCATGTGCTGTTCCCGCTTTAGGCCGGTTTTAAAGTGCACAGGCTGCAATGTTGTGTCGCGTTTCACGATCGAGATAACATCAGCGATACACGCAATGCAGACAGTTCCGGCCCTGCAAACGGGTGCTGTAGCCTTGATCAGGCTGGAAAAAGAAGTCCCCTCATCCTTCGGATCCTGTTGACAACCACAGCACTGATTTACGCATCACTTGCAGCTACCAGTGGACGTGGCTAACGCTGAAAGAAATTGTTTACTAATGTCTACAACCAGGTTCACAGTTCGCGTAGATCAACGTTTGCATCCATAATATGTAAAACAGTTGTTCTGTGACTACATGAATGACTAAAACAACCACTGTTACAGAGGTATACTATTTCTTTACCTGCTAAATCACTCGTTGCCTAGTACTACAGTGCCTTCGTTGCAGAACCTGGTAAGAAGTGTTCAAGAGCGGGCCCAGTACGTCCTCTTGTACAATAGGTCGTTGCTTAGCTCGTTGCCTAGTGCTACCGTGCCTTCATTGCAGAACCTGGTAAGAAGTGTTCAGGAGTGGGCACAGCACGTCCTCATGTACAATAGGTCATTGCTTAGGACAATAGGTCGTTGCTTAGCTTGTTGCCTAGTACTACATGCCTTCGTTTCAGAACCTGTTAAGAAGTGTTCAAGTGGGCACAGCACGTCCTCGTGAACGAGTTATGTGCCGAAGAGTAACTAGTTCAGGTCTGCAAAAGAGGCCGACCACCTGCACCTAAATCGGCTGCTTGTGCGAAGACAGGCCACATTGGGTGTCAAAAACATGCGCTGCTATTGCATGTCTTCCTTCACTATAGCTAATTTATCTGGAACAACTGACTGGTAGCACTATTTAAGACCTTCAACGTTTGTGGATATACCTGGTATCTATTTTAGTTACATTTAATTCCTTCCAGTACTGTACAAAAGTCGCATTCAATTGTCAGGCTTTGTAGTACTATTAAGCAGCTCTCACACTAGTACTTCAGTGCCTGGACTACAAAAAAGTCTAAATATCCTTCTCTATGTATAGCAAGGTGTTTCACCAAAACCACAGATATTTCAGTGATTTTGTTTTGTCACATGCATGCAGTGGTGTAAAATTAAATAAGGGGTTTTACGCACTAAAGCTATATAGAACGCAGTGGTTTAGGGCTATTGCTTAATTGAGACCACTTAAGGATCTTGACACACAGTGTTTTGTTTTTGCTTCTGTCAGTGGTCGCACTGAATTGTCTGACAGGCAGCTTAACGTATTCAAAAGCTGCCAGAAGGAGCTGTTCCCAGCCCTACAGGAAGTGCTATGCGGCATGCCAGAGTTTCTGTGCTATCAGTAGAGCACTGCTTCCGGTTCAAACGATATGTACCAGCAAACTGGTACTTCCTTCGCGGGCTTTACCCTGACGGCCCGTGAGGTCCCGGAGCTCCCCACCTGGTAGACAGACCGGGAGCCCATCGGCCAAAGCTTGGGCAGGGCTCTGACGGCCATTGTTAGAGGCTTCTACCCTTCGCTTTAAACTCACTGCCACGGTTGGTTAAAGCCCGAGTATGGGGGCTCGTGGTCCGCGGTGTCGCCAGTACTGTCACCTTGAATACACACAAGGTGCCTCGTGGTGCGAGGTTCAGACTAAATTCTAGAACTACAAGCCAATAAGCTCACACGATTCCTCTCTTAAAACAACCACAACACCAAAAAGAGGAGCACCTGTTCGAAGCAGATTTAAAGAAGTAGCAGCAAAAAACAAAAAACAGCAGATTGTCTGCTGGCATCTTAGTTGGTGAAGTCAGCCACTACTCCATGGACAGCCAGCAAGCAATCAGCTAATTTCCCCGGCCACTTTATTCGCAGGAGAAAGTGTGGCAGCCCTTGTAAGGCCATTTGAGTACACAAATGCATGCATGATCTCGGATTGAACATTCTTCAACTATCAGCGAGGCCACTTAGTAACCAGCCATAAACACAGTAAAAAAACTAGTGACTACAAGACTGCATGCCATTATTACAGCAAAAGAATAGCAGAAACAGTCGTTCTTTGCACCACTGTGCTGTTCACTATTGCCTTTTTCCTCAGGTGTGGAGCCAACAAGAAAAGTTGTTTACTGAGCTACAAGGCCAGGATGTTGATATGGCTGGAAACGGACAGTGCGATTCCTCTGGATTCTCAGCCAAATGCATGACTGACTCCATACATGTCGCCCAACTTAAAATTCGCCACTTTGAACAAGTGCAGATTAGAGAGGTAAGTAAGAACTGACCTTCACTTCTAAAGTTTTTCTGCCTCCAAAGAACGAATAAGTCTACACAAGCACTACAACTGGAAAATACGGTTTTGTGAAGTGCCTGCAAACAGTGAAAGAAACTGAAACATCACATACCCCTCCACTGCAGCGCTTTTTTCAGTACACAGGGAAACTGCTACACGGCACTTTTGCAGCGTCCTCTGTACATCAAGTCGAGCAATGCGAAGACGGATCCTTCCATCCACCATCGCATGTGACAATCTCGACAATGCCTGGCTGTTTAAAGGCACATAACTCTGATTGTAGGATGACCACAGGTCGCAGCAAAGTGAGAGCAGAGAAGCCAAGCGCCGTTCACCAGCAGCAGAGTGCTGTATTCCCACTACAAAGGCGGCTGCACGCTGAGGTGTTTGGATGCTTTAGTTACGATGACTCTGGATTTTTGGATTTACTGCAATGTATTTACGCAATGTATTCCTCACGGATAAGCGATTCCCTGGAATCAAGGCAGGACTGGAGACGGTTCAGGTTGCAGTGACCCCCTTGCCCATAGGGTCACGACCAGTTCACAGAAAGCAAGGTAGTGGATGCGGATAAAATGTGTTGCGTTTTGTTCTTGTCAGCACACGTGTGATTTGATTATGTATAGATTGTTTGGTTGTTGGTGTGCCGTGATCTTGTCGGCTGGTAGATTGTAAATTTGGCTGTTATGACAACGGTGTTTATTCCATGTATATATGTGTTTTCCCGTAATAAATTTTCAGTTGCTAGTGGCGCTTTGTTCCATGCACTTGCTTGTCCTCGTCGTCTTAGCGCTTTTCCCACCATGTACAAGATTGCGTGACGTCATCACAGCAGTCATTTGCAGAAACAGTCATTCGCACCCCTGTGATTATCCACTCTGCTATTGCCTTTTTCCTCAGCTGTAGAGCAACAACAATAGCTGCTCGCTATTCAATCAACATCCTGGCATCTGAGCAAGGATATTGATTTGGCCTAGGACGGACGGTGCGATTCACCTGGATTCTTAACCAAATTTATGAACAAATCCTCCACTTTGAAAAAGTGCAAGAAAGGGAGGTAAGTCACCCCTGCTTAAATAGGCTGGCCTCCACAGAACGAAAAGGTCAACACAAACACGGCGATGGAAAAATGCGGCTTTGTGAAGTGCTTTCAAAAACAGATAGGAAAATCACAGAACATTGTCTCAATCACCACAGACCGCCACGTTCAAGTAGCAAAGTACATACAGACCCACGAGGCCTGATACAAAACACTATGACGGACCCATGCAGTTGCCTTATGTCATGGTAGGCCTTGATGTGGCCATACCCTAGTGAACTTGGATGCCGAGAAAGCGTTTCAGCTACAGGTTCTCCCACAAGACAAGTGTGGAGGGCTCTAGGTCACCAAATTACAGCCGCTGTTGACACAACTGACGTAATGGTATGGGGCAATGGTTCCACTTCGTAAGTACCTTCGCATGTGCGATGAAGAACGCCCTAATTGAATGTTCCCCAAGTGACAGTGATAGGGTGGATGGAAAGAGATTATGCCAGCAATGTGGAGGTCCAAGGGGCATGGAAGTGCAGTCATTGCGGATCTCCAGAAGTAGGAAGTTAACTAGCACGCCAAGAGATAAGACACGCGTCCAAGTCACATTTCAACAGTGCACATGGCCATGCGTCACGGCAGAACGCCATGGTGCACCCAGTTATAACTACGTTGAAATTAATAGACCTGCGGCTAAACTGAACAATATTAGGATTACATTGTTGCCTTTCCCCACTTGCCCAAGGACAGGCGGTACAAAGGTTTCACTTTGAAACCAAGTGCGCCCCTCGCAGCCTGTTAGTGCACATGGAAGGCACCTGCTTTAATTCCATGTCTTAACTCTCAGTGCTGCTGGTGTTATGTGATTTGATATGTTGGGGCCCCTCCTACCTTTACTATTGACATCTGCTACCCTAGCATTGCACAAAAAGTTGCGCATCCTACTTGCTCGTTTGTGCGGTGGCCTTAAGAATTCAACGGGTGGACAACCGTGCAGCAATGAGTTTAAGGTGGAGGGCTCAATGCTCTGCGTAATAAGCAAATGCGCCGATCACATGGACAGTGTGGCAGAGTCAGGCCACTTTCCGCGACATTCCTGCTAAGAACTTGCTGCTGACAGCAGCGACCCTTTTTTCTGGCTGCCCCGTTGCTGCTTTCCATCAAGCCCTGGGGTCGGTGAACTTGCAAACCGTAGGCGAGCGGATCTTCCACTACCACCAGGACTATTTGCATGCAGTGCATAACTAGTTCAAGCGAAAATTAAAAGTGCGAGTAAAAAATGGGTATCAGGTATACATAAAAAGGATAAGAGTGCCCCCAAAAATATCTGGAATCATTTAAACGCATTGGGAACGACGACTAAAGAGGTGCAGACTCAGATACAAGACGGGGACGGTAACGTTCTCCTGGGGGACAGCGCATTAAAATACCTATATGGGAGTCATTGCAAATACTTTTGGCCAAACACGCGATATATCGGCTAACCGGACACATGTGACCAATAGGAGCGCAACAGGTGAAAAATTTAATATCGAATTGGAAAAAGGCAAAACACAATGTTCCCAAAATACGGCAACAGGACCGCATGGAATCCCAATAGAGATTATCAACCATTTGGGACCAGCGGGAAAGGTGCACTTGTATACAGCCATTGAGCGTGCTTAAATTCTGAGGATTCCCACGCAATGGCGCGAAAGCAGAATGAGTGATCTATAAAGGCAAGGCAGAGAAGGACAAGGCGAGCTCATACAGTCCGAATACAGTCACGTCAGTGCTCTATAGATTAGCTATACAAGCCATTAATTCCGAGTTGTTGAAGTGGGTGGAAAGTAACGGTATTTTAGGGGAACTGCAAAATTCATTTCAGCCAGGTGGGCGCTTAGATGACAATATTTTCGTATTAACCCAGACCATCGAAATTTGTGCAGCACAGGGCAGACCAACATGGCTACTGTTTACGGACATAAAGGGAGCCTATGACAACTTACTGGTAGATAGGGGATTGTTGTGGCATATACTTAGGGTTGTTCGTTTTCGGGTAAAACCCGATTTTACCCGATTCTTGCACCCCGAACAAGTTTCAGGAGAATCGGGTTAAACCCGATTTCTCCCCGAATAAACCTCCCTGTAGCGATCTGCACAATCGTGAGTTGCTGCTAACTCGTGTTGATGCTCTTCCCCTTCTCTTCTCACCACTACCTGTCTCCTTTGTCACCTCTTTCTCCTCTCTAATCTTTACATCCCCTCCTCCCCCCCCCCCCCCCCGCACTGGGTTGTATGCAGGTGAGCCCACATTTGGGCTCAATAATATCCCCAGTGCACTTCCTTTCCTTTTCACCCGAACCACTTTCTCTCTCATGACGGTCTGCCGTTCTCTCCTGGCGCCCCGCTCACAAACAAACGGGTGCATTTCACCCTGCTGCTTGGAGAGTAGCGCTGCAGTTTTTATCCACGCTTTCTAGACAGGTCGCCGTGAGGGCGTACATGCACCCCCCCCCCTAAAAAAATGCTTGCAGAAGAAAGTGGGAAACACGTTTGAGGCCGGCCACGCTTCGAGTACATTGTGAACAAATTTAGGGTGAAAGAAAAGCAAAGAAATCTGCCCCTTTGCCCACTGCAGATTAGTCTCGGATATGTGCACCTGCTTCCAAGAATTTCACGCGGAAGGGACGGGTGACCAGTCGGTGGGGGAGAGATTGAGCGACGAAGACGTTTTGTGTACAGGTTTTTTTACCAGCGTGGGTTCCAACCCGCATTATTATCGCTATTCTTCAGCCAGCCTCCGTCACGGTGACTTAGACGCGCTCGTCGGTCGGCCCTGCTGAGAGCCGTGCGCGGTGTCCTTCCTCCCCCGCGCATCACGCAGCTGGTGATATCTCCTTTCGAATGGCCACAAAAGCAGGGAAAGAAGACTGCCCTGGAGGAAGCAAGGGAGCAGCGGCGCCAACAACCGAACACGCCGCGCATCTCCGGCACAGAACAGGGAGGATTTTAGAGAAGCAAAGGTCTAGCTTTGCCTGTAGTGCCAGAAAAAGCGTAGTGGCGGCGTCGTGAACTACCCAGTACGCCCGCTTGATGGCGCTGTAAACATGGCGGATGCTTTTTGCACAGGCCGCTTGAGCTCCTTAATAACATGGCTGCCCTCGCACGGCGGCCGCCGGCTCGCTGCTCCACGGTCGGACTCGACTCTCCTCCTCCCGCGCGCGAAAGGGGCGTCGAGTCCGGCCGTGGCTGCTCCTGCTGGTTCCTGGCTGGCACGCTGGTCGCGTGTTTACTTGCGCCGCGCTAGTGAAGTGATGTTGGTGATGTTACGCCAGGTGACCAGATGGCCTCGACTGGCACAGACCACAGTGAGCAGCAAGTGAGAACAAATCGTTTATTGACATCCGCAAGTTTACAGAGGCCAGGACATCATTTCATTTCGATCGCTGCAATTGTACGTCGCTTTCATGACTTTATTTTTTTGCCATAACAACTCGTTCACCTGCGCTAAGATTTCGAACGAAGGGCACGAATGAGGTATTGACGGCGACAACGGTTTCGTTTGCACAGTCTTTCTAGCGGAGTGCATAACACTCACCTTCTGTTGGAAGAATCAAATATTCTGGCCTCGACAGCTGTCTTCTGATGCAGAATTTCCCACATTTGTCACTCAACAAGCACTCAATTCCCGTGTTTCGCCAGTCCTCTCAACAGCGGATGGACGCAAAAGCACATAACAGCAACAACAGTCACGAAACCAGTGCTCCGCGCACATAGAAACGGTGGGCCGTTGCAGCGGTTTCAATTTGACTTGGCGGCTTTGTGGTTGCGAATTCAGAAACGAGGTGGTGCACCAGTCGGCTGTTCGTAAAAAGTTGCGCACATTTTTGCTCAACGGATGTTTGATGTGAAACTTGTTATAATATTTTTAAATAACACATTGTAAGCGAACTGTGTGGGCTCTTTGAGTCACGGAATGAATGTTTTGTATTCTATACCAAAAGTAACCTTTCGCTTGCGTCGTCTGGTGGACTTGATGGTCGAAAACAGCGCTATAGGTTGGTCACGTGGGGCGTCGATTTTTACGCCGCCTATAGGGAAACCAGGGAACGTCCAAGCTTGCGAGCCCTGTCTCCGGCGACGAGGAGAAAGGCGTCCCCGCTCCGACCCCTCAGGCGATGCAACGCGCGGACGTCACGTGCCCCAATGCAAGTCGCATTCCTTCCCTCTCTCCTGCGACGGCGAGCAACGAAGAAGCCAGCCATACCCTCCCCCAGCGTCCAACCCCGCGCGAACGCCCCTCACTCTCTCGCGCGACACCCTCCTCTCACCGCCAAGCCCCCGCCGCCGCCGAGCCGACGCAGCGGGCAGCCAAGCCCCATACTCCCCCACCCCCTCCCCGGGCCTGATAAGGTGTCGGCACCTCACGCCAGACAGTTTCGGGCCCTTTTCTCTCCTTCTTCCCCCCCCCCTCAAAAACCTCGAAAGAAAGAAGAAAGAAAGAAGCCACTGCACTCAAAATCCTGTTTTGACAGGAGCAGCAAAATTCTGGAAATTGTGGTATTGCTCTTTTTCGAAGAACTTCTAAAAAGGGTCACGTTTTTTAGTGGGTGGGGATAAAGACGAACGAGAAGAGAATGTGAACAAAACGCGATCCAAGGTTGGTCTCTTAGGTTTTCTTCCAGTTTTTCTGTGACGAAGTGAATCAGGCTTCTGATTGGTGCGAACTCTAACCAACGAGACGCATATCGCCATCCTCACTTAGCATTACCAGGCGCGTCTTGTGAGCGCAAAGCCACCGTCGCGGACATAAGGCGGCACCGGAAACTTCAGCGTGGAGATGGGAAGAAAACGAAAGACACTGGATGACTGGTGTAAAGAACATGAAGATCTCCAGATCGCAACGAAAGACAGTGAAGGCACCCGCACGTTAGTGTGCAAATATTGCAACACCGAGATGGTCACCGATCCAGCGAAGAAGCCCTACGACCGAATTCGTGAGCATCTAATGTCATCTCGTCATAAGAAGTTCAAGACGGCTTCCAAGGAAGCTGAGACTGCGGGAACGTCTCAGCAGACGCTTTTTGATATGTCCTGTAGACAGCGTGCGAAAGAAACTGAAGCGGACGGCGTTATCCATGACTTTGTTCGTGCCCTAGCGTACAGCGGAATAAGCATGCACCAGGCGGACGGACCGCTGGGAGACTTCGCACGCAAATACTGCAAGGCCGCGAAGACCATGCCAACAGGACAAAGACTTCGGCTGAAATACCTGAAAGAAGCTTTTGACAAGGACATGGAGAAAATCCGCGATGATATGCGAGATGTGAAAGTGAGCGTCATCGTCGATGAATCCCCAGACATCACTGGTGTGCCTACCATCAACACTCTCCTGTGCTACTATAGCCAGAAAAACGTGAAGAAGCACGTTGTTCTGGTCGACGTCGACAGGGTAAATGCATCGAACAGTTACACGGTGGCCAGCGCAGTTAGCAAGGCGCTCCTGACGGTTGGCAAGACGTGGAAAGACGTTGTGGCAGTAGCCACAGACTCAGCGAATACATGCGAAAGATGGTTCGAGAAATCTGTCAGGCTGAAGGGATCCAAATCTTGCATGTGAAAGATATAGCACACCTTATTCATGTGAGTGTTGACCATGCCATTTCTTTACCATGCATGTCTGATGTTCGATCCGTAGTGATCAAGTTTGGAGCGCTATTTAAGCACGCTAACAAGCTTTACCAAAAGTACACTGAAATTTGTTGTTCTAATGGCCTCTTTGGACCTGACATTAAGAAGCCGCCTTCTGTTGTCCCGAATCGATGGCAAAGCTTCTACAAGGCACTTGTGGTAGTCGTAGAAATGTGGAGCTCGTTAACAGAACTTGCTGAAAGCTCGCATGATAGCAGCAAAGCGGAAGCTATTCGAGGGATACTTTCTGAAAAAGAAGTTGTTTATGCGAAGGCAATCTTGATGAGAGATGCACTCGGCCCACTTTTGGAAGCCCAGAAAACGCTTGAAAGTGGGAAGCTTTTGATGCCCAGCTTTGATCACCTGGTAAACGTGAAGCTGCAGCAGATTGTCGGGGAGCTTTCGGCGATGATCGGTAAAAGCGATCAGGCCAAAGCTGTTTTGTCTATGTTACCCAAGCGCAGCGCTAATTTAGTAAAAACATGTTCTGAAGAGTTCTGCACGAAACTCGCCACAAAATGGCGCTGCACTCTTGGACGGAACGTCTCAGAAAAAGAGGAAAACCAGCTAACTTTGTGGAAGTTGGGAGCCGTCCTTGATCCGTTTCAGAAGCGTCTGCTGGGGCAGTCATTTGAGGACTACCGACCTCTGTTCATGTCCGTAACCGACAATGTAGATTCCCTTAATGACGAGTTCAACCAGTATTTGCTGGAAGCGAGCCCCAGAAACCCAGCTGTCGAACTAATCGAGTATTGGCATGACTCTACTTCTCGCTACCCAAGGCTTGCAAAAGCTGCACTGACATTGTTGTGCCTAGCTAATGGTAGCTGTGATGTGGAGAGAACTTTCTCCCAGCTGAGATATGTTCAACGACCGGACAGATCTCGAATGGAGACTGACATGTTGCGCATGCAGATGATAATGTATGTCAACAAGGACGTGTAAAAAATCGATGACCAGATTTTCGAGAATAAAATGTATAATTTCTAAGAGTCAATGTTTACTGATTCATTCATTTTCAAACACCACTGATTCATTTTCAAACAAACACAAAATTTCGGGTAGTATACTGTATTTGCTATAATACTCTGGTGTCTGTCCCAATTACCAGCTTGAAACACCAAATTTAACGTGTTATACTTAAAAAGCCCGTGATACGTTTTGATAAGCTCAGTGTAAGTTCTGATAAGTACAACCGTATATTTAACCCGAAAAAACCCGAAGTAAGGAATGGTTTCGCAAAAAAACCGATTTTTCCCCGAATATCAGTTTGAAAAATACCGCCCGATTTTTACCCCCCGAATTTGAAAAAATATAAAACCCGAAAACGAACAACCCTACATATACTGGAAGAAGAGAGGATTCGGTCAGAATTTGTAGGGCTGCTAAGGGCAATATATGAGGATAACAAGGCGCATATTACATGGAAAGGGCGTACAGGCACAGAGCCTGTGTACGTTCGAAGAGGTTTAAAACAGGGGTGCCCCCTTTCGCCATTGCTGTTCTCGCTTCACATTAGAAGAATGGAAAGACAATTGTAAGTAAGTAAGTTGTGGTTTTTGGCACAGCAACCTTTCGGTTATAATGCGCCAGACGCAGGGTAGAATAGTTAAGCGACGATTAAACGATGTTATTCAGGGTGTTGTGAGGATTAAAAACATTTTAAAAGGACTCAAAGAGGCACATAGCTAAAACCGGTGTAGAAGGCCGGCGTCCTCAAAAAATTGGAAAACGTTACTAAAATCCACCAACGGTTCATCACTAAGTAAAAGCGCAGGGTGTAAAGGGATGCAAAAGGTGTATAATGCTTTGAAATGTCTGATGCGTGGTGCTTCAAGGTGTGGGCAGCTTATTAAAACATGAAGTACAGTAAGAGGTTCTCCACAGTGGTCACACATGGGTTTCTGTTCTTTCTGGACCAGGAAGCCGTGTGTGAGCACAGTGTGACCTATTCGCAGTCGGCATAAAATAACCTCATAAAAACGATTTCTGTGTCTGCAACTTTTCCATTCAGATAGGTATGGCTTCACTAGGTGTAACTTATTTTCCGTCTGTCTGTCCCATTCAGTTTGCCAGTACATTGTAATGGACTTTCGTATGGTGTTCCGAAGGTCCTGGTAAGGAACCTTGGACTTCGTTATTGCACAATGCTTAGTATGGTATGCTGCTCTATCGACAGTTTCATTTTCTGGAATGCCGATGTGGCTTGGTACCCAACAAAAGACGACACTAACCCCTGCCGATGTGAGGCAGCACAGTCGATTTTTTAGCATACCTACAGCCGCATTCTTTGAAGGGACAAGGGAGGTCAAAGCACGTATGGCGCTTAAGGAATCTGTAAAAATTGCCACTTTTTGTAGTCCATTTGCTATTACGTCTTCAATAGCTGAGGTTATACCAAAAACCTCTGCAGTGAAGACACTGCCCTCATCAACTATCCTCTCAGCTACAGTAACTGCCGACGAGTTTAGAAAAGCATAACCGGTGTGACCAGCAGTTTTTGAACCATCAGTAAAGTAGTGGCAATAGCTACTGTATTTATCCTTAAGTGCAAGAAATTCTTGGCGCAAAAGCTGGTGTGGAAAAGCTTTCTTGTCGTATTTTACCAGTGAGAGGTCACATTTGACAGCACTATAGTCCCAAGGGGCTAAAGCGTCCGAGAAACTCAGAAGAGTTGTCGGGCATATCTTGAAAGAGTACAGAGTCATGTACTCCTCCAAACGGAGGGCAAGAGGGCGGACCACTCTTGGTTTGTTCTCATAGAGCTTCTTGTACTTATTTTCAAACAATTCTTCGGCACAAGGATGGTCATTTATGCATGCTATTTTGGCTGCATATACTCCACTTAGGTATGCTCGACGGTACTGCAGAGGCCACTCATTGCACTCAACGTAAAGACTATCAACAGGGGAGGTACGATATGCACCTGAGGCAAGTCTGAGGCCCAAGTTGTGCACTGGATCGAGTGAGGTGAGAACAGATTGGGGAGCTGACCCATAAACAGTACAGCCGTAATCAAGACGAGACCGTACAAGTGAGCCATAAATTCTGAGCAAACATGCGCGGTCGGCCCCCCATGACTTGTGCGACAGAATTTTCAATATGTTAAGTGTCCTCATGCAGGTCATTTTGAGTGTCTTCATGTGAGCCCCAAACGTTAATTTGGAGTCATAAATGATGCCCAAGAATTTGTGCTCACTGTGTACTGGAACGAGCATATCCCTGATTTTTATTGTAGGTTTGGCATGAATACCTCGTTTCCGCGTGAAACACACACATGCACACTTCTCAGGAGAAAAGCGAAAACCGTTTTCATCTGCCCATCGTTGCAACCGATTGACTGTAGTCTGGATTTGTCTTTCACAGACTGATTGGTTACATGACGAAAAGGCAATCTGCAGGTCGTCGACGTAAAGGGAGTACATAACCGGTCGAGGAATAACCTTTGCCAAGGAATTTATTTTAATGGCGAAGAGTGTCACACTTAGCACACTGCCCTGAGGTACTCCATTTTCCTGGCTGAAAGAAAGGGAGACTGCATTGCCCAGTCTCACAGTAAAGGTTCGTTCTTGAAGAAAATCTTGTACACATGAAAACATTCGCCCTCTGATTCCCATTGCTGCCATATCCTGCAGAATTCCATACCGCCAAGTGGTATCATAAGCCTTAGCCATATCAAAAGAGACAGCAAGGCAAAACTGGTTGTTAACGAAAGCATCTCGTATCATTGTTTCAAGCCGAACAAGGTGGTCAGTTGTAGACCGAAACTGCCGAAAACCACATTGAAACCTATCTAAGTAACCTGAACGTTCGAGAACAAAGACCAATCTAAAATTGACTATCCGCTCAAATGTCTTGCACAGACAACTGGTCAACGTTATGGGTCGGTAGCTTGATGGACAGTCGGGTGGCTTGCCATCTTTCAGTAACGGAATTACGACAGCCTTTTTCCATGCTTTGGGCAGCCTACCCGTTTTCCAGATTTCATTAAAGAACTTCAGAAGCACTTCTAAGCAGCTATCATTTAGGTGTTGTAGAAAGGCGTAATGAATAAGGTCAGGGCCAACAGAAGTAGCCTTGCACTGAGCTAGTGCTCTTTTAAGTTCGTACAATGTAAATTCTTGGTTATAGTCTTCAGTGTTGTTGCTAGTATTTTTAATCCTGAGCTTTTCAGCACTAGCCTTATGTCTCATGAACTCTTGTGTGTAATTTTTATCGCTAGAAACATCTGAAAAGTGGGCACCTAAAACATCCGCTTGCGTTTGCAACAAATCATTCCCACCGTCGGTAGAAAAAAGTGGTACCGTAAACCGTCTGTAGATGCCTTTGACTTTGCGTACATGGTCCCAGACTTTTTTTGCGGGAGTGGTAGTGTTTATTGTGCTTACAAAGTTTTGTCACGAGTTTCTTTTTGCTTCTTTTCTGATTTTTCTGGCAGCAGCTCGGGCAGCCTTAAAGCTCAGGCAGTTGTCCATGGTAGGGTACCGTCTGAACACACCCCAGGCCTTGTTTTGCTTTTTCCGGGCTACGCGACAAGCATCATTCCACCACGGCTTTGGCCGCTTAGGGATTCGGCCAGATGATTGTGGGACGGCTACTTTAGCAGCTTTGACAAGTTCCTCGCAAATGTAGGCGTTTGCTTCGTCTATGGACATACTGCTCATGTCAAATCCCTCAAAACTGACCAGATCCTTAAACTTTCCCCAGTCTGCTCTCTCGAGCCTCCATCGGGGTGGACAGTTTTTGAGGGCTGGAAGTGGCTGCACGTCTCGCAACAAGGCGGGAAAGTGGTCACTTCCATGTGGATCGTTCACTACACTCCACTCAAAGTCCATCTCGAGCTCTGGCGACCCAACACAAAGGTCTAGCGCAGAAAAGTTTCCCGTACCAGCAGAAAAATATGTCTTGTCTCCATTATTGAACACAAAGAGGCTGTTATTCATCAACCATTGTTCGATTTGTTTTCCCCGACTGTCGATTTTGTCACCTCCCCATAGGCAGTGATGGGCATTAAAGTCCCCCATAATAACAAATGGTGCAGGCAGTTGCTCAACAAGGTCATTAAGTTCCTGTAATGACACATTATCAGATGGTGGCAGATAAAGTGAAACAACAGTGATCAGTTTGTTGACATAAACTTGTGCTGCAACGGCCTCCAGTGTAGTGTCAAGTTGTATTGACTTTAGAATTGTGCCCTGTGCCACAACCAAAGCCACACCCCCTGAAGCACGGGTGCTCTCTTCTCTGTCCTTTCTGAGGAGGTGATAACTGCGGAGAATTTTATCATGTTTTTTTGTTAAATTTGTCTCCTGCAACGCCACCACTTGGGGCTCATATTCGTCTATCAACTTATGTATATCATCAATGTTATGAATTAAACCTCTACAGTTCCAGTGTATGAAGGGAACCGGCATTTTAGTTTTTTGGATGAGGTACAATTACTTTTTTTTTTTTTTACTTTTTGTCAGGTGGTTTCCTTGCAGGAGGTTCACTCCTTGCAGGGATCTTGGATGCATTCTTCCCAGTACCTTTCGAAGGCACGGGTAGGAGAGATGTAGAGTGTCTTCCAGTGCCCCTTTGGGGCCCTGAAAGGGACGAGGTGGAGGGAACAACGTCCATGGCCTCCTCAGCCGGAGCAGAGAGAGCCGGTGGTTGCACAGCCTCGGGGGCCGGAGCGCGTGCAGTCGGCTGTGGCTGTGCTGGCTGCTGCACGGGGGGAGACTGGGCAAGGGCCAGGTCAGCAGAGCTAAACTGCGTCCCTACCGATGCCCGAGGCGGCCCGGCCCCCCGGCGCGCCACCTCGGCGAAAGTGCCTTTTTGCACAAACGAGAAGCGTCTTCGCGCTTCTTGAATTGACAGACCTTCTTTTACCTTGATAGCCATTATTTCTTTTTCATTTTGGAATTTCTGGCATTTGCGTGAGTACGCAGGGTGTGGCCCTGCACAATTGACACACTTTACTTCCTGCGCTGCGCAGGAGTTCGCGTGATGATCAGTACTCGCGCACTTGGCGCACGTCTCTTTGCCCCGACAGCTCTGCAGTGTGTGACCAAACCTCTGGCACTTAAAGCACCGGCGTGGGTTTGGGATGTATGGACGGACTCGATGGACTACATAGCCAAGTTTCAGGGATTCAGGAAGCTTGGTGGAGTTGAAAGTCAATACAAGGTGATTAGTGGGGATGTCAATGTCGTTACGTCGGATCATGATACGCCTGACAGCAGTAACATTTTCCTCTTGCAGGCCCTCTAAGATTTCATCCTCCGTGAGGTCTGCGAGGTCAGGATCTGAAATCACTCCTTGGCACGAGTTTAGGCTTCGGTGAGCCGATACTTTTATAGTTAGGTTTGCTAACCTTTGCATTGCAAACACTGCATCAGCCTGGGCTTTGTTTTCGCATTCAATGAGGATACCTCCAGAGGACATCTTTGTAGCTTTGCATTTACCGCCGAGGACAGCTTCCAGTTCTTTAGCGACTACGAATGGCGAGGCCTTTCGTAGGGGGCACTGGCTGTCGGTCGATTCGATAACAAGAAATCTTGGAAAGCTTTGTTCTTTTAGTTGGAATGGGACCCTTGATACAGGGTAGCTTACTGCGGTGCGAACTCGTTTCCGAGCCCGATCATGAGGAGGTTTTGTCGTAGCCATAAACTAGCAAATAAACATTCAGCAGCCATGCTGGCCACCCACCTCGGAGCCCAACACGGGAACGCAAACTTGCGTTAGCCATACGTGGCCACTATAACCCTGCATAAAGAAACCTAGGGTGGCCATTCACACAGGGTTAACCCTTGCCGCCTGGAAGAGGAGATCGGAAAGCAGAAAAAAATAGAGGACAGGAAAGATGGAGAAAGAAGACAGGAAAGCGAAAGAGTGGAGAGGGGGACAGGAAAGGGCGACTGGCTGATTCCCCCTCGGCCGGGTCAGTCCGGGGGTGCCGTCTACAAGAAGCGAGGGCCAAAGTGGCGTGTTGCCTCCACCAAGGGGCCCTAAGGTCCACAACAACCTCGGTGTCGGCTCAGCCACCAGGATCCCCTTTTCCCTGGACACGGCTAAGCCACGCACAGCCTAAAGCGTGGGTGGGTCCAACCCACATGGGCTCGGGGTCCGCGGTGTCGCCACTACCGTCACCTTGAACGAACAAGGTGCCCCTGCGGGGGAAAGACAATTGGAGGAGAGTGGATTAGGCTTCGACTTGTACCGAAGCAACGGAGAGTTGGTGGAGCAACGGATTCCAGGGTTGATGCACGCAGATGATATAGTGTTGCTGGCAGATAATGCGGAAGACCTTCAAAATCTGGCCGACATTTGTGGTGATGAGGCAACGTACCTAAGCCTACATTTTAACCCACAGAAATCTGGAGTCAGGGTGTTTAACGAGGAAGCACATACAGCACCACTAAGGATTAAACAGGAAGCCATACCATTAGTAAATAAGTACAAATACTTGGAGATATTGCTTAATGAAGGAAAAGGCTACCTGAATGCCCATTAAGAACACCTCAAACTAAAAGGGAGACGAAATGCAGCAGTAATGAAACATAGAGCACTTTGGGGATACAATAAGTGCGAGGCAACTGGAAAGGAGTAATGGTGCCGGCGCTCACGTTCTCTAATGTCGTATTATGCTTAAAGTCATTTATCCTGTCGGGGCTGGAGGTTAACCAAAAGGCAGTCGGCAGATGAGCACTGGGAGCTCACAGTAAGACAACAAATGAGGCAGTACAAGGCGATATAGACTGGGCTTCATTTGAGGCAAGGGAAGCGCAAAGTAAAATACGCTTTGAGGAGTGGCTTAGACATTTAGATGAGAAGAACTGGGCAGCCAGAGTGCGCAGGTACCTGTACCTTAAAAGTGGGGACACCCAATGGCGGAAGAGGACGCGTAAGCTGGCGACTAAATATAACTTGACTGTGGCGAATAAACAATGGGGGGCAGTTAAAAAGCAAGTGAAGGAAACGGAGACGCTCACGTGGACAGAGAGGATGGAAAAGAAAGGATCACTGGGAATCTATAAAGCAAGCAAGAGATCCGGAAAGAGAACTTTTATGACAACAATAAAGGTAGTGCGTTGCTCTTTGAGGCGCGGGCTGGCTGCTTGAGAACTCGAACTTAAATGAGCAAATATTCGTCCCATGATGAGACATGTGTGGCATGTGGCAGGGATAGAGAAACAATCAACCACATAGTAATATAATGCCAAAAGATTCAGCCAGCTAGAATTGGGGGGAAAGTCCTACTTCCTGAGGCACTGGCTTCACAGTTGATGGAAGCATTAACTGGTCAGTAGTAGTAGGTATTATTAAGACGCTGCAGTACGGCGGAGACGCGCGGGAATGGAGGCGGCTGACTAGAAGGTTTATAGAGCCGCGTGGCCGTGCTTAACGTGCGTTCCAAGCAGAACGTGGAACCTAGCTAGTGGAACCGACGCGGCTAGAGTATTGGTGGAAAAAAAGCGTGGAAGTCGATTAAGTGTCATCCCAGCCAGGGGTAGCAGCAGGGCAGAATTTTAAAAAATCCGAGTTGAGGGTTAACTAAATTTCAATTACTAAGATAAGCTAGATGGCACATGCCGTCACCCCGATTCAAAGGGGAGGCCTTTAATCATCATCATCATCATCATCATCACAACAGTAAGCATGTACAGACTGTTTGTGCCACTATGTACAGGTGTCGTCTAAAGTAATTGGAACACAGCCTCGTAAATATGCAGAAATTTCTTCCGGGAACTGCCCGGCTGCATTGGTGTGCGTTTAAAGGAGTCCTCTTTAATTGAAAAAGCTTCCTGTAAATGGATAATGGCTGTCATAATGCCAGTAAGACAAATATTTTGTGGTATTCACAAATGCTTGTTCCAACTACTTATGACTGCAGCTGTACAAAGGGTGTAGCATGTAGCTTCAGCACTTAGCCTTGCTAAGTGCTGAAGACTGGACAGAGCTCTAAAAAAGGGGGGATGAAATGACTATACCCAAAGGCATGAACACTCAATTCCTTGTCAAGAACTAATCAGGCCTAATCAGATGTGGAGCGGACGGACTGGCAACCTAGGGTGGACTAGACCCCTCCCTTGCCTGACATCTGGTCAGTGGGCGTGATCGTGCTCAGCCTGGCCGAGTTTGTGAACAAGACGACGAAGACCCTGGCGATAGCACTGCTGGGCAGCCGTTTTGGCCGCAGCATCCATGTCGTGGCTGAGCGGCAATTCATCAAATGGAAGGGCTCCTCTGCTTTCTCCATGTAAAGGATTGTTTCCTTTAATTTCATCGTAACAACCTTTTTTTTTAATTATTTGCAGAAACCCTAGTCTACACCCACCCTGACAACATCCGTGAATGGTCGGACGACATGCAGGATTGGCCAGACGTCAGAGGGCCTGATATCACGTATTACCTCCTGCGCACAAAGGCATGCGACTTGAAAGACATAGCTTGCTACAAATCACTGCCGTCGTTTAACTACTTGCAGTCTGGGTGGGTGGGTAAGGCCGAGGTAGGTCCTTCACAAGGCATCAACAAGCCCAACCATCATGCCTGGGTTTCGGCTGAAATGTTTGGCCGAGTATTGCGGGCTGGGTGCACTTGCATGGCAGGAGAGGCCTGTGTTTGTAGCCACGTTGCAACATTATGTGGAAAGTGACGTCGCTGAGTGGTACCGGGGCACTAAGCGCAATGTGCAGCCGTGCAAGTTCGACGAGATGAGTTTTCATTTGCAACCGGCCACTGTCGACCCTGAGCTGCAGCGACAACCAGCAAAGACGAATGTGCTGGTTGTCACTGCAGCATATCAGCTGCTGTGTACCAACAAGAACAGGCGCTATACAGAGCAATGGCTCCTACTCCGCCTCCAACTGCCCATGCGCAGCCCGTCAGGATAACAACATCCTGCTGCTGCCATGTGTTTCAACTATAAGAAAGTATCTCTCGATGGTTCATGTGAAGTGCAGATTTGACAGTTGGTTTTTCGCCACCTTCAAGAACATGTTAGCAAGCAAGGACATTTCTCAGAAGCATGGTATTCTGATCTTCGACGAGATCCATGTCCGAAAGGAAATGAGAGTGAACGCAACAACTACGCCTTACACAGGTCATCCAGACTTTGGAGGCTGAAGTCGAAGTGTCCAAGCGATTGGCGGACCATGGACTTGTTTTTACATTCCGTCCCTTTGGAGAAAATTATTCACAGCCTGTTGTGGTCTTCGCAAGTCATGGTGCTACAAAAGGCACCGTGTTGGCTCAGCTCATCGTGAAAGCCATTCTGCTTGAGGAAGCTGGTGCATATGTAGACGCAATAGCCTGTGATGGTGCAGCAACAAACCAGTCAATGTGGAAGCAGTTTGGTGTAACCGGAGTGCTTCATGGTACACAGAATAATAGCTTCACCAGTCCTGCATGTGAGGATCGACATGTTTTTGTTTTCTCTGATGCACCACACTTTATCAAATGCGTGCGGAACCATCTCATGAAGGAAGTTTTTTGTGTGAATGGCACCCGCATTTTTTGGTCGCATTATTGCAAGCTCTATATGGTAGACACCAAGAATGAAGGCTGCCTCAAAGTTTGCCCGAAGCTCTCCTTTTCCCATTAAACCCATCCAACAAACAAAAGATGAGAGTGAAACTTGCAACACAACTGTTCAGTATGAGTGTTGCGAAAGGTTTAGAGTTTTATTGTAACAAAAGTACACTGGGCCTTGAAAATGGCAAAGGCACAGTCGATTTCACGGTGCGGACTTCTAGCATTTCGTCTCCACCAAAATGCAAACGCGGTGGCCGGGATCAAACCAGTGACCTTCGGTCAGCGGCCGAAATGTCGTGAAATGTCGTCGGTGCCTGAAACTTGGCTGCTGGCACTTCTCTAAAATTCTGAGTTTTATGTACGGCAAGCTAGCGTTAACAAAACTTTTATTCATCACCCTTTTTTTAATGCATAATCAATTACTTTAAATTGCTTCAAAAGTTTAAGACAGCAGTCAACAGTACGTTCTGCTGCTGTAATACTACGGCTAATACTTTATTTTTGTCTAACTAGGTAACCATTACTTCAACAAACAGAGGTAACAGATTTCAATGCGACTTCACCGTCATAAGTGCCCACCTTCACATCTCCTTAGTTTGATAACAGCACTGGGACAGGACACAGAGAAGGCGACACGACACTGGTCGCTGTCTCGTGCAGCACCCAGTCTCGTGTTGTCTTGTGTCCTGTTCTAGCGCTGTTATCAAATTAAGTATGTACCAACAAGCCCGAATTAACACAGTTTTTCAGTTCACATCTCCGAATGTGAAGGCATCCTCCTATTGTCAAACTCTTGTATATGCCCGCTGCTGAGTTGATTTATCTTGAGCGGCGTCCGCGGTCCTCAAAGCGACCATGCATGATACCTCGCATCGGCCACGGGTACTGTGGCGCCATCTCAAGACATTTACACAAAACGCGCACCGAAGTTCCCCCTCTCCAGAGGCGCCGTTGGACCACCTAAATACTTCTAACACCGCTCGCATGCGGTTTCGGTTATGCTTCCCCCTTCACGCTCCTAGTTCAGCACTCGGCGCGTGCGTTTCTCATGCGTGAGCGGGCGCTCGGGTGGGCGCACACATACGGTAATTATTTACATTCTTGGAAGCAAATAGCTACAATAAACAGCAGACGCAATGACATTTTTCCCCCTTTGTGTGGTTCTTCCGGGTCCTTTTTTGCCGATGAGCCGTACTTGCAGTAGCCACCGCATTCAGTGTCCCGGTCTCCGGCGTTTCTTGGTCGCGTGGTCATTCTCAGGAGTGCTGAATGCGTGATGCCGTTCGGGTGGCATGTTTAGCGATTTTTCAACGCCTGTATTTAATTGATGTGGGCCTCTGTATGTGAGCCTGAGGCAGACATTGCGGACCTGTTTCGCTCTCGGGTGTACCAGTGGCTACAGCAGCAACAAGACCAACACGGATGCAATGCTTCGCTTGGTATTACTCGGTATTACTCGAGATTACTCGTAACCGGCTAATTATATGGAGAAGGAGCGGATCGAAACCTCCCCATCAAGGCAGGTTAGAGCGTTGTTGGGAACCAAGGTCTGTTGGGCGGGCAGTAATCTCTAGGTCTCGAAATAGCATGCACTATTTCGTTGTAATGCCTTTTACACGACAGTAACTGTTGATTAATCACTTTTTAACACACTCAAAATGTACGCTCACTCACTCCTCACCATGCCCTACGTGTCGGCGGCCATTCACGCAGCGGCGGAGAGAAGGTTCACGCGAGGAAGCAGGTGCATGCTGCAACCGGCGGAAGCTACGAGACCTACCACCAGGCCCTCAACGCCACCGTGGCCAGCAGTGGTGAAACTGTTTTTGACGATATATTCGCCAGTGGCGCATACTCCATGCCGCGCCTCCACATGCTGGTTGAGGGCGCTCACCGAGCCGTGTCCAACGCCCCCAGCCCCGAGATCGCGCCCGGCCTGTCGGCACAGAGTCTCATGGCGCGCCCTCACCGGTGGAATCCGATCGTCTGGGACCTCAACACCGCGCGTCCCCTGGGCAAGATTCTGGTGGGCTGCCTGCCAGACACTGTGATGTACAACTGGTGTGAGAGCGTCCCCATCGAGGACATGCAGTTCGTCATCAGCAACAGCTGAACATAGCCGAATATAACTGCAATAAAGAGGTAAATGTGGTTAAATATACTGAAATATAGCTCACAGCGAGGCGCGAGCTGCGGCTGGACAGCGAACCTCCCTGATAGTATTGCCCATCAGTAATGCAAGCCTGCCCGATGTAACTGTCAGGAAAGCACTTGCACAACAGCAACGCCAACAGATACTCCGGTGTCTTCGTGAGGTTAGGGAAGACCGCACTGAAGAGCATGAGTGCCCTGTTCCTCCCATGCTGGAGAGGTTACCGCGGGCCACACGGACGTTGGTTCGCCGCCTTGCCACCAACACCGCATTCTCACCTGCGCTCCGCCACAAATTCTACGGCAATGACCCCGGGGAAGGACTCTGTCTGCAGTGTTGTGTGCCTGCAACGGCCGAACATTTGGTGTGGGACTGTCAGTGTTACGCTCTCTTCCGAGCTCGCACGTTCCATACACTGCCCGAGGACATTCGTCCGACGACGTACTTCGACTGGGTGCTACCGTTAACACGGAACATCACCATGCTCACTTTGTTATGGACCTCTCTTGCTGCGTTTGTCTATGCCGACGAGGGTCCAAGAGGCGTATTGGGTAACTACCACAGACACTCCTACCATCCCACCCGCCCTCCCTGACGATTCAACCACCCTCACAGGCCAGCACTGATGCAGACAGCAAGAGTGCTCTCGCACAGGCCTCAAATAAAGCACGTCTTTCTCTCTCTCTCTCTCGCTCAGTACGGAATAAGGCCATCCTGCGTGATGATAAGGAGCTTTCGATGAAGTCCAAAGTGTGCGACTGCCATTTTCATGAACAAGAGACATCGTCATACACACCATCAATGGCAACACTGTCAGAAGCAAAGCAGGCCTTGGGGATTTGTTTTGGTCCATTTTGGAAGACCCAAGCAAGAAGTCCCTCGTGCAGGCAGGGTCAGTGCGACGTTTAGGAATTCTCTGGGCGCGTCATGGAATCGCATTTGGTGACGAGCATGCATTTCTATTCTATATTCAAACAGTGAGAACGTGCCTTGAATGCACAGGTTAGTTGGCGCGCGAGCGTGCTAACTACTATAAGCACGGTGGCAAAGATGTGGGGTTTATTTGTAAATGAAAAAAAAAAAAATTTCTGTCAGTGTACTTTGGCATACTGTAGCCATATTCACCTTAAGCAAGAAAGATGTGTGGAGTTGATTGTAAATAAAAAAAAACTTGCATGTATTTTCTTACTTTGTCTGCCATAAAGTCTACTGTGAAAACCAATAAATTGCTGAAAAGAATGTTATGCTTATTGACACGCAATTCCACACCAACCAATTCCACACCACTTCCACACCAAACACTCGGGCATCGTGTGGCTTTGCTACAAAGCAGACACTCTGGATGGCAACACCCCTGACCACGTGGCTGTTGCCGACCAAAAAGACTTGGGCTTGTCCCTGCCGTCCCGGATGGGGCTGACCTGACTTGAGTGGATAGCAGGAGCTCTTTCGAGCATCTCTCTAAACTGGTACCCATGTGTGCCGAAGAGAGAGAGGCAGTGCGCCTGGTGACAGTTGGCCAAGTTGACAACTGTGTGTAATTGTAGGAACGGTGGGGCCACGTAAGGCATACCTTTTTAAGCGTGCTGTGCAGTGCAGGAAGACAAACAGCCTGCTAAAAAAATTTCCCAGTACTATAGCAACTACTTCTCTCAAAGAAGCATCTGCGTTGCTGTGGGAGTTAAATGGATCCTGTGGCTATTCCACACTACATGGAGACCAGGGGTCTCCATGAAGAAGACGTTACTGTTGAGTCCACAGGCTTGCACATTTATGACAAGATCGCTTATCTGGGTGCCTCACCTGATGGCACTGTCCGAGTGCCAAGTGGCACAGGGCTCCTTGTTGTGAAATACTCTCTCTTTCTCTAGAGGGAAAGACACCTGAGGGCGCCTGCACTAAAGAGTAGTTGCATTGTAATCTTCTAGGCAACCTCTTCCAGCTAAAGAAGTCCCACCCCTATTACTACCAGGTGTGGGGACTACTTGCCATTAAAAACCGTGAATGGTGCGACTTCACTGTCTATACTGTGGCAGGTCGTGGCACCTCAGTGGAGAGAATCGATTTTGACAAAGTTTTGGGAGGAGGAGACGCTACCAGCATTACTGTATTTTTACGAGCAGGCGGTAGTTCCTGAACTTGGTATTTCCTGAAGCGGTGAGTAGAGCACCTCGGGAACTTCATGCTGCAGGTGTAGGACATTTGCCACTTCGGTTGTACTGAAACTTTTTTTACAACCCATGCGGCTGACAGTTGTTTGAGGGTGGTCATTTGGCAAGTTACTTAAAGAAATGAGGTGCCGACATTTTGGTTGAGAGAATTAATATTAATGAGGCTGACAGTTGTTTGAGGGTGGTCATTTGGCAAGTTACTTAAAGAAATGAGGTGCCGACATTTTGGTTGAGCGAATTAATATTAATGAAAAGTTTTGGGAGGCAGAGATGCTGACAACATTAGTGCACTTTTACAACAGCCACTTAAAGTCGTGTGTGACCTGCTGAGTTGCGCCACTGCCAATGGGAGAGTGCATCTCGGCGGAGTTGACCGTTCAGGCCTTTGTTTTCGGCGAGGGCAGCACAGTTCAGTGATGAGCCAGAGAGCCAATCGCCACTCTTGCTGTTGGCCAGAACAACTGCGTTGAAGCAAGCACATCATTCACGTAGGTGCGCGCACAGTCCCTCAAACGCACGTGCAACTTGGAACGCCGTGAGGCGTGGCTAAAGAATATTTCTCACAAAGGACCAATGGGAAAAGGAAGTAAATGGGAACCAAGCAACAATTCACTGGTCTGCTCCTCACATTTCACAGGAAGCAACTACAGAAAAAATGCAAAAAGAGGACCTTAGTTCCGACCATGTTTCCAAAAGCCTAAAAAGCGTCGCAGAAGCAACTGTGATGTTGATACAAGAAGAGGACCCAAGAGAAAGCCTTAGCGAAGGTTCCCTAGCCGTCTTCTCACAGTGAGTAAGTATAAGCACTCGCCGCCGGCTTTCCCGTAAAAGCATCCACAGAAAATGGCTTTTCAACTAATGGGGGATGACAAACTACTGCAGACTTTGTGCACACCATACAAAAGAACAAAAAAAACACGGGCCCAAGTAAAGAGAAACGATTCCTGATTAATTAAAGAAACTGCAAAGTGAAAGCGGCGAAATGAAAACTGCCTTCAGTCATATGAAAACAAATAAGGAATTCAAGCTTTTACGCACCTTTTGAAACTACAAGTGAGGGGGACTAATTTGCTCGTTTTATTAGCAACCAAGTGACTGATTTCAACAAAAAAGAGCCCTTCTGCGCTGAAGAAATACTGTGCAAATGCATGCTTTGGAAAGTATGCAGTATTTCTCGAAAAAGTATCTCAGCCTGTATATACCTTTTTGTTCTGGTTGTCATAGGCATAAAAAGACCCGGATCAGGCCCCTGGTTTAATTTTTTTTTCGCGGCTGACAATTCTGGTGAACTTCTGATAATTCAAACAAAATCCTAGAATCCCTTCGAGTTTGACTTATCGCAAGTCTACTGTATTTACCTTTTTTTCCCCTGCTCATATAATTTGAAGCATGGAAGCACCAAGACGAAACAAGTACCATGACATACAAGGCTCCTCAACACCAGGTTGGTAGAAAGTACTTTGCCATCACTCTGGTTCGCACAAAATGAAGCCACAGCCCCAGCGGGCTCATAAACGGAAAGGTAGTGTAAAGTGCAAAGCATTGTTTCGCAGCCCTGGTGGTTAGCGGAGGACTAGTAGCCATGGTGACAACACATCAGGCATGAAAAGAAAGCTTGTTTTCAGCACTTGTCCAGTGCTCATGTGCAGCAGGTGAAAGTGAAACTGGAGCTAGCAGTGCCACCTAAGACACTTGTTGAAGAAGCAAAAGCAGATGCCAAGAAAAAGGGCATAAACGAAAAACATCTCTTGAATGCAAAGGCGATTCGGAACATCAGGACAAGGCTTCAAGGAGAAGAGGTATGCAGATGACTTTATAAGCCTTGGAATCTGGATTGATGAGCTTCAAAAAAAACTCCGAAGAGCCTCTTATTCTGTGTGCAGATAAAGATACTCTGCATCTAAAGGGCATTAATACATTTCAATCGCCACTAATGTGCCAATTGCAGAAAGATCTACTTGGTATGGGCAAGATGACCTCTGCATTAACTCGACTAATGGCATAACTGCACAAAACCAGCAGCTCACAAAACTAATGGTGAGTGCAAGTAACAGATCAGGAGTTCCATGCAACTACCTTCTTTTCAAAAGGTGTCTCAAATGAGCCATTGAAAAGGTTTATTCAGACTACCAAAGCTGGGATTGCCAAGCCACAAGGCTGCACAGAATTCTTCTCAGCTGCAGCACAGGCTTAATGCAACGCACGGGAGGAAGTATTGGGTGCTCCAGAGAAACGAATGCTTTGTGCTTGGCATGTGCGACGGAATTGGATCCTCAACTAAACAAGCTAATCCGTTCTCCCGACAAGCGAACAGATGGCGCCAGAAGCTCGAGACATTAATCAGCTGTAAAAATGAGCAAAATTTTGCCACCATGCTGCAGCATATTTTCTTGCTGGTTTTGTGTAGTACTTCGAAAGGCATTTTGCCCCGCACTTAGACTGATGCGAGTACTCCTTTAGAGAAGGCATTCCCCTGAACACTGACAACTACCTTGAGTAAATGCACAATGAACTGCAAACAAGCTACCTTGAAGGCAAGCACAACGCACGACTGGACAGCTGTGGTGGGTCCTTTCGCCTGACAAGCAAAGAAAAGTGAGCCAGAAGCTCGAGACATTGATCAGCTGTATGAATGAGCAAAATTTTGCCACCATGCTGCAGCATATTTTCTTGCTGGTTGTGTGTAGTACTTCGAAAGCCATTCTGTCCCGCACGTAGACTGCTGGGGGTACTGCTTTAGAGGAGAGATTCTCCTGAATACCGACAACTACCTTGAGTCAATGCACAATGAGCTGCAAACAAGCTACCTTTAAGGCAAGCACAACACACAACTGTACAACTGTGGTGGGTGTTGGTCACGCTCACCCAAGATCGACTCATGAAACCGGTTATCTCCAGACTAAATCCTAAAGCACACCACAGATCCCCAGCAAACTTCAAAAGGCACAGAGAAGTTTCGAAAATTCATGATGCTAATGATGCTTCACAGCTGTGTGAACGCGAGTGGGTTGTTGGGGCTCCGACCCTTTTTTGTGATCAGTACACCCTCTGCTTGCTGGACATCGAGCATGCTGGTCGTTACCTTAGCTGCCACTACTGCAGTGCTTGCCTGCATAAGTTCTCATGCCTGGACTTTCACGAGCACAGCAGTGTCTGCAAGCACATTCACGCCGTAGCACTGTGGCAGGTGAGCCAGAAAAGTCCGTCCCAAAGTGAGAAATATGAGGACAGAGCAATTCTTTCATCGTACGCTAGTAACCAGCCGCTGCTAGATCCTGAGAACAATGATGACCTAGCAATTACTTCGTCACCTACTGGTAGCAAGTTGCTGCAGGACCCTGAATCACTACTCAAGCGCATGGAGACCAGTGAGACTCTTGAGGTGCTAGACCGTCATGAAATTGGGAGTAATAAAACAACGCTGCTGTTGTGCGAGCATTTTAAGCCGATTCAGATGACTCGCTGCAGCAAAATTGCTCATAACACATGTGAATGGACTTTTGAGGCTTGCAAAACAATCTACAGATAAAGGGTTGCTGCCCGCTCCCACTCCTGCAAACAAAAACTGGAAAAACAGCCAAGGGGCTGGGTTACTAAAAAACGCGTTTCCCACAGTGAACCTGCTTATAGTGGATCTGCCACAGCTTTGCAGCGGCATTACATTCTCCAGCAAGAAGAGAAGGTGTTGAAGTGCCCGTGAAAGTGCCAGGAAACAATCCAGCCTAGTGTTTTTTGCAGGGTGTTGGGCCTATGTGCGCACTGTACTCAACATAGCTGAAATTGAGTTTGGATGATTAATAGAATAATTGTTAAAATAGTTTTCATGAAAGGTTGTCATGCAAACAGAGATAACATGTTGCCAGGTATGTCATTGAAAGCTCATAGTTCGAACTTTTGTCTCAATTAAAGTAAGGCATGGCTCATATTCGAACGATTACACATGCTTTGAGGCAATTTGTGTGTGCTTGTTTACATGAGTAATTGCATGCTTTGTAATAATTAGTGAATGGTGGTAATGCAACACCTTCAGTGAAAGTTCCCAAAGGCCTTGTTTGCTCATGATTATTGATAGAACCATACTGCATCCTGCACGCAATGGGGAAAAAAGACAACCTCCTGCTGGTTGCAATGCAGGAGCAATATTATTTAGTCGCCCGCTGTATGGGCAAGATTTCCAGGTAATTTTATGGGGTATTTTTTACACGGAAAAAAATAAGCCTGACTTTGCAAGGCTGAGGGTACTTCTGTTTGCATTTTGTGAGGTGCGTTAGCTTTGAAAGCAATTTCGACCCGCTTTATAGGTTTGGAGGACTTTTAGCATCAATTTATGAACATAACATTTTCTCTTGTGCAAAAGAAATTGTTTTCCTCAATTTTTTTTTGCACCCAGCATTCATAAACTGTCGCACGCTTTTGAATTTTTCTACGTAGCTGCGGTCATGTGCTGATTCTCGGCGCGCGGCTAATTCCCACAGGCCTCCTGCACTGGAGCTTTAGCGACGTGCAGCGCCCCCTCGTGCCCGACACGCCTGGATGGTACAAGAGCAGACGACCCGCGCCACCTTCCTAGTGTTTTCAAATGACAAGCAACATCGAAACTTGCGACATTTCTTTTCCGCTTTTATCTACTGCTTTAGTTTTATGGGGAGGGTGAACCAGTGGCCTCAACGAGCAGAAAAGTGAGCCTTGTTCGAGGGGAAGAGCCCAGAGTGCGTGCTGCTGACTCACCCAGCCGAGCAGCCGGTAAGGATGCGGGGCCTGGAGTGTGCGCCGCTGAGGGTATGTATATCCAAAATCCAACCTTTTCCACCTGGTGCCAACATTTTGTCTGAACAGCTGGTGAGAGAAGCTACAGCAGTCGGGCCTAACAGCAGAACCTGCTTCTTTACTGGCTTTGAGAGAATGATGCACAACCTTGACGCATTTCGCAGTCTTGCTGGCGCGGACAACAACGTATTCGCATTACTACTGCGTTTAATACCAGAGGTACGCGAAAGGAGCTCCACCGTCCTAATTGAGAACAAGCACCTCATCTTCTTAATGAAGCTGAAGCTAGGCTTGCCATTCAGTGCACTGTCAGCTCTTAATGGCATCCATGAAATCAGTCTTCCGTGAGGCCTATTTGGTTCTGCAGAAACTGGCAGCAGTCACCAAAAACTGGACTCGTAAACCCCCAGCATTTGACAACAAACTAACTCAGCCACCTGTTTTCAGGCAAATTTCCCTGACTGCACTTTGATAATTGACTGCACCGAAATTAATACCATGACGCCACCAGGGATCATGCTACAACATGTGCTTTTTTCGCCGTACAAAGGGTGCTATACCCTAAAATTTCTTCTAGCCATCGCTCCGAATGGCATGACTGTTTTCAAACCGAAGCCATAAAATGGACTATGTTCAGACACCCACATCACTGTGGACTGTGGTTTCTTGGATTTGGTTGAACCTGGTGACACGGTACTTTCTGCCAAAGGCTTTCCCGGTGTTCAAGCAACTCTAGCTGACAAGCAAGTTGTTTTGGTTACGCCCCCTTGTTCAAGAACTGGTGTTCCATTCACACCACAGCAAATGGAACAAACCTATGCCATTGCATCTGTGCGCATCCATGTGTAGAGGGCGTTTCAAAGAATTAATCTGTTCGGCACCTTGAATCACAACGGTGCCGATTACGGTGATCCGTGCTTAAGAGAGATTCTTCAATGTGCTGTTTTCGCCAACCTCCAGCCTCACATCATCACCTCATAACATCATTGCTCTTTGACTAGCTGTCAATGTAAAAGCAGAGTAGATTCCCCCCAGTTATAGCAGCGTTTCTTTTCTTGTCAGCATAAAAATATAAACACTGCACAAATTCTGAAAGCAGCCTGCATACATAAAGCATGTTTTCCTCTTCTACCATCTTCTTTGTTCCTGTGCAAAATTTGATTCATTGAATCCTAGAAGATCTGCTTTGCGAATGGAAAAATGGCCTTGATGTGTGATTAGAAAGCAGGCGAGAAGAATCCTCGGAAGGTGAAGCCACTGAGCGTGCTGGAAGGAGCCTTAGAAATGAAGATTCTGTCAATCTGTTGGCAAAAAACCGTGATGCTGGTTCAAACAAGGTTGGAAATAACATAATACTGATGTCCCCACAAGTCCTTGCAAAAACTTCCACAGCCTTCAATCTGCAAGTGGCTCATTTGCAAGCTGGACCGATGGATACCCCTAAAAACAGCTCCAGTGAGCCTTCACTACCAGAAAGCATCATGGACGACAGTGGCAACGCTACTGCAAGTAAAAGCGTAGATGTGCACGGAAACGATCCCCGATAGTACCAAGACAGTGTCTGCAAGTGTTCTCAGTGAAACCAAAGTGCCACCAGCTATGAGGAAGTGTCGGCGGCCAAAGGGCCACACACAACTGTAATCAGCCTTCCTAAAAGGAAAAAGAACGCCACCAGAGAGCGAGTTCCTTTCAGTGAGGGAAGAATAGAAAATTATTTGGACCCGGCTGGTAGGCAATGCAACGCAAAAGCTGTCATGCAAAGCAGGCAACTAGAAGAGATGAAGAACAAAGGCATGTGCTGTGTTAGACGAAAATGTTGACATCAACTGTGTGCGAAGTTCCTTGGCAGCTGTGGCAAGTCAACTATGATGCAAAAAAGAATATGCAGAAACGGAACTGTGGGGTGTGCAAAGGTGATTTATATAACTATGACTCTGGCGTGTGTGTCTGGAGCCTGTATTGCCTTGTGTGCATTTGAGGAAGCAGCCACGAGCAAAGGACTGGCAGTCTTCCAGCTGTGAGTGATTGCATTGGTGTACTGCCAGTGGCCAATGGCAGGACATACCCATATCTGTATAGCAGAGTGCACCGCAAAGTGCTTGGCCTGCACTGTTCTAATAAATAAAATGCAAAGCTTTACCCATGATTGCTTATTAGTTTTTCGCAGTCTAAAAAACCTTTGAAAGCGCGAACGGTCGTATTGGCTTCGTTACATCGCAAGAATACCGCCCCAAGTGCCGATAGAGGAGAGACGGCTGAACTTTGCCACGAAGGTGCCCCTCAGTGTGAAATATCAGTGAGCCGTATTATTACAGCGTATAGGGATGAAGATGGGAGAATATGTGATGCTCAGAGCAGTGGGTGGCCAAGGTTAACATTGTTGGCAGAAGACGAATAGATAGTTGCTGCCACTATTGTCGACCCATTTCTGAACGCCAGGGAGATCCGCGATGCTTTGAAGCTCAGTTGCTGCTGCGACACAATTAGGAGCAGATTGCGAGAGGCGCGTCTCGTGAACTGCTTCCTTCTTTTTCAGTCCATGTGCCAAAGAAATTCTCCAACCTAACGGAATCTGACGTGCGAAGCTACCTGCGCTGGAAGTGCAATAATGCCGCAACAGCATTTAAAAAAAACCGGAAGCGCCATCACACAGGCACCAAGTCACAGTGCTGCTATCAGTGCATGACTGTGTTCCCGCTCAGAGACCGCACCTGACAACCAGGCAGCGGGAGGAGAGACTGAACTTCGCCCGAGCTTTTCAGCAGCGGTCGGCAGAGAAGTGGCGGGAGGTGATTTTCATGGACGATTCTACCTTCTCTACACGCTGTGGCCAACATCAGTGTGTGTGTGGTCCGTTGAACTCAGGTATCACCTGGCATCCTTGCAGCTCACAGGAATCGCGGGTTAAGTTCGATTAACTTATCAGTGTCATAGCATATGGATGATCTGCAACGCGTCGTGAGTGCAGCCTCATTTCTCCCCTTACTAGAAGACTTGACATGGGTGGAGCTTGCTGGTTTTGTGCAGTACTTCGAAAGGCATTATACCCCGCCCTTAGACTGGTAGGGGTACTGCTGTGGAGAAGGCATTCCCCTGAATACCTGAAGACCAACAACTACCTCGAGTTAATGCACAATGAGCTGCAAACAAGCTACCTTGAAGGCGAGCACAACGCACGACTGTACAACTGTGGTGGGTGTTGGTCACGCTCACCCATGACCGACTCATGAAACTGGTTATCTCCAGACTAAATCCTAAAGCAGACCACAGATCCCCAGCAAACTTCAAAAGGCGCAGAGAAGCTTTGAAAATTCATGATGCTAATGATGCGTCACAGCTGTGTGAAGGAGAGTGGGTTGTTGGGGCTCCGACCCATTTTTGTGATCAGTACACCCTTTGCTTGCTGGACATCGAGCGTGCTGGTCGTTCCCTTAGCTGCCACTACTGCAGTGCTTGACTACAAACGTTCTCATGCCTGGACTTTCACGTGCACAAAAGTGTCTGCAAGCACAGTCATGCCTTAGCACTGTGGCAGGTGAACCAGAAAACCCCGTGCCAAAGTGAGAGCAATGAGGACAGCAATTCTTTCATCGTACGCTAGTAACCAGCCACTGCTGGATCCTGAGAACAATGATGACATAGCAATTCCATCGTCACCTACTGGTAGCCAGTTGCTGCAGGACCCTGAATCACTACTCAAGTGCATGGAGACCAGTGAGACTCTTGAGGTGCTAGACTGTCATGAAATTGGGAGTAATAAAACAACACTTTCTGCAGTTGTGCGAGCATTTTAAGCTAAGGATTCAGATGACTCGCTGCAGCAAAATTGGTTCATAACACATCTGAATGGACTTTTAAGGCTTGCAAAACAATCTACTGATAAAGGGTTGCTGCCCGCTCCCACTCCTGCAAACAAAAACTGGAAAAACAGCCAAGCGGCTGGGTTACTAAAAAACGCGTTTCCCAAAGTGAACCTGCTTATAGTGGATCTGCCACAGCTTTTCAGCGGCATTGCATTCTCCAACAAGCAAGAGAAGGTGTTGAAGTGCCCGTGAAAGTGCCCACAACTATCCAGCCTAGTGTATTTTGCAGGGTGTTGGGCCTATGTGTGCACTGTACTCAACATAGCTGAAACTGAGTGTGGATGATTAATAGAATTGTTCAAATAGTTTTCATGAAAGGTTGCCATGCAAACAGAGATAAACTTCTTGCCAGGTATGCAATTGAAAGCTAATACTTCGAACTTTTGTCTAAAAGCAAGGCATGGCTCATGCTAGAACGATGTCACATGCCTTGAGGCAATTTGTGTGTGCTTGTTGACATGAGTAATTGCATGCTTTTTCCTTTATTAGTGAATGGTGGTAATGCAACACCTTCAGTGAAAGTTCCCAAAGGCCTTGTTTGCTCGTGATTATTGATAGCACCATACTGCATTCTGCATGCAATGGGGAAAAAAGACAACCTCATGCTGGTTGCAATGCAGGCGCAATATTATTTAGTTGCCCACTGTATGGGCAAGATTTCGTGAGGTATTTTTTACAGGGAAAAAAATAAGCCTGACTTTGCAAGCCTGAGGGTACTTGTTTGCATTTTATGAGGTGCTTTAGCTTCAAAAGCAATTTTGACCCACTTTATAGGTTTGGAGGAGTTTTAGCGTCAATTGATGAACATAACATTTTCTCTTGTGCAAAACTAAATTGTTTTCCTCAATTTCCTTTGCACCCAGCATTCAGAAAGTGTCCCACGCTTTTGAATTTTTCTAAGTAGCTGCGGTCATGTGCTGATTCTCGGTGCGCGGCTAATTCCCACAGGCCTCCTGCGCTGGAGTTTAGCGACGTGCAGCGCCCCCTCGTGCCCAACACGCCTGAGTGGTACAAGAGCAGACGACCCACACCGTCATTTGTGTTTTCAATGACAAGCAACATCGAAACTTGCGACATTTGTTTTCCGGATTTATCTATTTCTTTAGTTTAACGAGGAGGGTGAACCAGTGGCCTCAACGAGCAGTACACTGTGCCTTCTTCGAGAGGAAGGGCCCAGAGTGCGTGCTGCTGACTCACCCAGCCAAGCAGTCGGTGGTGTGAAGGGCCTTGAGTGAGCAGCCCTGAGGGGGGTATATCCAAGATCCCACCTTTTCCACCTGCTACCAACATTTTGTCTGAACAGCTGCTGAGAGAAGCTACAGCAGTCGAGCCTAACAGCAGTACCTGCTTCTTTACTGGCTTTGAGAGAATGATGCAGAACCTTGATCCATTTCGCAGTCCTGCTGGCGCGGACAACAATGTATTCGCATTACTACTGCGTTTATTACCAGAGGTACGCGAAAGGAGCTCCGACGTCCTAATTGAGAACAACCCCCTCATCTCCTTAATGAAGCTGAAGCTAGGTGTGCCATTCAGTGCACTGTCAGTTCTTAATGGCATCCATGAAGTCAGTCATCCGTGAGGCCTATTTGGTTCTGCCCAAACTGGCAGCAGTCACCAAAAACTGGACTCATAAACCCCCGGCATTTGACAACAAACAAACTCAGCCACCTGTTTTCAGGCAAATTTCCCTGACTGCACTTTGATAATTGAATGCACCGAAATTAACACCTTGACGCCACCAAGGATCAGGTTACAGCATGTGCTTTTTCCACCGTACAAAGGGTGCTATACCCTAACATTTCTTCTCGCCATCTCTCCGAATAGCAGGATTGTTTTCAAACCGAAGCCATAAAATAGACTATGTTCAGACACCCACATCACTGTGGACTGTGGTTTCCTGGATTTGGTTAAACCTGGTGACATGGTACTTTCGGCCAAGGCTTTCCCGGTGTTCAACCAACTCTAGCTGACAAGCAAGTTGTTTTGGTTACGCCCCCTTGTTCAAGAACTGGTGTTCCATTCACACCACAGCAAATGGAACAAACCTATGCCATTGCATCTGTGCGCATCCATGTGTAGAGGGCGTTTCAAAGAATTAATCTGTTCGGCACCTTGAATCACAACGGTGCCGATTACGGTGATCCGTGCTTAAGAGAGATTCTTCAATGTGCTGTTTTCGCCAACCTCCAGCCTCACATCATCACCTCATAACATCATTGCTCTTTGACTAGCTGTCAATGTAAAAGCAGAGTAGATTCCCCCCAGGTATAGCAGCGTTTCTTTTCTTGTCAGCATAAAAATATAAACACTGCACAAATTCTGAAAGCAGCCTGCATACATAAAGCATGTTTTCCTCTTCTACCATCTTCTTTGTTCCTGTGCAAAATTTGATTCATTGAATCCTAGAAGATCTGCTTTGCGAATGGAAAAATGGCCTTGATGTGTGATTAGAAAGCAGGCGAGAAGAATCCTCGGAAGGTGAAGCCAGGGAGCGTGCCGGAGGGAGTTTTAGAGATGAAGATTCTGTCAACCTGTTGGCCAATAACCGTGATGCTGGTTCAAACAAGGTAGGAAATAACAATACTGATGTCCCCACAAGTCCTTGTAAAAACTTCCACAGCCTTCAATCTACAAGTGGCTCATTTGCACGCTGGACCGACGGATACCCCTAAAAACGGCTCCAGTGAGCATTCACTACCAGAAAGCATCATGGACGACAGTGGCAAGACTACTGCAAGTAAAGAAAGCGTAGATGTGCACGAAAACGGTCCCTGATAGTACGAAGACAGTGTCTGCAAGTGTTCTCAGTGAAACCAAAGTGCCACCAGCTATGAGGAAGTGTCGGCGGCCAAAGGGCCACACACAACTGTAATCAGCCTTCCTAAAAGGAAAAAGAGCACCACCAGAGAGCGAGTTCCTTTCAGTGAGGGAAGAATGGAAAATTATTTGGACCCGGCTGGCAGGCAATGCAACGCAAAAGCTGCCATGCAAAGCAGGCAACTAGAAGAGATGAAGAACAAAGGCATGTGCTGTGTTAGACGAAAATGTTGACATCAACTGTTTGCGAAGTTTCTTGGCAGCTGTGGCAAGTCAACGATGATGCAAAAAAAATCTGCAGAAACGGAACTGTGGGGTGTGCAAAGGTGATTTATATAACTATGACTCTGTCGTGTGTGTCTGGAGCCTGTATTGCCTTGTGTGCATTTGAGGAAGCAGCCACGAGCAAAGGACTGGCAGTCTTCCAGCTGTGAGTGATTGTATTGGTGTACTGCCAGTGGCCAATGGCAGGATATACCCATATCTGTATAGCAGAGTTCACCGCAAAGTGCTTGGCCTACACCGTTCTAATAAATAAAATGCAAAAATTTAACCATGATTGCTTATTGGGTTTTGGCAGTCTAAAAAAACCTTTGAAAGCGCGAACGGTCGCATTGGCTTCGTTACATCGCAAGAATGCCGCCCCGAGTGCCGATAGATAGAGGAGAGACGGCTGAACTTTGCCACGAAGGTGCCCCTCAACGTGAAATATCGGTGAGCCGTATTATTACAGCGTATAGGGATGAAGATGGGAGAATATGTGATGCTCGGAGCAGTGGGTGGCCAAGGTTAACATTGTTGGCAGAGGACGAATAGATAGTTGCTGCCACTATTGTCGACCCATTCCTGAACGCCAGGGAGATCCGCGATGCTTTGAAGCTCAGTTGCTGCTGCGACACAATCAGGAGCAGAATGCGAGAAGCGCGTCTCGTGAACTGATTCCTTCTTTTTCAGTCCATGTGCTGGAGAAATTCTCCAACCTAACGGAATCTGACGTGCGAAGCTACCTGCGCCGGAAGTGCAATAATTCCGCAACAGCATTGAAAAAAAAACGGAAGTGCCATCACACAGCTACCAAGTCACAGTGCTGCAATCAGTGAATGACTACGTTCCCACTCAGAAACCGCCCTTGACAACCAAGCAGCAGGAGGAGAGACTGAACTTCGCCCGAACTTTTCAGCAGCGGTCGGCAGAGGAGTGGCGGGAGGTGATTTTCATGGACGAGTCTACATTCTCTACACGCTGGGACCAACAGCAGTGTGTGGCGTCCGTTGAACTAAGGTATGACCTGGCATCCTTGCAGCTCACAGGAATTGCGGGTTAAGTTAGACTACTTTGCAGTGTCATAGCATATGGATGGTTTGCAACGCGTCGTAAGTGCAGCCTCATTTCTCCCCTTACCAGAAGACTTGACATGGGTGGAGCTTGCTTGTTTTGTGCAGTACTTCGAAAGGCATTCTGCCCCGCCCTTAGACTGGTAGGGGTACTGCTGTGGAGAAGGCATTCCCCTGAATACCTGAACACCAACAACTACCTCGAGTTAATGCACAATGAGCTGCAAACAAGCTACCTTGAAGGCGAGCACAACGCACGACTGTACAACTGTGGTGGGTGTTGGTCACACTCACCCATGACCGGCTCATGAAACTGGTTATCTCCAGACTAAATCCTAAAGCAGACCACAGATCCCCAGCAAACTTCAAAAGGCACAGAGAAGCATTGAAAACTCATGATGCTAATGATGCGTCACAGCTGTGTGAAGGAGAGTGGGTTGTTAGGGCGCCGACCCATTTTTGTGATCAGTACACCCTTTGCTTGCTAGACATCGAGCGTGCTGGTCGTTACCTTAGCTGCCACTACTGCAGTGCTTGCCTACATAAGTTCTCATGCCTGGACTTTCACGTGCACAGAAGTGTCTGCTAGCACATTCATACCTTAGCACAGTGGCAGGTGAACCAGAAAACCCCGTGCCAAAGTGAGAACAATGAGGACAGAGCAATTCTTTCATCGTACGCTAGTAACCAGCCACTGCTGGATCCTGAGAACAATGATGACATAGCAATTCCATCGTCACCTACTGGTAGCCAGTTGCTGCAGGACCCTGAATCACTACTCAAGTGCATGGAGACCAGTGAGACTCTTGAGGTGCTACTCATGAAATTGGGAGTAATAAAACAACACTTTCTGCAGTTGTGCGAGCATTTTAAGCCAAGGATTCAGATGATTCGCTGCAGCAAAATTGGCTCATAACACATCTGAATGGACTTTTGAGGCTTGCAAAACAATCTACAGATAAAGGGTTGCTGCCCACTCCCACTCCTGCAAACAAAACTGGAAAAACAGCCAAGGGGCTGGGTTACTAAAAAACGCGTTTCCCACAGTGAACCTGCTTATAGTGGATCTGCCACAGTGTATTTTGCAGGGTGTTCGGGCTATGTGCGCACTCTACTCAACATAGCTGAAACTGAGTGTGGATGATTAATAGAATAATTGTTGAAATAGTTTTCATGAAAGGTTGTAATGCAAACACAGAAAACTTCTTGCCAGGTATGTAATGAAAAGCTCATAGTTCGAACTTTTGTTTCAATTAAAGTAAGGCATGGCTCATATTCGAACGATTACACATGCTTTGAGGCAATTTGTGTGTGCTTGTTTACATGAGTAATTGCATGCTTTGTCCTTCATTAGTGAATGGTGGTAATGCAACACCTTCAGTGAAATTTCCCAAAGGCCTTGTTCGCTCATGATTATTGATAGCACCATACTGCATCCTGCATGCAATGCGGAAAAAAGACAACCTCCTGCTGGTTGCAAAGGAGGAGCAATATGATTTAGTCGCCCGCTGTATGGGCAAGATTTCATGAGGTATTTTTATGGGGTATTTTTTACAGGGAAAAAAATAAGCCTGACTTTGCAAGCCTGAGGGTACTTGTTTGCATTTTATGAGGTGCGTTAGCTTTGAAAGCAATTTTGACCCGCTTTATACGTTTGGAGGAGTTTTAGCGTCAATTTATGAACATAACATGTTCTCTTGTGAAAAAAAATTGTTTTCCTCAATTTTCTTTGCACCCAGCATTCATAAAGTGTCCCACGCTTTTGAATTTTTCTACGTAGCTGCGGTCTTGTGCGGATTCTCGGCGCGCGGCTAATTCCCACAGGCCTCCTGTGCTGGAGCTTTAGCGGGGTGCAGCACACCCTCGTGCCCGATACGCCTCGATGGTACAAGAGCAGACGACCCGCGCCGCCTTCCATGTGTTTTCAAATGACAAGCAACATCGAAACTTGCGACATTTCTTTTCCGCTTTTATCTAATACTTTAGTTTTCTGGGGAGGGTGAACCAGTGGCCTCAACGAGCAGCACAGTGTGCCTTGTTCGAGGGGAAGAGCCCAGAGTGCGTGCTGCTGACTCACCCAGCCGAGCAGCCGGTAAGGATGCGGGGCCTGGAGTGTGCGAAGCTGAGGGTATGTATATCCGAGATCCCGCCTTTTTCACCTGGTACCAACATTTTTTCTGAACAGCTGGTGAGAGAAGCTACAGCAGCCGGGCCTAACAGGAGAACCTTCTTTACCGGCTTTGAGAGAATGATGCAGAACCTTGATGCATTTCGCAGTCTTGCTGGTGCGGACAACAATGTGTTCGCATTATTACTGCGTTTAATACCAGAGGTACGTGAAAGGACCTCCAACGTCCCAATCAAGAACAAGCCCCTGATCGTCTTAATGAAGCTGAAGCTAGGCTTGCCATTTAGTGCGCTGTCAGTTCTTATTGGCATCCATGAAATCAGTCATCCGTGAGGCCTATTTGGTTTTGCACACACTGGCAGCAGTCACCAAAAATTTGACTTACAAACCCCCTGAGTTTGACATCAAAATAACTCAGCCAGCCTGTTTTTATTCTTGTCGCCATCGCCCCGAATGGCGTGATTGTTTTCAAACCGAAGCCATAAAACGGACTATGTTCAGACACCCACTTCACTGTGGACTGTGGTTTCCTAGATTTGGTTGAACCTGGTGACAGGGTATTTCCTGCCAAAGGCTTTCCTGGTGTGCAAGCAACTCTAGCTGACAAGCAAGTTGTTTTGGTTACACTCCCTTTTTCAGGAACTGGTGTTCCGTTCACACGAGAGCAAATGGAACAAACCTATGCCATTGCATCTGCGCTCATCCATGTGTAGAGGGTGTTTCAAAGAATTAATCTGTTCGGTACCTTGAATCACAGGGTGCCGATTACGGTGATCCGTGCTATGGCAGACATTTTTTATACGTGCTGTGTTTCGGCCACACTCCAGCCTCCCATCATCAGCTCATAACATCATTGCTCTTGGACTAGCCGTGAATGAAAGAGCAGAGTAGTCCCCCACCCCCAGTGATAGCAGCGTTTCTTTATTTCTCAGCATAAAAATATACACACTGCACAAATTCCGAAAACAGCCTGCATACATAAAGCCTGTTTTCCTCTTCCAGCAGGTTCATTGTTCCTGTACAAAATTTGATTCATTGAATTCCAGAAGATCTGCTTTGTGAGTGGAAAAATGGCCCTTATGTGCGATTAGAAAGCAGGCGCGCAGAATCCTCGGAAGGTGAAGGCATGGAGCGTACCGGAGGGAGCTTTAGAGATGAAGATTCTGTCAACCTGTTGGCCAATAACCGTGATGTCGCTTCCAACCAGGATGGAAATAACATAAATACTGATGTCAGTGCAAGTCCTTGCAAAAACTTCCACAGCCTTCAATCTGCAAGTGGCTCATTTGCAGGCTGGACTGACGGATACCCCTGGAAAACGCTCGAGTGAGCTTTTGCTAGCAGAAAGCATCATGGACGACAATGGCAAGGCTGCTGCAAGTAAAGAAAGCGTAGATGTGCACGAAAACAATCGCTGATAGTACCAAGACGTCTGCAAGTGTTCTTAGTGAAATCTGTGGTGTAGTGGCGCCCTCTGGTGGAGCGCCCGCGCGCTGTGTGCGCTTGTGTTGTATTTGGGTTGTACTAGATGTCGTTGCGGTGGGACGCACTGAGGGGAATGCTCCAATCACGTGCATATGCGTGTGTGGTTGTGCCGTCCTGGTGTGAAATAATCATTCTTTGTCTGGGGTTGAAGCAGTGGGGTCGCACTCTTCTTGCGAATTGTGCCTGGGCCCGGCGCGGCCGCCTTCGCTCCCGGACGTGGCAAGGCATGTCCGGACGTGGCAAGGCATGAGGGCGAATACGGCCACATGCGATCGTGGTGTGTTTGGAATTGTGGACTAATCTGTCTGGTTTTTTTAGCTTGCTTTCCAGCCTCCTTCTTGGATAGGATACAGCAAGTCTGAAGTCGACTCTGTGAGTCTTGGGGGTCTGTTGTTCTTTTTTGTGGTCATCTGTCAGGCTAGCGTAGATAGGAGTGTTTTCTTATCTTTCGCGGGCCGCGATGGCAAGGCAAGGTGCGCGGCTTCGGCAGTACACCTTTTTCGCGCGACTCCCACGTGGGGTCACGAATGTGGATCTCGTGAAGCTGCTTGTGCAGCGCTTCACAAAGAGCGAGTTCAGTGGAGTACAGGACTTTTCTGCAGGGAGATTCGAAGTTGTCTTCAAGACAAAGGACGCGGATGATCGCTTTCTTGCTGATCCCGCCGTTGAGTTGCGAGGTGAGCAGGTGCGGTTTGAGTATCGAGGGTCGCGAGTGAAGATTGTGAGGGTATTCAACTACCCTCTCGAAGAGCAGGACGTAGACCTGAGGCGCGTGTTAGGCGGGTACGGAAGCGTGCACGCCATGCAGCGCGAGACGATTGCAGGCTTCACGGACTTCCTGTCGGGGACGATGCGCGTGCGCATGGACATGGTTCGTCCTGTCCCAAACCCAGTCAAGATCCTGGATCGCTATGTCGCGCATTTCGAGTACGAAGGCGTGGTGCATCAGTGCGTCCGTTGTGGTGGCACGGGCCACTACGCGGCCGCATGCGCTACACCCAAGTGCTCGTGCTGCGAGCAGTTCGGGCACGAATCGTGTGAGCCACCGTGCCCGCAGTGCCAGGGCAACCACGCGAGGTACGAGTGCCATGTTCGCTCGTTCGCGGCCGCGGTTGCAGGGCGGGCAGCCACTAGTGTGGCCGAAAACGCTGTGCAGGACGAGGAGAAGCGCGCCGACACCGAAGTGTGAGCGCAGAGGGCGAAACCAGAGCGCAGAGGGCGATGACGATACCATCGTCATCCTTTCGCCGCTGGAGGACGAGAACAGCAGCTCCGGCATTGAAACCACCAGTGAGTACAAGCTGCAACGATACCTGGGCTACTCTGCCTCCTCATCTATGAGGAGTAGCTAAAACTCTGTGCATGTGATGTATATTAAAGGCGGTAGAAGTCTTTAAAAAGTATTTCAAGCCAGGCGAAAATTACTAGAGGATTGCAGCCTTTAAATCGATCAAATATTGCACCAGTAATGTTCACTCTTGTTTTTCCAGCACAGGTTAATACTCAGAAGGGTTGAAATTGTTAAATATTCCGAAATTTACAAGCAACCACGACAAGTTGGCTTCACCACTAGACATGCGCTCTATTTTGGCTTCGCCGCACAGCACACGCCTTGAGGCTGCTTGTACAGGAAAGGTGCTCTCTCTCTATCGTGACTGCAGGTTTTGTGTGGTGCTTCAATTTGTGAAATCTTAATTTATTGTTCTTTTGAAATGTATTCTAAATTTTTTGCACTGCATTGTTCGTAATAATACTACATTATTCCTTCACCTACCAAGGAATTTGGAAAGCGTCATTCCCTAGACGCTCTTAAATTATTTGGGGCATAAGCATAAAGCAGCCAAGCCACAGGGGAAAAACACTTTAGCCCTTCTGGTAAACTTCATGCTACTTTCACTTCATAATTTTTTATGCAAAGAGGTGGCTGCTTTCTTTTTTTTGCAGTGTCACAGCAGAAAAGTTAGGACAAAAAAAACACAGCTTGTGTTTTTATGAACAGAAATTGCATATGCATTGTTCATTTTGCATATTAAAGGCCTGTGCAAAGCAGGTAGCAAAGAAGGCCTGTGCAAAGCAGGTAGCAAAGCAGGGGGGCCTGTTGTGTAAGGGCCATTCCTGACAGTCGACTTTTTCATTCATATTAGTTGAAAATCAAAATTTGAAACTCTGTAGAGGTGTCGACTTTTTGCTAATGGTCTGCGAAACTTTTAGGATGTCACAGCAAGTTTACTTAATTATACATGCTTTTGCATGGCGATATTTACAGGCAATGTTGCGGAAACACCCACAGGGCTTTTCGCTGCGATGCTGCCCACCTCGCTCGAACAGGAGAGGTCATGTTCTAATGCCACAAACGACCAGCCTGCTCAGCCTTCAGCAACACCGTCCGTCAGCTCGGAGAGTTCTGGAAGTGCCCATAAAGCCACTACCCCAAGAAGAACGCCAAGACAGCGTAAGTTGTTTGTGTACATCACACGAAAACTGCCTCGTTGCTAGCATGGCACAATTTAAGCACAATTTTTCCATATGTAGTTTGAGCCAGAGTGATTTTCAGTTCGTTATGACAAAGTGTTTTGTTCAAAGCGGAAAGACCCTTCCAGCTCTGCATTTGGAATTGTGAAAGGCTTTTCATAAAGCAGGGATTCTTTTTTCGACGTATGGAGTGTTCATACACTCCTCTAATCAAGTGCGATGCTTGTATAGCTACTACTCAGAACAAGCATGACTTGGTCCCATGATTTGTAACAAAGAATCCTGGTAGTGGGCAAATGTAATTGTTGTCAATGAAAATGCCTTGTTCGCAGGGAAGAAAGACCTCGAGGTAGACCACGAATTCCTGCTGAAAGGGATGAAACACGAGGTTGAGATGCAGCGACGAGAGCACGCGATAGAGACGCGTTGGCTGGCACTTGAAGAGAGCCGGCTGGAATGGGACAAGCAGCGCACGCTCTTGGAACAGCAGGCGAGGTACGAAGAGCGGAGGCGGCAGCTGGAACGCGAAGAAGAAGAGAGAAGAGCCCGGGCCGAAGAGCGTCGGACTTACGCTGCCGAGCAGCAGGCCGTCTTAAGCATCCTAGAGGGCATTCTCTCCCGATTGAATCAGTAAAAGGCAGAAAAAGCAATGTCCTTTTTATTTACACGCACTTGCACGCAGAGTCATTCTTATTTAAACACACAGCATAGCTGCATCAAAAAAAAAAGGATTCAGTCCTCATTGAAGAGACAGGGGCTTGAGGTAATCTTGCTTGAGGTAAACTCAAGTTAAAATATGAGAACACTTGGCTACCATATATGCAGGTGTGGCAGTTGGACAGGATAGTGGCATATTTGTACATGTGGGCCACTTGCTGCCAGAGCAATTTTTTTTAAGCCCAAGAAGGCAAATTCTGCCACGACTTTGCCAAATCCCCATTCAACACACTGACGCACACCGCTCATCTTGGCATTAAACAGCTCCTGCACAGGCGTGATGTTGCAACCCCCATAGGGCTTCATTAGAAGAGGGCGCAGAGGATAAGCAGGGTCGCCGTAAATGACGAAGTCCTGGTCCTGGCCGCTAGCCCAGGGGTGAGACAGCTGAACCAGATTTGGGAGCAGCTTTTGGAGCGGCGAAATTTTGATTTTGGAGCAGAAGAACCTTGATTCGGAGCAGAAGAACGACATTTCTTATGTCACCTTAGAAGCCTAAAAAATCAAATTTTTGGCCACTTGGGGGGGGGGGGGGGGCACTTTTTAACCGGTTTTGAACGTACATAACACTGAAACAGCCTTTCAATGAAGTTTTTTCTACCTGAGTGTCACACGGAATGAACTACACTACCTTTTTCAAACCAGTTTTACATTCTTGGGCTCTATGCACAGATAACGCGGAATTCTGTTGAAAATATCGAATTGAAAAACTAAGCAATTTTAAGGAATTTTTATTATCTCGTGAATGCCGAAGTTGTTATTTTTGTAATCCCAGACACGGGGTTACGCACAACTGAGAGCCACGGCAAAAGTTGCGAAAAGCGATGTGACAGCCGTTGCACCCCACCAGCCCTCCCATTTCAAGCACCAAGGTGGGCGTTCACTACGATCGTAATTAGAGTATTGGTGTGTTTAGTCACCTCCCTTTTGGCATTAAATTTCAATTCGGATAGATGAACCATTATTTCTAGCGTGCGATAATAGCCAGTCCCGCTATCGGGCCCTGCTTGAACATTTAGCGGTGATGCAGCCTGCACCGCCACTTCTGCAGTGTCCATCGTCCCATTCCCGCCGCTCGCAAGCTCACTGTCAATAGCAACAATAACTCGGCGTTTTATAAAGCAGCAATGAGTCCCAAATTTCACTTCAAGCACGCACCGCGCCTCACACTCATGGCTGAAACACGGCGATATCGCGGGTACCCCGTTGTTTTTAATGAACGCTCGTCCCACTTCCCGCAACAGGTCAAATGTAAACCCGGCCACCCCCATAACCAAAACCATGGTAGCAATTGGCGAAGAGCACTTTGCCTGAACCATGAGAAACTGCTTCGCCCAGCGGCCATGTTATCCAATCTTCACCGCACCAAGATGGCGGCGCCCAATAATGTCGTTCTGGAGATGCGCCGCTCCCAAAATTGCCGTTTTAAAATCAACTTGCACAAGTAGTTTGTGAAAACTTTAGATGGGAAAACTTTAAACATTCGCACAATATAACATGTGCAACCCGACATTGTGACTTTCGAAAAAACTACCCCGTGGACAATTTCATGCGGGTTTTTTTATTGAATGATCAATCAATTAAACCTTTACAAACAGCATCACCTTCAAGGTGCTGGAAAATTATGCCGTCAGTAAGCATTTTCCCCCACTGAAATCGACGGGAGCATTAAATCCTTGGCTCTCATACTGTTTCGGAGCAGTTTGGCGCAATTTTTGCAATTTTCAAGCTTTTGGAGCAGCCTGGTGCAGGAAAAGGAATTGAAACCAAAGCAATTGAAACTTTGAAGGAGTCACAACAATGGAAGGGAAACGAGAAGCTGCAAGCGTATCTAAGCAGTAAGTGGCTTTCAGTAAAAGAAATGTGGGTGAACAAGTACAGGTTGGACCTCCCTTTCGGCACAAACAACGGAACAGAATGAAAAAACAAGGAGCTCAAGGCATACTTGGCTGGAAACAGTGGTCGCCGTAGCCTGCAAGGGCTTTTGAAAGTCTTAGTTGAAAGCTTTTTTCCGGAAAAAGAGGTGCAGTTCTTGCAAGCAAATCTGAGTTTTTCACCTTTATCATCACGATGTGCCCGATTTCCTCCATGGGAGGCCCCCTGTTGTAGCTAAGCATATTATGGAGTGGGTCACAAGAGCATCTGATTACAGGTCGGAGGGCGTGGAAGTCGGCAGTGAAGGAGGAACATTTTGCATTCGTTCTGTCACTCAGGGTGGTGGCTTTCATGAAGTTAACTTCAGTGATCCAAGCTGTACGCGCTTCGACTTCAAGAAGTCAAAATTGCCATGCAAACACTGTGCTGCCGTTTTTTTTGCTTGTTGATGGGTGGGGCCTTTCACGTCTACCTGTGGAATACAGGGAAGGGCCTAACATGACTGCCCATTCTGTCACAAGCTGCACACCTGCTGTCACAGAAGACCCTGAAGTGCTAGCTGATCCGATCACTGAAGAGTTTCAGTGTAGTTTGCAGAAAACATCTGAACAAAGTAGGCGCTACTTAAAATCAAAAATAAGGGCCGAAACCGATCGTCTACTCTTTTCTCTACACTACATTCACAACGACACAGTGTTGCAACACTTGTTTGGCGCGCTACATGAGGCGAGAATCCTCGCTGAAGAAAATGTGACCGCAAGCGGCGGAATCGCTGTACAAGGCTCACCAACGAAAGGGTGCTCAGGAGTGACAGCAAAAAAAAAGAGCACAGGCATCACCAGCAACTGGAGTTGCAGTGAAGAAGCTGCAGTTACACAACGACCATCTGCCTCAGAAGGAGCACTGGGTCTCGAGGGGAAGGGTAGGCAGAAAGGCTGAAGTTATGAGGGAATGTTACAAGTCACCCTTCTGATTTGTAATCCAGCAAGTAATGTTGGGTGCTTTGGAGCAAGGACACTAAAATAAAAACTATTTTCACTATGCACGCCCCAAAGCTTGTATGCCAATGCACCCTTTCTTTTAGATAGACTGATCCAATATTCTTTGCTCCTATTAGGTTGTGTAATATCTTTTGCTAGTTCATATTGCTAGAGTTTGTGAAAGACTGCGTGCTGGCAGACTATGGTCCTTGGTATCGACGAGACACTTTGCATGACATCTTCGTTTCTTTTCGTCGCACTCTGTTAACAATGTTCTGTTATGGTGCTCTTCTTCACTGTTGTTTAGTGGAGTCTGCCACTCATACTACCAGTGTTTATTTTTAGTTCTTGTTTTAAGTTCTAGAAATAATGTTTGTGCACTATTCTTTTATGACTAATATTCATTTCTGTCCCACCAATGTGTATTTACTTTGTCTATATCACTCATTGCTTTCAAGTTTTATTTTTATAGTGTCTGTGCAGTATTGTTTTATGACACATATTCATTTCTATACCACCAATGTGTATTTACCTTGTGTATGTGACTCATTGCGTTTAAATATTATTCTTATGCTGATTGAACAATTCTTGACATTCATTTGTAATATTGAATAAGATGTAGACTGTGCCTCTGATGCGTCGCTTGTGGCAGCATTAGTCTTGCTGCTTGGTACAGCAAGCCCTCAAATATCAGACCTTCTTGTGTGTACTGTGTTTATTAGTAAATAAGCACCAGCAAAAATAAACTGTATTCTGATTCTTGATGCACCGTGGTCAGCAGTTCACATTTTCTCATTCTTGCATGCCTATTACTACGACAAACGAGCGAAACAGCTGAAGTGTTTGTGGATTTCGTAAGAAAACAGGCGAGTTTGTCTTGGGTCTGCCAGCGTTCATAAAGTGATCAGCACGACTGCTAATGGTGCTTTTTTTTTCCAAGATATTTTGCTTCTACACGCGTGGCCGTCTTGCATGGTTAGCATTCGGTGCTCATCTACATGCCACACAGTACCTGCAGCCATATGTAGGCGTACTCACTCGTGAGTCGACTCACTCAGGCTCAGATCGAGCCACGAGACTGAGTCTGTGCGAGTCCAGGTGAGTGATATTTTGGCAAGTTTGAGTCCGAGTGAGTCCGGTCGAAGAAAATTTTCGTGAGTGCGAGTCGGAGTGAGTTCGGCTAAGGAAAATTTTGGCGAGTGAGCTTCACAATTTTTGCCAACCTATGCCCGCAGCCGCCCTAGCAGCGCACCGTAGCTGAAACCCAGTATCAGCCCAGCCGGACAGCCATGCGGTAAATACCGTCATAGGCGTGCGCAGGGTTCCCCATCGGGGGGGGGGGGGGGGGGGGGGGGCGAAAGTTCATCGCAGCGCCCCCCCCCCCTCCTAGTAAGTCAATGTACGAGGCACATTTTGCGCCCCCCCTTCTACGTGACTAGGTGACTAGGTTTACCGTACGGAGGTGCTAAGATGCCCCAATGAAATGGCCTGTACTGAAGTACAATAAAAACTCGGGGTCCCTTATGGATTTGCCTGAGACGACTGGAAGGTGAAAGCCATCAAGACGATGTTCTAGATCAGTGGTTCTCAAATGGGGGTCCGCGAACCCCGGGGGATCCGCGAGAGCATTTGAGGGGTCCGCGAAGCCTCACTCAAAACTTCTACCCCCGCCATTCTTTTCTCGATTTTGCTAGCGCTTGCTTGCAACGCAAAAAAGGTAACTTCGTCGCATTTGATGTGCGGTTAGTTTCTCCGCGTAGCACATATTTTAACATCTGCTTTTTGCGTAATACGCCAGCTGAGAAGAAAAAAAACAGGCACAGAAAAGGAGTCATATATGTGCTTAAATGACTTAGATTCAAGAGCAAATTGTTTAACATTATTAAGCGTCATTAACGTCAAGCAATAAAGGTGTGCATTGGATAAGTTTGCGGGCGACGTAAGCTGCAAGTGAAAATCATTTGACATTATGACACTGATCAACGTATGCTCCGTCGTAGGGTCCGCCATCACTTTCGCGAGACCAAAAGGGGTCCCCGCGGCAGTCACGGCTGAGAACCACTGTTCTAGATGAATAGATGAATTACTAACCCGTTCAAACGCTCACCGTTAATAGGCCTAGTTGCTGCATAGCTTTGTAGGACGAATTACAAATGAGGACGAATTACAAAGAGATGAGACCTGGCGCAGTGCGCGTGTTCCGTCCTGGTTAGCGCTGAAGTTTTCACCTTCAAAATGTAATGAAGTAACATTTGTATCGGATGGAGTGGAGTAGCACAAGCACAGACCCTTAATATTGTCATCAAGTAAGGTGCATGGGTCGCGGGCGGCTGCGGATGCCTGCGTGCAGCGCATATAATCGCCCATCGTAGCAGTTGCACGCCCAATACATCTTTCAAATGTGCCCGCGTGGGAGCCTTCGTCTCTTTTTCCTATTCTAAGCTTGATTTCGGCTGTTGTAGAGCGCTATTTTTAGTTGAGTCCTCATAGCAGTCGGCGTGCAGCGTCTGCTAGCGCGCGCTGTCCATATTTTCCAAGGCCGTGCGTTTGCGTGAGGCGGGCGAGGCGCGCGCTGCCCATGGTTGCCAGGCGTGGTCACGCATACGCAAAGGAGACCCATGTTACAGTGCACTAGAAGGGGCAGTGTAGCGGGCGAAGGCGGCGGCGCATATGTACGCCGGCACCGCTGGTGGCGAACAGAGCGGCGGCGCTGCAGTCGTCCAATCTTGCGTTTCGCCCAATCTTCCGAACCGGCGTTTCGCAGCCTTGCTTGTGAATGTGAGCTACTACGGCTCACAAATGGCGCAGAAGCAACGCCTGAATCAGTGCTTCGCACCTAGATGCAACACAGGGTACTCCCGAATCAAGCAAGCGCAGAAATTGTCGTTTAAAGCACCCGCTGACTCGGGGAGAAGAAGCGTATGGGAACGCAACCTGCGCAGACGCGACAGGAGGCTCACGCCCGATTGTGCTATTCGTGAGTTACACTTTGAGAAGGAGTATGTTCATTGTCAAGGACTATTGTATGTTCATTGTCAAGGACTGTTCATCATATTAACGGCACAGAGGTGCGTATTGAGCGCGGGAGCCCACCCTCGCACCGGGCGCTGTTCCAACGATTCTACCGAACGTTGCTCCATGTTTAAGTAAACGCTTGCCTTCAAAAAGAAACGACAAAAAGAGGAAACCCGAAGAGGATGTCCTGCCATGAAAAAAAGGCACTACTGAGTTCTGCAGACGAGCATATGTTGACAAGCCGGCGACAAGTGACGGAGCCTCTGTGACAGGTGCGTCATTGAGAGGAGCGGCATTGCCCAACCAGTACGGGACTTTTCATGAGATGCAAGGTGCCCAGGGAGCGTGTTTTACGTCTTGCTCTCACTGGACGCCGGCACAGGGGATGTGACTGTAGAAGAGGCAGTATTTCTTACTGTAAACAGAGGCGGTGTTTCCCACTCGAGAACGTTTGTATTACGGAAACTTGCAGCAGAAGCGGCAGTGGTTACGATGCGGGATGTAGAAGCTGTATTAATCAAGCGGACGCACTGCACTTGTGTACAGGTGCAGCTACTGAAGCTTTAAACTGTTAACTAATGGAAGTGAACATGTTTCGTATCTATTTTCTGTAATTGTAATATGTATGTGAACATTTTTTTTACTATGCATTGTTGTTAACATATCAGTACTATACACAACTTTCGTGATTATTGTGGTGTAAACTTGCGAACATCCTGTCTAATTTTTGCCTAGCATACTTTCTGCTTCAGTGTTTGTGTTGATTACTTTTTTCTGCCAAGCTCTTGAGAATAAAATAATTTTGTGGATTCATGCAAGACTAACTTCCTTATTCCATGAATACATGCCCCACGCCCTCATGAGCATAATTGACGATTTCCTCCAGGTCTTACCACTAATTCTCTTGTGCTTTTATCCACGCAATGTTTGGATTCTCCTGGCCGGCCTTATAAATATGCAACAAACTGTGGGTAGCTTGCGTTGTAAGTGTTTCATTTGATAAAAGAATTAGAAGTGCGGGGCTATTATTTGCTTCCAATTTTACTGCGTTTATTACGGCGGATGTAGCTTAGCGCGCTCGGCGCCGTGCATGTTTCAGCGAGCGCTGTGGCTCTCCAGTAGAGGTATATAATTTTTTCGTCGTTGTAACCAGAGAATATAAACAAAACTGTTGAAAACGGTAATTTTGGAGCGCGCGAAAGCATCGCACGGGCGCGCTCCGCCGTGCAAAGCGAACGCTTCGCCCGCCCCATAGCCCGCCCGCTAGGAAGATTGGTTGACCGCAGCGCCGCCGATACTGGCGACGTTGCGGTAGAGTGAACTAGAATACTTGGGTAGTGGAAAAAGCGGCGGCTGCTCCCCACGGCGCCCTTGAAGCCAAACATGTTTACCGCCGCGCGTGACGCTGGTGTGCCCCGCCCGAGGAGATCCCAAAGCCGCGCGCGTTGATCGACGTGCCGCTATGCTGCTGTTTGGTGATTCACGCTGTGTTTTGACGTTTTTTAACCGCTGCACATGGTCTTTTTTGTGTGTAATTACAAGAGGAGCCTTGCAGGCACTGCACTGATCCTTAAGTGTCCTTGATTCTGTCTTTTATTGGTAATACGGACAGGGTGTTATGCGTGCGACGGTTTCTAATTGCAGAAGGGCCATGGCTCATGCAGTTTGAAAGGATTGTGCAGTATTGTGGGGTGGGACTGCACCCCTAATAAATTTATGTGATTGCTAGAAATATCTTATATTTGCGATTTGTTTTACCCTGCTTTTATTTGTTGAGTTCCTAACTGTTGATAATTATATTACGTCTGCAAGACGTGGGCAGCACATTTCATGAACTTGTGCATTTCTAAAGCGGTAATTATTTTATGTTAATGGCAACCAGCGTTCCAATGAACTGTGCACTTTTAAAATGATCGCGCGATAAAGTGTGCCATGTGGTGCTTTTCTTAGAACTACGTACGGTTGCGAATGTTGATGCTTTTCGCTGACTTGAGTGAAGTTTTTAAAACGTATCGTGTGTTGCGTGGATTAGTGCACTGCAAGGGCCCGGGCCAGGTAGCACGCATTTTCTCGGGCCCGGGCCAGGCTCGGGCTTCAACAAAAAATATTTTGGGACGTGCTTGCCCGAGCGCATGCATGCAGTGTCTTCGTGATGGTTGATGCTAAAATGTGTCCGCATTGATCATTTAGCTTAAATTAAAAACAAAAAAATCAAAGTGCGAGGTCACTGCGGCGCCGTTAAAAATATCTTTCGCTGATACTACACTCAAAAAATATTTTCTATGTTAGGATATATATATATACATATGTAGCGAATCAGAATAGGAAATGAGGGGCTCGTTGAAAATAAGACAGAAATAAGAATTGGCAGTCAAGAAGACCTCGGAAAGCAAAGGGGAGGATGTAGTAGCTCAAACTAAAGAATTTGGAAAATAAGAAAGTGGAGGAAAAATGCCCGCCAGGTGGGATCCGAACCCACGACCTCCAGAATACCGGTCTGGTGCGATAGCCACTACGCTACCGGCGGGGCTACTTTGGCCTCCACTTTCTGGGGTATTTATGTTCAGGTGTTTTTGTTTCCTGCGCTTGGGGGTGGTAGCCAGCGCCACTCGGACCTTCTTTTTAACCCCCGGGCCGTGACTCGAGCGTCTACGACATGTCGAGATTGGTCGACCAGCGTTGAACCTTCTTAAGCTCCCTATGGCACCAAGACTGCCAGAACCGAGGCCCTCGCTATGCATGTAGCGAATCAGAATAGGAAATGAGGGGCTCGTTGAAAATAAGACAGAAATAATATTTGGCAGTCAAGAAGACCTCGAAAAGCAAAGGGGAGGATGTAGTAGCTCAAGATAAAGAATTTGGAAAATAAGAAAGTGGAGAAAAAATGCCCGCCAGGTGGGATCCGAACCTGAAACACCTGAACACACGCGCTGGCACACACACACGCGCGCGCACACACACGCGCACACACACACACACGCGTGCACATAAACACGCGCACGCACGCACGCGCGAACACACATACACGCACGGATGCACGCACAGACGCACACAACGCGCGCGCACACGCACTTGTCTGAGGCGGAACTTCACATTCAGCAGCAGCCCGATATAAGTTCAGACCACGCTGCATGCATCATTGCAAAAAGGCGACAAGAGGTTAATCTTCTATGTCTGCGGGTACGTTGCCAAGAAAGCTGTCCTCAAGACAGAGTGTGAGGAATGTTGTGCACTTACTCACAGGAAAAGACACCGTTTTGAGGCTAGGTGCAGCTGACTACACAAGGCTTCGGGATAATGGAGGTCCGCTTTACCCCCATGGTCGCCTTTACAGATTCATCGAGCAATTGGAGAATATTTTCACGAGCTGCATTACGATAGTGTCATAGATGTGCTGGCTATCATCAAACAAAAACAGCAGAGTGCTGTTGGGTGTGATCAGCACTCCAAGTCACTTACAGCCCAGGTGACAGCCTTTTATGTAACCACCCGTTTGCACTTTTGTGTAAAGTCGATCAACCGCTCAAGAGCTAAAAAGAGGGCGGGTGCACGCTACTTGGAGTTAAGCCGCTGTACATGATCTTGCTTTGCAAAACTGCAGGAGGAGCCTAGCAGGCACCACATTTTTTAAATACTCTTGGTTCTTTTTGCTTGTAATGTAGATGTAAATAATTAAATGTAAATAATGTATTATGTTATGTTTGTAGGTGTTCACTGCCCCGAAAAGTGCGCAGTTTTAAATTGATCGCGCAATAAAATTGTGCCGTGACTTGGTGCTTTTCTGAAAATTGCGGTTGCGAGTCCTGTATTTGCGCGCTTTTCGTTGACTTGACTGAAGTTTTAAGACATCTGCCAGGTGTGCTGCATGGGTCAAATTTGAAAAAATAAAACGGGAAACGTTTGCGCACGCACGACGCAGTTTGCTCGGTATGCAGATCTTGATCGAAAAATCAGCAAGAAAATAAAGAAAAAAAAGCAGAAGTGACGTATACTGGCCAGCCTAAAGCACGCCACTCTTTTTTCAGTTGACACAATACGATAGCAAAATCATCAAACAACGGAGAAAAAAAATATCGGCATGATAGCGAGCTCTATTGCTAAAGCACGGCGCGGTCTGCTCGGTTGGCCAAATGGGAAAAAAGAAAAGAAATGAGCAAACGGTAAATACACAACGTAGCTACCTTTCCCATAAAAACCCTGGTACATTAATAGCATTATCAATGGTTTTTACACGAAAAAGAACTGTAGCCCCTCGGAGACTGCCCCAACGCACGCCTACCCGCGGCTACCCGAGGCGAAAAAGCGCTCGGGCGGCGCACGCGAGCGCCACCGCGCGGGGTTGACACGAAGTGCCTCACTCGGCGGCCGCCGCTTTTTCCACTACCCAAGTATTCTAGTTCACTCTAGTTGCGGGAGTCGCGCGGGGAGCGGCGGCCGCTGCACTGCCCCTTCTAGTACACTGTACCCATGCGGAACGTACTGCAAAGAACCTCTCCCCGCCGCCGCAGAGACGCCAGCGCCATCTATCGCCGCCGCCGCGGAACCCCCCCCCCGCCATTTGCTTTTTCTGACCAGACGCTAGCGCCGTCTATGAAGCGACCGCCGAAACCTCCGCGCTGGGCTGTTAAGTGCTCCGTTCTTTGCGTGCGTCTGCTCGGTATCCGTGCATTACCGAGTGAACCGTAGTGGTTTGGCGTTAAGTTAGCGGTTGCAGTGCTTGTGTATGTGTGTTGTTTTGTTTTCATCATCTGCGGGCGGATTTTAGGTCCTAATTTGCTGCCAGAGCGGGAATTCCGACCCCGGCTGTTGCGAGCAGCAGTAGCAGTGTGGTGGTGGTGCCGGTGGTGCTCCGCAGTTCCGCGATGCAAACGTACCGGTATGGCACCGACTGACATAGAAATCGATATCGGGGAGTAAATACGTGTTTTCAATGCCACCGTGCTTGTTATGTTCACCGATTAGTCATGTTTACGGAAGCGCGGACGTCGAATGCGGAGCGCGCACAGCATATGTTGGGCACGGTGATCCGTGCTCGCGATGGACTTTGGACGAGGCGATTGCTACGCTGTTGACATTGCAATGCAATATAATCTTTCTTAACTAGACTTATGACGGTTACTGACAAAACGAAATTACCTGGGCGGAAAAATAACACGACCGCACATCCAGTCAAACTACTATTCGAAGGTTGAGCAAAAGGGTTGACGTTCGAGCGAGTTAATATTGGTTGATCATGATCGTGATCATGATTGACCTAACTCTGCGCAGCGCATGTGGCCTGTCGCTCGGAGCCCACCTTTGTGAAACCGCTGCTTGCACCGCGAATGCTTAAGCATTCGCGGTGCAAGCAGCGTAAATTTACGCGACCAGCAGTAGCTGTTTTGTAATTGTAATACTTTAGATTCCGTGGCAACGCAAAAGGATTAGAAGATTTTCCTTTGACCGCGTTGTGAACAAGTTGTGCTATTTTCCAAATGCAGCGTTCACGCGTATCTCGAGCTGCGTTTCACATTTGGCTGCCTGCTTATCCTGCTATCGACCAGCAGTGTGCGATGGAGAAAGTTATCCTTTCATATCGTTTGGCTGTGTAATGCGTTGGCCTCAAAAAAAGTAAACAAAACGCCGTGATTTTAAACGTTAGATTAGATGAAAAGGGGATTGTTTAATGCCAATCGGTTGTAATGATCAAACAATATATGGTGTTTTAAATTAAGTAACCAGAAGTTATTGTAATGTTGTATTGTATCGGCGCTCGTGAAAGATCCCAAAGTGGTCAAAATTAACCCGCAGCCCTCCACTACGGCGCGCCTCATCACCCATGAAGCGTCGGGGTGTTAAACACCATAATGAATGAATCAATCAATCAATCAACCAACCAATCAATGCTGTATTGTAAAGGATAAAGTTACTTCTAACATTTCAGGGGGTTCCGTTCCCTGTCGCAGCTTTGCGTGTGATAAATGGATTTTGCTCCTGCTTGCCGTCCAAGTGCACCCAACAAACCCTTGAGTTGGTCGTTGGTACAAAGTCGTTGCGATTTATAAACGGAATCCACCGATATCTCAACTCGGTGTGCGTTGGGAAGCGATGCCGCAAAAATAAGCCGCAACCGCACTGATTTTTCTCCAGGCAGTATCGTGCACATGCGTGCTGTCAGCGACTGTTTCTCGCTTTCTCTGGTTGTTCAATAACCCACCACCGCGCAGTGCTGACCAAGCGACGTTTGCGCCTTGAACGGCATCGCAGCATTGGCTAAAACAGTTGAAAGTTCCGCAAAAACTAAGCACACGGTGCGAAATACTCTAGAACTACGCAGCGGAGCACACCGCGCCGAGCGATGTTAGCAGCCCAACGCGCTCAGGCAACGCTGGTCGGCCGCCCAGAGAACTGGTTTGAGAGTACTTTCCTCCTTTCCCGGCTGCTTATGGAAAATGGTGTATATACAGGAACTCTACGGAGTACGAGGCGGTGGCGCCGCTCGTCGGCACCCCAGCAAAGAAAAAGAACAGGCGCAAGGCGAAGCGCAAGCTGTTTCAGGAGCGCAAAGAGGAGGGTTCAAAGAGGGGGCTGCGCAAGGCTTCGGTCAGCGAAGTCGAGCCCGAGGCTACGAGCCCTGTTCGCCACAGGCGCACGGTGTCTCCGGGCGCGGAGCCCAGCAGCATGGACGACTGATTTTAGCAGCACAGACGAGGAAACCGAGATCAGCGCGGGCGCGTACGCGACGAAATAGAACAGCATCCAAGAGTGCATCTCCAGCTGAACCATGTCTAAAACCCATCAGTCCGCTTTTCTCCTTTTTGCCACTGTTTGTGCACTATTCGGCAGTAAACAGAACCCCCTAACCACTTTAACCATGGGCTATTCCCTTACCATTGCAACCTTCAACTGCCGCGGACTGACGAAGCCTTTTAAGCAGGCTGAAGTAATCGAGTTAGCCCGCTCGAAGCACATCTATGTGTTGGTTCTGCAAGAGACCTACATCCACCGAGTAGGGCAGATTAGGCAGTTCGACAGCAATTTCGGCACCAGATCTCTCTGGAGTTTCGGGACGGTCTCTCGTGGCGTCGGAATTGTTCTGATGCCACAATACAAGGGCTTGATCCTGCGTCACTCCTGTGACTCTGAGGGCCGTGTGCTCTCGATCGATCTAGACTGTGGCACGCGCATCGTAAATATTTACGCCCCGAATAGCAGGCCCTCTCTGCCGCAGAGGGAGTTCTTTAAGGCGCTCGATTCCGATCTCGTAGGCCCATCGCGGCTCGTTCTCGTAGGCGACTTTAACTGCACGCTTCTCGCGTCCGATCGCGTTACGTGCTGCAGGGTAAACTCCGCTTGGCAGACCGGCGGGAGGTGCAGAGAACTTCGGAAGCTGGTTGACGAGCTGGGACTGGTTGATGCCTGGTCTTTACTTCGGCCGGGCCAGTCAACAATGACTTGGACCGGCCGGGGCTCGCGGAGCAGGATAGACCGGTTCTACGTTTCTCCGTCGCTGATCCCGTGCCTCCATTCCACCTGGAAGGTAGCCTCGGCACTCTCCAACCACGAGCTTGTTGCGTTGCGCTTCGCGGATTCCGACTTCGTGCCATCCTCGCGAGGGCCTTGGCGTCTGAACCCGCGACTGCTCGAAAACCCGTGCGTTATGGCACAGGTAGAACACCTCGTGGCACAGAGGGCAAAGGGCTTCGATGCGGAGCGGTGGGATGACTTTAAAAATGAAGTGCGCGAGTGTCTCAGGGCCTGGGGCAAGCGGCTGGCCCAGGAGGAACGCGCGGCCATTCAAGTCGTGTCAGACGCGATCCTCCTGCTCTCGTCGCATGTTTGCTGTGGCCCTGGGGTAGCCACTGCACTTGTTGAACTTCGAAGGGAGCATCGCCGCCTCCTTCGTATCCGATGGGATGGCTTACGCGCTACCGCTCGCGCCGAGCGATGGGAGTTAGAGACGTGGTGTTCTCGTAACATTTTGAGGCGTAGATTGGCGCGATCGTCCACTTCTCTGTCGTCTGTCATCGATCCGCACTCAGGCGCCGTTGTGAGCACGCCGGATGCTGTCTTGGACGCATACCTGCCAGGTTTGCCGGGATGGCATTAGGGAGATCTGACCGAGAGGGTGGGGGGGGGGGGGTTGTAGCAACAACAGAATGGGCAACCTTATAGACTTTTTTTATTTACTTACAACATAGCAGGAAATAACCTGTTTCTTTGTCCAAACTACCAACAAGCTACACCACTTAAGTGCTCGACGTGGCTACCGCCGCCCCTTTCAGAAAGTTCTGGAAATAGTACTGCAAGCGCAATACAAAACAGCAGGAATTGAACTGTTTTGTTCTTTCGTCTAAACTAACAAGCTACACCACTGGAGACTTGCTAAATCTTCAGAACGGCCGTGCTCGTGCGTAAATGAAAGCGGCGGTGGCGCTGCGCTTCTATCAACAGTAAACTAACAATGGGACGAACAGGTTCACCGTCTGCGCATGGCCGACTACGCTTTTTAAGCACTTCACTGATAACGATGCCGATTGGTGTCGGGTTCAGGTATAGCTGAGGCGCATTGTGGCATGACTGGGAAAAAGATTTGGCCAAAGACGGGTGCATTTTCGGGAGATTTTTGTTTCGGTCGTACAATCGTACAGGCAGGTATGTGGACGCAGCGCGCCAGTTTTACATTGACCTGTACAGAGCCGAGGCAACAACACCTGAACTATGTCCCCTCGAAGGGCCGCAGGACCCACCCGCCGTGAGTGATGACCCCATCACCGAGGGCGAACTGTTCGAAGCACTTCAGAAATCCAAACGCAACCGCAGCCCAGGTTCGGATGGCCTACCTCCGGCATTCTACCTGAAGTTTTGGAAGCAGCTGGGGCAGCCTTTCACAGCCCTCGTGAACAGGCTGCTCAGTGGTGGGGTTCTGTCAGCGTCTCAAAGGGAAGGGCTGATCACTCTCCTGTGCAAGGACGAGGCGAGAAGCTCCGACCTGTGAGTCTGGCGCCCCATCACGCTGCTCAATTGTGATTATAGGCTGATTGCGAAGTGCCTCGCCACAAGGCTGACTGATTACATAAACAGCATCGTAGGTCCGTACCAGGCGTGCTGCGTGCCCTTCCGCTCGGTGCAGCTGCACGGTTTCGCTATTAGGGTCTTGTTAGAATGGGCAGATAATAAAAGCATTCCGGGGCTGCTTTGCAGCTTCGATCAAGAAAAGGCATTTGATGTAGTAAGCCGTTCGTATATTTTCCAGACTTTGGCTAAGGTAGGTTTAACCCACAACTTACAAAACATGGTTTGTGCACTCTATAATGGGCCCACTTCCGCACTTCTGATTCACGGCCGCGTCTCAGACAGCTTCTCTGTTGGTCGGGGGGTCAGGCAGGGCTGTCCTCTCAGCCTGTCCTGTATGTACTCGCTATCGAGCCACTCCTACAGCGGCTCGCGTCTGATCCGCGCAGTGGTAGTTTTCCGTTGCCGCCGGGTGCCCCGCGTGTTCCCATCTTCGCCTACGCCAATGATCTGACGATCGTCGTGCCAGACGAGAGCTCTCTGCTCCGCGCTGGTCGTGATCGATCGGTATGGCCAGGCAAGTGACGCGCGGCTCAACAAAGCTAAATGCTCGGTGATGTACCTTCGGGACGCACCACCGCAGCCCAAACACGGTCTCCCGGTGGCCTCGGAGACTAAGGTCCTCGGGTTTAGTTTCTCCGCGACCGGTCCTTCCCCTAGTAATGGAATTCCGCAATGACTAAGCTCCAAGTAAAAGCGCATGACTATGACTCGCTCCGCTGTCCAGTCACTGCCAGCGCCACGATCGTGCGGACTTTGCTGTTCTCGCTGTTGAGTTACGTCGCCTCTATCATGACCGTGCCTGCGCGAACCAAACTGGAGGCGGAGCGCATCGTGTTCCGTTTCCTGTGGGGCGGCAAGCCAGACAAGGTCAAGAGGCAGGTCGTGCAACTGGCCAAGAGTAAGGGGGCCTAGGCCTCACCGATGTGGGAGTGTTGGCGACAGAACTGCACGTGAAGTGGACGCGGGCGGCGCTGGATTGCGACATTTCTCTAACCAGCTGTTTCGCGTCTTATCTTCTAAGTACTCGGTTACGTCTGTTCGCGCGAACCTCCGTCCGCAATAACGTCGCCCGCGCGGGCACGCCATCGTTGTCGTACACAGGTGCGGCCAACGCCCTGTTCAACCTGCAGCAAATAACTCCAGACATAACCTTGTTCGCGACTCCATTGAAAGCGTTGACGGAAATGCAGTCCCCAGCCTCCCGCCGCATCTACAGCAGTATTCACTCGCGCGTCAGAAACCCAGTTTGCATCTAATATTGGCATAGATTTTAGAGCCTAGCAGAGCAACTTTCCCGTGGTTGTTTGCGCGCGGGAACCTTCCTATCCTTCCCACAGGGAGGCAGGCCCCTAAGGGGTTGGTTCCTGCGCTCGGCGGGGCCCCTTGGTTCTGCGGGGCACCCGAGCCCACGGCGCACATCTTCCGCGATTGTGCACTCCCGCAGGCACTCCTTCAAAAATTGGCACAGCTGTCTGATATTCCTGGCATCCCTTACGAAACTCTGAGGTTCCTCAATCCGCTCCCGCGCGTAGCAGTAAATCAGTTTGTTTTGGTCCTCGTGGAGTGTTCCTATCAGGTTTGGGTGGCCCGCTGCGCTGCCGCTTACTCTGAGCGGCGGCCAGGCCTCCATGAAGTGCTTGCGAAAGTGCGGAAGGTCTGGTTCCACCTGAAAAGAGAGCAGTGCAGGCTTGGGCCCCAGGGCTTCGCATCCACCTGGTGTAATCCAGCAGTGATCTTAGAGGAGGCTGGGGGGAGCATCAAGGTGGTGCACTAATATTTTTCTTTGTTTTTCAGGCTGGCTAACATTTTTCCTTTCTACGTAGCCGTGGGCATTCACACCGCCACCCTTGCGCCCAGGAGGAAGGGCCGCCACTCTAATGGTGAATTCCATAGGGCAAACAGGAGCAAGTGGAGCGAGCAGCCAGAGCAGCGCACGGGAGTAACGGGGACGTGTGCTTTCGTTCCGCGAATGAAACATTAGCGCTGCTCCGGGAGCAGTGAAAAGAGGGGGAGGGCGAGATGTCAAGAGTCATGTGACCAAACGTTTCCCGCGCTCGCTTCCCGGAGAATTTCGCGCGCTCGTGTTGTCCGCACGCTGTTCCTCCCCAGTTTTGCCAGATACGTGTCGGTGGTTTTGTGTCTGCCTTCCGCATGGCGACGAATGAAGAAGCCGAGCGGATGTTCATGTCCATGATAGGGTCACCATCGTATCTCCCAAAAATTAGCTGCGAACGATAACAGCGTCCGCCGTCTTTTCCAGATACGACTCTACCTTCGGTCGCTGCTCCGGCGGGGTGAACAGGTGCTCGAACATAAACTCATGCAATGTCAAATCTTCGTCATCGTCGCTGCTGCTGCTGTCCGATGAGCTTGCGCTTGAAACCGTGGTGCTTTCATCATCTAAAAGTAGCAGCAATTCCTTGTCCAGACGGCCGCGCTTAGCTGCTGCCGTACGCACTGAGCGACTACCGCGGCTGCTGGATTCCGCCATTTTTCCTCCACCATCCGGGGATAAAACCAGAAGTGACGCAAAAGAGGTCATGTGACTTCCGCGGCGTTCCCTGTTACTCCGCCGCTGGCGACGGAGCACCGAGAACTGCTCTCGGCTGCTCTCGGCGCCAAAAAAGTGCTCCTCATCGACCAATGAAACACAACGCCCCTGCTCCTGCCCGACCACTGGAAGACGCCCGAACTCGCGAGAGCACTTTGGGTGCAGTTAGAAGTGCACCTGTTCGCCCAATGGAAAGCGCTATAAATCAAGATTCCCCCTCGCTCCGGGGGGGACCCTACCCTGAGTGGGAGTTATCGGAGTTGAATGATGATGGTTGGTCGAGTTTTGCTGCTCTGGGGTGCGGCACATTGGTGCCAATCCCCCCCACCATCTGACAACGGTAGGGATACTTTTCTTCTGCTGCGACAGCAACATCGTCGACGGTTCCGGCAGAATGAAACAGTGAGTGCGTTGTTTGACCTCACTCGAGTGTGACTGTCTGGCGCGTCTGGCGTCGCGACGCCTAGCGTACTTTTGTGCTGACGCTCCGTCGAACCGTCGCCTAAGTTTCGCCCTACTTCGTTCTGCTTCTCCTCCTGCGTCTCTTTCCTGCCTGCTTGGCATCATGGGCCTCTTCGATAACCTGCCCGTTTTCCTTGAATTTCCGGGGCCGCCTCCGATTCCGTGGCATAACTGGAGAAAATTGTTTCAGGCCCATCTCGAGGCGGCTGGCGGCAGCGAGTGGAGCGACAGACGGCGCGCGTCGGCGCTCGTCAAGAGTTTTGGGTAGGGAGGGGCAACGGAGGTATTTTGCCAAGACGGACCAGGAGGAAGCAAGGAGGGACGCCAGTAACGTGACCGACTCTAATGTGACCAACCCTAACGTGACCGACTCTGCCGCCGACTCTAGTGTGACCGCATCCTCGGCTTTGGCCGTTTTGAAATTCGACCAACTCGTGGAGCAGCTAGACTGGCTCTTCGCCGCGTTCACAAACACGCTTGTTGAACGACGAGTTCACAAGCCGTCGTCAATTACAGGGGGAAAGTTTTTTAGAATACGTGACCGTTCTAAAAGAGAAAGCCGTACGTTGCAAGTTCGGTCTGACGTACGCTGAGCGCGTCCGAGATCAAATTATACATGGAACGTCTAACCCCCAAATTAGAGAAAAGCTGCTCGCGCATGGCGAAAAGTTGTCTTTTGAGAAAGCTGAAGAGATTGGTCGGAGTTTTGAATTGTTGTCGTTGGCGAATCAAGCCTTCCGTTCGCATCATCCTCAAGTACAAGCGGTAGGACGACGCGGAGAAGGTGGCGTCGCGGAAGATGGCTGTCGGGGAAGCCGGCGCACTCAAGATGGCGGCACAGGAATTCAAGATGGCCTGGCCAGCCGGGGAGGCCGTGACGTCATTCCACCGGGTTCGGGAAGACAAGATGGTGGCCCCCAAGATGGACGTTTCCATTCGCAGTCAGCTGCAGAGTTCCGCAGTACAGTTCAGCCGAACAAGTTTGCAGGCAACGCCGAGGCTCAGTTGTGCAAACGATGTGGAAATAAATGGCATAATTCAGCATTTCGAAATTGTCCAGCCCGAAATCGGCGCTGCAACTCTTGTAACAAGTGGGGACATTTTGCGTCGATGTGCCGCAAGCCGGCACCAGTGCATCGAGTTTCTTCCAAAAAAGCTACGGGCTCCACTCCGACACCGGAACCTGTACAGCATCCAACATCCACGGAGATCAACTCATCTTCGAGATTTTCCGTCTTAACAGTCAGCACTTCTTCGAGGAAGGACTTAGTCGTACAAGCCGAAGTCAGCGGAGTGACCATGCAACTCTTAGTTGATACTGGAGCATCCGTGTCGTTTGATGACTGCCGAAGATTTCAAGCGTCATTTCAGTAAACAGCATGCCCTGTCGAAGGCCTCCGTCGACTTGTGGAATTTTCCCAAGCAGCATATCGGCATGCGCGGCTCATTCCAAGCTCCTGTTCAAGTCCTGCAACGCTCTTGCTCCATCACATTCTACTTCACAGACAAAAGGACATCGCTTTTGGGACTCGACGCCATCCAGCAATAGGGTATTCAGATCGACGGTGCGTCTCTTACGTGTCGACTAGCATCGGTGTGTGCAGTGCAGTGTCCCGTGAACGTGCCCCCGGGTTTCGAACATCTCTTCAACGGCGAGTTGGGTCTTGTCATCGACGTCTCGCATAAGATCCAACGGCAGCCAGGTGTGACTCCAGTTGCATCTAAGCTATGACGATTGCCTCTTGCTCTCCGTGATCCAGTGTCCAGAGAGCTGCGACGCCTCGAGGACAATGATGTCATTGAACGTGTCGACACCTCGGAGTGGGTTTCGCCACTCGTCCGGAAAGAGAACGGTGACATTCGGCTCTGTGTGGACCTCCGGGAACCGAATAAGGCAATTATCATTGATGGGTATCCTTTGCCGCATGTCGAGGAGCTGTTGCAGATGTTTCATGGTGCTGTTTGTTTTTCTAAGCTAGACTTGGCGTCGGCTTATCATCAGTTGTTGCTGAAAGAGGGCAGTAAGGACTTAACTACTTTCGTGACTCATGAAGGCTTATTCAGGTTTAAGAGGATGTGTTTTGGTCTGGCGTCAGCGCCTGCGGTTTTTCAAAAAATGATGTCCCAGATCTTGAAGAATTGCAAAAATGTCGTTTGCTATGTTGATGATATTCTTGTGTGGGGACTCAGTCTGAGCATGACGCGAGCTTGGTTGAAGTCTTCACATGTATAGCAAACAGTGGCATGAAGTTGAATGACAAATGCCTTTTTTCGGTCAAAAAACTTGATTTTTTGGGTCACAGGAAGGCATCCCACCTTTGGAAAGCAAAGTAAAAGCTATAGTACATGCTCCAGCTCCTACGGACATAAAGTCACTGCAATCATTTTTAGGTCTTGCAGGATACTATGTCAAGTTCATAAAGAACTATGCAGAGATAGTTGAACCACTGCGCCTCATGCTCAGGAAGGGTCAGACGTTTTGTTGGTCTGATGATGATCAGTGCAGTTTCGATCAGCTGAAAGCGTGCCTCACTTGCTCTCCTGTCGTGAAGGTCTTTAATCCTGACTTGCCTGTAGTAGTAACTACCGACGCATCTGATGTGGGAATTGGCGCGGTACTACAGCAGCGGTATGGTTCTAGGCTTGAAACCGTACCTTTTGTGTCTAGAACTTTGTCGGAGACTGAGAGAAAATACTCTGTGGGAGAGCGCGAAGCGCTGGCTTGTTTGTTCGCGTGTGAAAAGTGGCCCATTTTTCTTTGGGGTAGACGGTTCACACTTAGAACTGACCATCAGGCTGTAGTTGCGTTGTTAGCCGCAGGAGATGCAGGTCGGAGGCCTTTAAGGATTTCAAGGTGGTCAGCTCGTCTGCTGTACTACAATTTTGACATCGAGTACTGCAAAGGTTCAGAAAATCTGGTGGCTGATGCTCTATCAAGATTACCCATTCAGACCGGTCAGGAACTTGTTAAAGGAGCCATGAAGAGAAAATGCAAGTTGGTTTTATTCGAAAGATTTAGTGTTTTATAGTGCCCCCAGCGCTTGTCCGGATACAAACGGTGCTTTATTCACTGAGAAATTAACCAATTTAGGTTAAAATTTTGATTTTCCCGCTCAATCGTGCGTTTTCGTGGTCCCAAATGACATCACAGGAACCGACCGCTCTGCAGCCTAGAGTACCTTCATTCACGCATCCGCCGTACAGGGTAGAGACACGTATACGCTGGCGCCGCCATTTTCGGTTGCTCGCTCGCCGCCGAAGCTAGTCTTTGTGTCAAAATCGCGCTAAAATTATCGCCGCAACGCGGTTTGCTGAAGAAGTTTGAATCATATTGTCTGTTTCGCGTTGCTAGGTCTCGTGGGAAACGAAAAGAATAACGCGTTGAGCCCGTTGGCCCAATTGCGGCGGCACGGGACCGTTCAAAGGTTGTCTCCACCCTGTACAGCGGTGTTGGTTTGTTCCCGCGTTTCTTTACGTTCCGTAACCTAGATGGCGCCACCATACCGTGGCAAGCGTTTGGTTTGTTTTTTCCCGCATTTAAACCTGGCTTGTTTTTGTTCTGGGAGAAAATATTCGTTCCCTGAAACAGTGCTCGCTCGACAAATGGGGTCACGTAAGACACCGCTGCTTGCGTCAATCGGCCAGTGTCGTCTGAGACAACCCCCCGCCCCGTAGTGCTGTGCAGCTAAACCAAGAATGCTGTGCGCAGTACGAACAGCAGAACGCATCAGTACTTCTATGTTTACATGTGTTTTCGTAACTTCCACTGTTTGTCCCATCATTCTTATTGCTTTGTAAAGAATGTGCCCTAAATTTAAGCGCAAATCGCTCGTTCGTCTAGTTTGTAAGCTCTACCTAATTTGCGTCTGCTTCTGCCAGCCTCCGCCAATCCCAGAGCTTAGCTCATGTGACATCATAGGTTCTGTTGCGGGAAATGAGCTGGTGGGTCGCATGACCATTCCCGTTTTTCTTAATTATGTAGCTTATTTGAGCGAAGTTTACGTTAAAAGTGGTGTCAGTATGATTCTAACGAGACAATCTTTTGAATGAACCAAACTTGTGTTTTCTCTTCATGGCTCCTTTAAGGAGGAAGAGATAGTGTCGCTGGTAACATCAGTAGTCGATAAAGAAACCGTGCAGCTGGCAACGAAGGCAGATGTGACGTTGCAGAAGGTAACAGAGTATGTGTCTAAGGGTTGGCCCAATAAGAAAAAAGTACACAGTGATTTAACAGCTTATTTTCATGTAAAGGATGAACTTTCTGTGGTGGACGGTTTACTCATGCGTGATGACCGTGTAGTTATTTCTTGTGTACTTGTACCTACGTTCCTCCAGTTAGCACATGAAAATCATCAAGGAATAGTACATACGAAACAACCTCTCTGGGAACGTTACTGCTGGCCTCAAATGGATCGTAATGTGGAAGAACTTGTAAAGCATTGTCACGTCTGTCAGCTGGAAGACAAGTCTGCTAAGCCTCATGTAGCTCCGTTGCAGCCAGTGGAATGGCCTGAAGGGCCTTGGCAAAAGTTGGGAATGGACATCGTCGGTCTGTTAGATGTGTCGTACCCTCGATTTCTTGTTACACTAGTCGATTACTCTAAGTGGCCTGAGGTTCTGGGCACAAATTACATTTCAATTGAGGATGTCTAAGTTGTTGGACTGGTCTTTCAGTCGGGAAGGGCTCCCTGAGGTTTTAGTGACGGATAATGGACCCCAGTTTGTCTCCAAACAAATGAAGAGTATCTAAAGGAGAAAGGTATCCGCCGTGTGTTCTCGTCGAATTATTACCCTCAGGCTAACGGCCAGATTGAACAGTTTAACAGGGTTCTCAAGGAACATTTACAGGTAGCCAGACTTGAAGGCAAGGATGCTTCGAAAAGCATTACACAATTTCATGGGTCGTATAGGGTCACACCACATTCAGTGACAGGTCTTTCTCTAGCTTTTTTGCTGCATGGACGTCAGCCTCGTTCCAGAGTGGATATTAGCAACTTCAGGATACGTAAAATGGCAGAAGAACCAGACAATTTCCTGCTTCATGTTCGGAATCAGGTCTTCCCGAAGCAGCATTAAGCTAAACAGTACTTTGACAGAAGGAAAGGTGCGCAGCAGACCCGCATAAAGGTAGAAGATGTCGTGAAAGTAAAATTCCGTAAGCAAGGATTTCTGAAGTACGGAGAATGATGTGGAGTATGCATTTCACAAAGTGTGCGAACTTCTTTTGCACGGGGAGATGATGTGGTGTAGTGGCGCCCTCTGGTGGAACGCCCGCGCACTGTGTGTGCTTGTGTTGTATTTGGGTTGTACTAGATGCCGTTGCGGTAGGACGCGCGTGAGGGGAATGCTCCAATCACGTGCGTATGCGTCTGTGGTTGTGCTGTCCTGGTGTGAAATAAATCATTCTTTGTCTGGGGTTGAAACAGCGAGGTCGCACTCTTCTTGCGGGTTGTGCCTGGGCCCGGCGCGGCTGCCTTCGCGCCCGTCACTGCCGAGGTCACTTGCCGTCGCCCACAACACAACAAAATCAAAGTGCCACTAGCTATGAGGAAGTGTCGGTGGCCAAAGGGCCACACAGTAACTTGCAATCGGCTTTCCTAAAACGAAAAAGAACGCCACCAGAGAGCGAGTTCCTTTCAGTGAGGGAAGAATGGAAAATTATTTGGACCTGGCTGGTAGGCAATGTAACGCCAAAGCTGTCATGCAAAGCAGGCAACTAGAAGAGATGAAGAACAAAGGCATGTGCTGTGTTAGACGAAACTGTTGACATCAGCCGTGTGCAAAGTTTCTTGGCAGTTGTTGCAAGTCAACTAAGATGCAAAAAAGAATCTGCAGAAATGGAACTGTGGTGTGTTCATAGGTGATTTATATAACTGACTCTGTCATGTGTGTCTGGTGCCTGTATCGCTTTGTGTGCATTTGAGGAAGCAGGCAAGAGCAAAGGACTGGCATTGTTCCAGCTGTGAGTGATTGCATTGGTGTACTGCCAGTGGCAATGGCAGGATATACCCATATCTGTATAGCAGAGTGCACCACAAAACGCTTGGCCTACGGCGTTCTAATAAACAAAATGCAAAAATTGAACCAGCATTGCTTATTGGCCTTTGGCAGTCTAAAAAAACCTTTAAAAGTGCAAACGGTCGCATTGGCTTCGTTACTTCGCAAGAATGCCGCCCCGAGTGCCGATAGAGGAGAGAACGCTGAACTTTGCCACGAAGGTGTGACCTCAGCGTGAAATATCGGTGAGCCACATTATTACAGCGTATAGGGATGAAGATGTGAGAACATGCGGTGCTCGGAGCAGTCGGTGGCCAAGGTTAACATTGTTGGCAGAGGACGAATAGATAGTTGCTGCCACTATTGTCGACCCACTTCTGAATGCCAGGGAGATCCGCGACGCTTTGGAGCTCAGTCGCTGCTGCGACACAATCAGGAGCAGATTGCGAGAGGCGCGTCTCGTGAACTGCTTCGTTCTTTTTCAGTCCATGCGCAGGAGAAATTCTCCAACCTAACAGAGTCGGACGTGCAAAGCTACCTGCGCCGGAAGTGCAATAATTCCGCAACAGCATTGAAAAAAAAACCAGAAGTGCCATCACACAGGCTCCAAGTCACAGTGCTGCAATCAGTGAATGACTGCGTTCCCACTCAGAAACCGCACTTGACAACCAAGCAGCGGGAGGAGACTGAAATTCGCCCCAGCTTTTGAGCAGCGGTCGCCAGAGGAGTGGCGGGAGGTGATTTTCATGGACGAGTCTACCTTCTCTACAAGCTGGGACCAACAGCAGTGCGTGGCGTCCATTGAACGCAGGTATGACCTGGCATCCTTGCAGCTCACAAGAATCGCGGGTTACGTTCGCTTAACTTATCAGTGTCATAACATATTGCCGCGAACCATACATTGGGTTTGTTTATTTGTGTTTTGCTTTTACCGCCCGGCTGCGCCGGTCTGCGTTATCTCTGCGCCAAGGGAAGCGCGTGTTCCATTCTTTCTTTCTGTGCCGCATGTGTTATCTGTTGTGATAGGGAGAGCATTCCGATCTAACGTGAACAGCCCAGAATAATCTTCTTGGATCTACTATGTTCTCGATGCGAATCGACGTTTCGAGAACCACGCGCGCCGAAAGATAAAAAGCCTGCAGTGCGGACGCCGGGGCATTCGATTCGACGACACTCGCCTGTGCAAGTCACTTTGTTGACCGCTGCTTCGCCGCCTCTGTATTCTTTTGAGTTGTTAGGGGAGCACAAGTTCGCTCCAATAAACGTATTTCTCATTCAAGACAACTGCTTCGTCCTTGTCTTCGTGACATCTGGTGGAGGTGCTGGGTACGCACCCTTCATGCCCACTACAACCTCTGGAAGCCGCCAAGCCAGTCCAACAAGAGCCAGCCTCCGCGTGCAAGATTTACCACCCGAGTTCGGTCTACTACCGGAGAAGACAAAGAAGAAAGACGTCGCAACCAGCACCATGCTCAACCAAGCCAATCCTCCTGTCGTTTTGCAGCAGCCACGGGAACCGCCATCATTCCGAGGAGCCCCCGCAGAAGACCCAGAAGAATGGTTGGAAAAACTGGAGCGCGTCCGGAAATTCAACAGGTGGGACGACGCAGAAACGTTCCGGCACGTTTTCTTTTACTTGGAAGATTCGGCTCGCACTTGGTTCGAGAACCACGAGAGCTCCTTGACAAACTGGGCTCAGTTCAAAAGTGAGTTCACTAAGACCTTCACTACCGTGGTCAGAAAAGAACGCGCAGCGCTTTTACTCGAAACTCGAACGCAGCACCCCAACGAAGGGGTAGTGATCTTTGTTGAGGAGATGAAGAGGTTGTTTCGACGTGCGGATCCGGAGATGACAGAAGAAAAGAAACTAAGGTTTCTCATGCGAGGGGTAAAGCAGGAGCTTTTCGCTTGCCTTGTCCGCAATCCTCCCAAGACGGTGGCCGAATTCGCGTCTGAGGCGGCCGCGATGGAGAAGACGCTGGAAGCTCGAACGAGGCAGTACGATCGCCCGGTCAACGTGATGGTTTCCGAGACGATCGGTGCCGGGGCTACAAGCTGCGACACACTGCGTGAGACCATCCGAGCAGTGGTCAGGGAGGAGCTTCGGAAGCTTTTTCCGACGACGCCGCAACCTCAAGTGGCTTCCCTGACTGACGTCATCCGCGAAGAGGTTCAACACGCCTTGGGCACTTCTATGCCATCCGAGGCACCCCGCGAGCCACAGGCGATGACCTATTCTGCGGCTGTTCGTCGACCCCGCCCTGCTCCAACCCGTCTACAAGAAGCTCCACCGTACCGCCGTCCACTCTCGCCGCCGTCCCCACTCTCGCCGCCGTCGACCGTACCGCCGTACACAGCCCAAACCCAGACGCCGAGGAAGACTGACGTTTGGCGAACGCCAGATCATCGTCCGCTGTGCTACCATTGCGGGGAGGCCGATCACATCTATCGTCGCTGCCCGTACAGGAGACTCGGACTGCGTGGTTTCTCCGTCGACGCCCCACGCCCCCGACCCGGCCAGCGCCCTACTGAGATCGACGAATACCTGTCCAACACCAACAGAGGACCAGCCCGCTCACACCGATCGCCATCGCCCTACCCATACCAGTCGCCTAACCGCCGTAGCAATGCTGATTTCGCACGTGGAAGGTCCCCCAGCCCACGCGGGGGAAACTAAAAGCAGCAACTTCTGGAGGTGAAGTTGCTCTACGGCGAAATACTGGAAACCCTCCAACGACGCAAGGACGCACCGAAGACAGTGATTCACGACATGCCCTCATCCCGACGACCCGACCCAGCCCGGACGTGACTCCCGAACCCGACGACGACACGACGCGACGCGTACCCGAAACGACAGAGCCTGCGGCTGAGAAGATGACGAAAATGACGACGCATTGTGCCCGACCGTCAACACGCACAAGCCGAGATACAACGCCCCGACGCACCAGAAACTCGAGGAAAGCGGCGTCCGACGTCCAGTTGTCCATCGACGGCTTTGACGTAGTCGCCCTCATCGACACGGGAGCCGACTACTCGGTAATGAGCGGCTCATTCGCGTCGAAGCTGAAGAAAGTTACGACAACATGGGACGGTCCGCATATACGCACAGCAGGAGGCCATCTCGTAACGCCAAGTGGAACGTGCACATCACGCGTCACCATAGGCGGCAGCACGTACCCTGCTGAGTTCGTTATTTTGCCTAACTGCTCCCGCGACGTAATTCTCGGAATGGACTTTTTGACGGACAACGGCGCAATAATTGATCTGCAGACCAAGTCGATAACTTTTTCCTCCGATGACTCCACGACGCCGCTGCCGAACCCCGGTCACCGTGCTGCTGTCAGGATCGCCGACGATCACATCACCCTGCCCCCCCGCGCAAGCTTGATGATCGCCGTCTACTGTGAGGATGCTGCTCCTGACATCGACGCTATCGTAGAGGGTGACCAAAGGTTGCTTCTCAACCGCGGTGTCTCCGTCGCAAGAGGCATTGCGCACTTTAAGCAACGCCAATCTCACGTTTTGGTCACTAATTTCACCGAAGAGTACCAGCATTTAAACAAGGGAGCTGCAATTGCGTTCCTCGAAGAAACGCAAGAAGCAAGTGACGTGATCGCGGTCGCCGACTTTGAACGCACACCCGATGACACCTTCAAGCTTCCGCAGCCCTTCGACGTGAATCCGGCGCTACCGCAAGAACAACGGAACAAATTATTGGCTTTGCTGCGTCGCTATAGCGAATGTTTTTCGTCGAGCGCAAAACTACGTCAGACCCCTCTAGCGAAGCACCGAATAATAACCGAAGATGGAGCCCGACCTACCCGACAGTCACCGTACCGCGTCTCTTCACACGAACGGGAAGCCATCCGGACTCAAGTCGACGACATGCTCAGCGACGACATTATACAGCCATCGAAAAGCCCCTGGGCTGCGCCCGTCGTACTCGTAAAGAAAAAAGACGGCACATTAAGGTTTTGTGTTGACTACCGACGACTGAACAAAATCACGAAAAAGGACGTGTACCCCCTCCCCCGAATCGACGACGCCCTCGACCACCTCTGCCACGCGAAGTACTTCTCATCGATGGACCTGAAGACCGGCTACTGGCAAATTGAAGTGGACGAGAGAGACCGAGAGAAGACTGCATTTATAACCCCAGACGGCCTATACGAGTTCAAGGTGATGCCGTTTGGGCTGTGCACAGCACCAGCGACGTTTCAAAGAGTCATGGACACTGTGCTAGCTGGCCTTAAGTGGCACACCTGCCTCGTATACCTCGACGACGTAGTGGTATTCGCTCGGACTTTCGACGAACACCTTGCAAGGTTGGAGTCTGTACTCGAGGCCATTCGTACGTCGGGGTTGACGCTGAAGCCTGAAAAGTGCCGTTTCGCATACGCGGAACTCAAGTTCTTGGGCCACGTCGTCAACGCCGCGGGAGTCCTACCTGACCCGGCAAAAACTTCAGCTATCGCGAACTTCCCTAGGCCGAAAGACAAGAAGGGCGTGCGAAGATTTCTCGGGCTGTGCGCATACTACCGGCGCTTCGTCGCAAACTTCGCACGCATTGCAGAGCCACTCACGCGCTTGACGAAAGACAGCACCCCTTTCAGCTGGGAAAACGACCAAGAAAAAGCATTCTGCGAGCTGCAAAAACGCCTGCAAAGCCCGCCCGTGCTCGCTCATTTCGACGAAAATGCCGAAACGGAAATGCACACGGACGCCAGTGATATAGGCTTGGGTGCCGTCCTTGTCCAAAAGCAAAGCGGCTGCGAAAGGGTAATCGCCTATGCCAGCCGTGGTCTGTCGAAGGAGGAGAAAAACTATTCTGCCTCTGAGAAAGAGTGCCTGGCTATTATATGGGCGATTTCAAAATTTCGCCCATACGTGTATGGAAGGCCATTCAAGGTTGTAACAGACCACCATGCGCTGTGTTGGCTCGCCAATTTGAAGGACCCCTCTGGCCGTCTTGGGCGGTGGAGCTTGCGCCTGCAGGAGTTCGACGTTACAGTCGTTTATAAATCCGGCAGGAAACACTCCGACGCCGACTGCCTGTCCCGCGCCCCCGTCGACCCACCACCACAAGACTCTGATAAAGACAGCGCGTTCTTCGGGATCGTGACGGAGAGCGACCTAGCCGCCCAGCAGCGTGCCGACCCCGACTTACGCGTCATAATCGAGTACCTCGAGGGATGCAACGTTGCCGTTCCTAGGACCTTCAAACGCAGCTTACCAGCATTCAGCCTGAGAAACTCCGTCCTCGTGAAGAAGAATTTCAGCCCCCGAACAAGAGCGAATTACCTTCTCGTCATCCCCGCGGACCTTCGTGACGAAATTTTGGAAGCGTGCCACGACGACCCGTCTTCCGGACATCTCGGCACAGCCCGCACTATTGGAAAAATCAAGGCGAGGTACTACTGGCCCGGCCTTACCTCTGACGTCACCCACTACGTCCGGAGCTGCCGTGACTGCCAGCGACGAAAAACGCCGCCGACAAGACCCGCCGGACTTCTACAACCGATCGCCGTCCCATCGAGACCATTTCAACAGATTGGAATGGACCTTTTAGGCCCGTTCCCTACGTCACGATCACAGAACAAGTGGATTGTCGTAGCGACAGACTACATGACGCGCTACGCAGAGACCGCCGCTCTTCCGAGGGGGACTGCACAAGAAGTGGCAAAGTTTTTTATAAGCCAAGTTGTGCTGCGACATGGAGCCCCGGAAGTCCTAATCACAGACCGCGGAACGGCATTTACTGCGGAGCTGATGCAAGGAGTATTACGCTACAGCAACACGGATCACCGAAGAACGACGGCGTACCACCCCCAAACGAACGGACTAACAGAACGTCTGAACAAGACAATCGCAGATATGCTGTCAATGTACGTTGACGTTGAACATAAGACTTGGGACGAAGTGCTCCCGTATGTCACGTTTGCGTACAACACGGCTATCCAGGAGACGACGCAGCTGACGCCGTTCGAGCTTGTCTACGGTAGAAGGCCGACTACGATGCTCGACGCCATGCTTCCGCACGTAGAAGACGACGACCTCAACGCCGACGTCCACGGATATCTTCAGCGTGCGGAGGAGGCCCGCCAGCTCGCTCGAGTTCGTATAACGGACCAGCAGCTGGTGGATGCGGGCCGCTACAACCTCCGACGCCGAGACGCCGAGTACCAACCAGGGGATCGTGTGTGGGTTTGGACTCCCATCCGACGACGCGGACTCAGTGAGAAGCTCCTGCGACGCTATTTCGGACCCTACCAGATTCTACGACGTGTTGGCCAACTTACCTACGAAGTGATCCCTGATGGTGACTCCGGCACATCACGACAACGCAGGCGGCCTGAAGTCGTCCACGTGGTTCGCCTAAAACCTTTCTACGGACGATGACGAACTTTTATTTTCATTTGTTCGGACTGTCGCTTATGTTAGCATCGGGTCGATGCACTCTTAGAGGGGGGGTAATGCCGCGAACCATACATTGGGTTTGTTTATTTGTGTTTTGCTTTTACCGCCCGGCTGCGCCGGTCTGCGTTATCTCTGCGCCAAGGGAAGCGCGTGTTCCATTCTTTCTTTCTGTGCCGCATGTGTTATCTGTTGTGATAGGGAGAGCATTCCGATCTAACGTGAACAGCCCAGAATAATCTTCTTGGATCTACTATGTTCTCGATGCGAATCGACGTTTCGAGAACCACGCGCGCCGAAAGATAAAAAGCCTGCAGTGCGGACGCCGGGGCATTCGATTCGACGACACTCGCCTGTGCAAGTCACTTTGTTGACCGCTGCTTCGCCGCCTCTGTATTCTTTTGGGTTGTTAGGGGAGCACAAGTTCGCTCCAATAAACGTATTTCTCATTCAAGACAACTGCTTCGTCCTTGTCTTCGTGACAATATGGATGGTTTGCAACGCGTCATAGTCTTAAGAATGCAGTGCAGCCTCATTTCTCCCCTTACCACAAGACTTGACATGGGTGCAGCTTGCTGGTTTCTTGCTGGTTTTGTGCAGTACTTCGAAAGGCATTCTGCCCCGCACTTAGACTGGTGGGGGTACTGCTTTGGAGAAGGCATTACCCTGAATACCAACTACCTTGAGTCAGTGCACAATGAGCTGCAAACAAGCTACCTTGAAGGCGAGCACAACGCACGACTGGACAGCTGTGGTGGGTCCGTTCTCCTGACAAGCGAAGAGACTTGAGCCAGAAGCTCGAGACATTGATCAGCTGTAAGAATGACCAAAATTTTCACACCATGCTGCAGCATATTCTGGCCCACAAGGTGACCCCCACTTTGCTGGTTTTGTGCAATACTTCGAAAGGCATTCTGCCCCGCACTTAGACTGGTGGGGGTACTGCTTTAGAGAAGGCATTTCCCTGAATACCGACAACTACCTTGAGTCAATGCACAATGAGCTGCAAACAAGCTACCTTGAAGGCGAGCACAAAGCACGACTGTACAGCTGTGGTGGGTATTGGTCACGCTCACCCTTGACCGACTCGTGAAACCGGTTATCTCCAGAGTAAATACTAAACCAGTCCACAGATCCCCAGCAAACTTCAAAAGGCACAGAGAAGCTTTGAAAATTCATGATGCTAATGACGCTTCACCGCTGTGCAAAGGAGAGTGGGTCGTTGGGGCTCAGACCCACTTTCGTGATCAGTACACCATTTGCTTGCTGGACACCGAGCGTGCTGGTTGTTACCTTACCTGCCACTACTGCAGTGCTTGCCTGCATAAGTTCTCATGCCTGGGCTTTCACATGTACAGCATTGTCTGCAAGCACATTCATGCCGTAGCACTGTGGCAGGTGAACCAGAAAAGCCAGTCTCAAAGTGAGAACAATGGGAACAGAGCAAAGCTTTCATCATACGCTGGTAACCAGCCGCTGCTGGATCCTGAGAACAATGATGACCTAGCAATTCCTTCGTCACCTACTGGTAGCCAGTTGCTGCAGGACCCTGAATCACTACTCAAGCGCATGGAGAGCAGTGAGACTCTTGAGGTGCTAGACTGTCATGAAATTGGCAGTAATAAAACAACACTTGCTGCAGTTGTGCGAGCATTTTAAGCCAAGGATTCAACTGACTCGCTGCAGCAAAATTGGCTCATAACAATCTGAACGGACTTTTGAGGCTTGCAAAACAATCTACAGGATAAAGGGTTGCTGCCCGCTCCCACTCCTGCAAACAAAAAACTGGAAAAACAGCCAAGAGGCTGGGTTACTAAAAAAGACGCGCTTCCCACAGTGAAGCTGCTTATAGTGGATCTGCCACAGCGTTGCAGCGGCATTACATTCTCCAGCAAGCAAGACAAGGTGTTCAGGTGCCCGTGAAAGTGCCCACAACTATCCAGCCCAGTGTTTTTTGCAGGCTGTTGGGCCTATGTGCGCACTGTACTCAACATAGCCGAAATTGAGTGTGGATGATTAACAGAATAATTGTTAAAAAAGTTTTCATGAGAGGTTGTCATGCGAACAGCGATAACATCTTGCCAGGTACGTAATTGAAGGCTAATAGTTCGAACTTTTGTCTCAAATAAAGCAAGGCATGGCTCATGTTAGAATGATGTCACATGCTTTGAGGCAATTTGTGTGTGTCTGTTTACATAAGCAATTGCATGCTCAGTACTTCATTAGTGAATGGTGGCAATGCAACACTTTCAGTGAAAGTTCCCAAAGGCCTTGTTTGCTCATGATTATTGATAGCACCATACTGCATCCTGCATGCAATGGGGAAAAAAGACAACCTCCTGCTGGTTGCAATGCAGGAGCAATATTATTTAGACACCCGCTGTATGGGCAAGATTTCATGAGGTATTTTTATGGGGTATTTTTTTACAGGGACAAAAATAAGCCTGACTTTGCAAGGCTGAGGGTACTTGTGTTTGCATTTTATGAGGTGCGTTAGCTTTGAAAGCAATTTTGACCCGCTTTATACGTTTGGAGGAGTTTTAGCGTCAATTTATGAACATAACATTTTCTCTTGTGCAAAAAAAATTGTTTTCCTCAATTGCCTTTGCACCCAGCATTCAGAAAGTGTCCTACGCTTTGAATTTTCTACATAGCTGCGGTCATGTGCTAATTCTCGGCATGCGGCCAATTCCCACAGGCCTCCTGCGCTGGAGTTTTAGCGGCGTGCAGCGCCCCCTCGTGCCCGACACACCTGGATGGTACAAGAGCAGACGACCCGCGCCGCCCTCCATGTGTTCTCAATGACAAGCAACACCGAAACTTGCGACATTTCTTTCCCGCTTTTTCCAATGCTTTAGTTTTATGGGGAGGGTGAACCAGTGCCCTCAACGAGCAGTACAGTGTGCCTTCTTTGAGAGGAAGGGTCCAGAGTGCGTGCTGCTGACTCACCCAGCCGAGCAGTCTGTGGGGATGAGGGACCTGGAGTGTGCGCCACTGAGGGGGATATATCCGAGATGCCTACCTTTTCCAGGGTTCGTACAAGCTTCAAAAGCAAAAATTCAAGGGTTTTCAAGGACTTTCAAGGACCAGAAAACAAATTTTTAAGGTCCCCATCTAATATTTAATCCGGGATTATTTATAACTTCAACACAATGCAGGAGATTTTTTATTGCACAATGCCTCAGCACATTAGTGCACATTTAGACGGGCGCCAACTGGTCCGTGAATGCTCCCCAAGCTTTATTTTTATTTCATGGTTGTTATTTAGAGTTTCTTTTTCTTGGTGTTTTGCTCAGGCTGTTTGATTTCAAAACTTCGTTAATGTTGCCTGCGTCGCCTGCTTTGTTAGCAAGAGTACCAGCTGAAATTAAATCAGCAAGTGTTGCTGCATGGCAGGACGAACTATGTACACGTACCATTTGCACGTACAAGCAAATAAGCAAATGCAGATGGAGTGTATGAGGCACAGCAAACATGCAACGAGCGAGCGTCCACAGGCTAGATGGAAGATGCTAGAGAACAGAAGTCAGCTTTCACTTAAATGTATCGTGACATGGATTGTATTGAGAAGTGCCTGCTCCCAGTGTTGCCTTGTAATAATGAAAATCCACCAAACTTGTAATTTCACGCAATACACTGAAACTTGATTGTTACAATGTTTTTTTTTACATTTGTTAACACCTAAAATCCATGACAAACACTTTAAATTCTCGTGAAAAGACAGGGCCATTGATTCTCTCCAGAAAAAATCAAGAGTATTCAAGGACCATTTAAAAATTCCAGGACTTTCCAGGCCTTGAAATTGACACTTCTATATTCAAGGGTTTTCAAGGTTTTCAAGGACCCGTGCGAACCCTGCTTTTCACCTGGTACATATATTTTGTCTGAACAGCTGCAAAGAAAAGCTACAGCAGTCGGGCCTAACAGGAGAACCTGCTTCCTTACTGAGTTTGAGAGAATGATGCAGAACCTTGATGCATTTCGCAGTCTTGCTGGCACGGACAACAATGTATTCGCATTACTAGTGTGTTTAATACCAGAGGTACGCGAAAGGAGCTCCAACGTCCCAATCGAGAACAAGCCCCTCATCGTCTTAATGAAGCTGAAGCTAGGCTTGCCATTCAGTGCACTGTCAGTTCTTATTGGTCATCCGTGCTGTCTATTTGGTTCTGCACATACTGGCAGCAGTCGCCAAAAATTGCACTTATAAACCCCCTGCGTTTGAGATCAAACTAACTCAGCCAGCCTGTTTTCATTCTTGTCGCCATCTCTCTTTCAAATTGTTTTCAAATCGAAGCCATAAAATGGACTATGCCATTGCATCTGTGCGCATCCATGTGTAGAGGGCGTTTCAAAGAATTAATCTGTTCGGCACCTTGAATCACAGGGTGCCGATTACGGTGATCCGTGCTATGGGAGACATTTTTCATATGTGCTGTGTTTTGGCCAGCCTCCAGCCTCACATCATCAGCTCATAACATCCTTGCTCTTGGACTAGCCGTGAATGTAAGAGCAGAGTATATCCCCCCAGTTATCGCAGCGTTTCTTTTCTTCTCAGGACAAAAATATACACACTGCACAAATTCTGAAAGCAGCCTGTATACATAAAGCCTCTTTTCCTCTTCAAGCAGCTTCTTTGTTCATGTGTAAAATTTGGTTCATTAAATTCTAGAAGATCTGCCTTGCGAGTGGAAAAATGGCCCTGATGTGCGATTAGAAAACAGGCGAGAAGAATCCTTGGAAGGTAAATGCATGGAGCGTTCCGGAGGGAGCTTTAAAGATGAAGATTCTGTCAACCTGTTGGCAAATAACCGTAATGTTGGTTCAAACAAGGATGGGGATAACATAATACTGATGTCAGCGCAAGTCCTTGCAAAAAGTTCCACATCCGTCAATCTGCAAGCGGCTCATTTGCAGGCTGGACCTACGGATACACCTGGAAAAGGCTCCAGTGAGCCTTCACTTGCAGAGAGCATCATGGACGACAATGGCAAGGCTACTGCAAGTAAAGAAAGCGTAGATGTGCACGAAAACGATCCCTGATAGTACGAAGACAGTGTCTGCAAGTGTTCTCAGTGAAACCAAAGTGCCACCAGCTATGAGGAAGTGTCGGCGGCCAAAGGGCCACACACAACTGTAATCAGCCTTCCTAAAAGGAAAAAGAACGTCACCAGAGAGCGAGTTCCTTTCAGTGAGGGAAGAATGGAAAATTATTTGGACCTGGCTGGTAGGCAATGTAACGCCAAAGCTGTCATGCAAAGCAGGCAACTAGAAGAGATGAAGAACAAAGGCATGTGCTGTGTTAGACGAAACTGTTGACATCAGCTGTGTGCGAAGTTTCTTGGCAGTTGTTGCAAGTCAACTAAGATGCAAAAAAGAATCTGCAGAAATGGAACTGCAGGGTGTGCAAAGCTGATTTATATAAACTATGACTCTGTCATGTATGTCTGGTGCCTGTATCACTTGCCATGTGTACATTAGAGGAAGCAGCCAAAAGCAAAGGACTGGCATTGTTCCAGCTGTGGGTGATTGCATTGGTGTACTGCCAGTGGCCGGATATACCCATATCTGTATAGCAGAGTGCACCGTAAAGCGCTTAAAAAATTGAACCAGGATTGCTTATTGGCCTTTGGCAGTCTAAAAAACCTAAAAGCACGAATGGTCGCATTGGCTTCGTTACTTCACAAGAATGCCGCCCCGAGTGCCGATTGAGGAGAGAAGGCTCAACTTTGCCACGAAGGTGTCCCTCAGCATGAAATATCAATGAGCCATATTATTACAGCGTATAGGGATGAAGATGGGAGAACATGTGATGCTCAGAGGAGTGGGTGGCCAAGGTTAACATTGTTGGCAGAGGACGAATAGATAGTTGCTGCCACAATTGTCGACCCATTTCTGAACGCCAGGGAGATCCGCGACCGACGCTTTGGAGCTCAGTTGCTGCTGTGACACAATCAGGAGCAGATTGCGAGAGGCGCGTCTCGTGAACTGCTTCATTCTTTTTCAGCCCATGTGCAGGAGAAATTCTCCAACCTAACGGAGTCTGACGTGCGAAGCTACCTTCGCTGGAAGTGCAATAATTCCGCAACAGCATTGAAAAAAAACCGGAAGTGCCATCACACAGGCACCAAGTCACAGTGCTGCTATCAGTGAATGACAGCGTTGCCGCTCAGACACCGCACCTAACAACCAAGCAGCGGGAGGAGAGACTGAACTTCGCCCGAGCTTTTCAGCAGTGGTCGGCAGAGGAGTGGCGGGAGGTGATTTTCATACGAGTCTACTTCTTCTGCACGCTGGGACCAACAGCAGTGTGTGGCGTCCGTTGAACGCAGGTATGACCTGGCACCCTGGCAGCTCACAGGAATCGCGGGTTCCATTAACTTGTCCGTGTCATAACATATGAATGGTTTGCAGCGCGTCATAGCTTCAAGAATGCAGTGCAGCCTCATTTCTCATCTTACCACATGGCTTGACATGGGTGCAGCATTGACTACCAATTGAGTGTTTCATTCGCGCGTATTGCATATCAGTGTGGGTTCAATGTTAAATTTGGTGTAATTTTAGCCTCTATCCTAATTGTCTTTCCGCAGCATGAGGACGCTCCACGCTTTTGGACCCGACATATGTTAATGCTTGCTCTCCCATGTTCTCAGGTATAACCCCGCCTACACCCACAGCATGCTCAGCAGCGGCCGCTGCTTGGTCAGTGTCTGGGGTGGCATCGGTCGGGACGGCCTGGGCCCACTCGCGCAGATCGAGGGTGAAGTCCTGTGAAGGTACTGTGAAGTCCTCACCGAGCACCTGATTCCGCATGTCCAGGAGGGCTGCTAGCTGCTCCAGCATGATCGGAGCCCCGTGCACAAAGCCCGCACTGTGAGCGCACTCCCAGAGTGCTGCGGCGTGCCTCAGCTGACGTGGCCGCCTAACGGGGCTGATCTCAATCAACCCCATCGAAAACATACAGGGACTGCTTAAGACAGTTGCCTCCCGACGCCTTTGCGGTGGCACAGCGGAGCAGCCGTGGCTAACCGTGAAGGAAAAGTGGGAAGCGCTGCGCGGGCATCCGGAGATAGTGGCGACGCTGTATGAGCAGCAGCTGTATGAGCAGCAGCAGCAGCACGGAGGGGACGGCCCAGAAAACGAAAACGATAAGTTTTTGTTTTTTTTTTCGTTCCTTTTTTTGCTTGTGAGAGATAATGTTGTAGAAGTAGGAATCGGCTTAATTAATAGAGGTAAACAGGTAAAAGCGCAGTTAGCGTGAGTAAGCAGGAACCTAAATGTAACAAGTGGTAAACAGGTAGCCAGTAAGTTTTTTTTTGTCTTTTTTGTATTAGCGCAGTGACAGAAATGTTTTGAGGGTTGGGAGCAACGAGTGTGACCGAACGGTGGCGACGCGACGGGCGCGTTAGTGATCAAGTGGGGAAAAACAATTCTAGCGAAGTAGCGGGCTTTCTGTGACGGGCGACTTAGGCCTAGGGGTTGGCCGAACAATGGCCCCGAGGACGAGAATGGGCACTGGGGACGAGGACCACGTGCAGTGCCACGAGTGCGTGGCCGACGCTAAGAAGGCGCACTTCGAATGTAGGCCTTGCGAGCGGGCAAGACAGGGCTTCGAACACCTCGAGAAGCAGCTGAATGCGAGGGTGGAGGAGCTGGAGGGGTACCTGAGGGAGGAAAGGGAAGTGCGGGTGGCTCTCGAGGCGCGAGTGGCCAAGCTTGACAAGGCGGGGCAGGCGAAGACCGCACAGTTGGTGCACACGGTGGCCGAACTGGACGAAGCTTGGGAAAAGCAGGCCCAGCTTGAAAAGCGGGTGGAAGAGCTCGTGACTCCGGTGGCAGGAGACGACGCGAGTGCGCAGGTTCAGCACGACGAGCGGCCCACCGGAGGGAACGCAGAGCCACAGGGGGCGACTGATGCTGCACGCATGAGCGGTGTCCGTCAAAGCAGAGCGGACTCGGGTAGCAAAGAAAGCCCCGAGGCGACGCAGGGAAATGACGGATCGCCAGCCAGGTCATTTCCTGCCGTGGTCAACCCCAGTAGACCCCGAACACCTGCAAAAGTGCCGGTTAAAGACAAGAGGAGGCGACAAGTCATCGTTGTCGGCGACTCCAACATGGCCAGGGTGGGAGAAGTGATTAAGGGGAGGGTGGGAGACTACGAGCGCGTGAAGGTGAGCAAGCTTCCCGGAAAAAGAGTTGGGGAAGTAATGCAACAAGCAAAGGGGCAACTGCAGGACAGAATGGAGGACCACAGCTTGGTAGTGATAATGGGGGGTGTGAACGATGTGTTGCAGGGACGCGGGGAGGGTTCGCAAAGCAGATAGCGATGGGGGTCACCGAGCTGAGGGCGGTCTCGGAGGATGTGCAGATTGTGGACTGCACATTGCTGGAGGTGCAGAAACAAGGGGTCCACGTAGAAAGGGCAGTGGTTGCGGCAAACAGGGAGCTTTGGACCCTGGGCAAAACGATGAATTTTGAGGTGGTCAACCTGAACCGGGACCTGGTCCGTGCAGGCCGCAACGGGGCGTTTGTGTTCGACGGCATACACTTCAGTGGCCGTCTAGCTGAGCCTGTAGGGCACCGACTGGCAGCCCGCGCAGTGGCTTTTTTAGGGGGGCCCCGAATGTTCAAGAAGAAGGCGGGCTCAGTGGAGGCGGTAGCGAAAGGCAGGAAGAAGGGGGCACTGATGCACGGCGGCGGAAACGTAAAGCAAAGAAAAGGAAAATAAACCGTGGAACTAAAATTAGTTATATAGATATGCAAGGCGGCCGCAAGCAGGAAAAATGGATTGAGATACAAACCCAACTTGAGAAAGAAGAAATTGACGTGTACGCCCTGACTGAAACCCACCTGAGAGATATGGAGGAGCCACCAGTGATGGATGACTACGTATGGGTGGGGTGCAACAGGGCAGCGGGAGAGAGGAAAGGTGGGGGCGTGGGCATGCTGATTAGGCGAGGAGGGAATTGGCAAAGGGAGAATCAGGGCTGCAAGGAGCACTTATGGATTTGTGGAACGGTGGGTGGAAAAAAGGCACGGTTGGGAGTGGCCTACCTATGGACAGGGAATGACACCAGGGAACAAAACAAAGAATGGGTGGACTGCCTCAGGAAGGACAAAGAAATTCAAAGAACCTGGTGAGATGATATTAGTAGGAGACTTAAATTAGATGGATATACGGACTATAATGGCGTAATAATTCTAGGTATGTGTGAAGAACAGCAACTTGTAATAGTTAACCGGGAGCATAAATGCGACGGGCAGATAACGTGGCAAAGCGGCAATAGACAGTCTTGTATAGACTACGGCCTGGTCTCAGAGCACACGTACGAGCGGTTGAACCAAATGACGATAGATGAAGGAGAAAACAGCCTGGGCAGCGACCACAGGCGTATAATTCTGAAATTTGACAGTGGAGGGGCTAGGCAGGAAACACCGGAGGTTGGGCTCCCGAAATTAAGCGAAAAGCAGCTAGCAGACATGGTCAACAACGTTGAAAGATAATTAGAGGCCGAGCCCACGAAGGTGTGGGAATATGACGAGGTTGTGAGTTGTATACAGAAGGAAATATACAAAGTAAGGAAACAAAACTGCTAAAGGGGTAAAAGGAAACCACGAAGCTGGTGGGACAAGGAAATTAAACTGGCTATTGAAGAGCGACAACCGACTTCTAGATAACACAGAAAGGCAAAACAAATGGGATATCAGGATGAAGAGGTGCAGTTACGGTGGAGCCGGTACCGAGAAAAGAAATTTGAGGTGCAAGAACTAGTACAAGCAAAGATTAAAACTGCGAGTGAGAAATGGGTATCAGGTATACGTGTCGGGTATATGCAAGAAGGATAAGAGTGCCCACCAAAAATTCTGGAATCATTTAAAAGCATTGGGAACGACTAAAGAGGTGCAGACTCAGATACAGGACCGGGACGGTAACGTTCTCCTGGGAGACAGCGCATTAAAATACCTACATGGAGTCATAGCAAATACTTTCGGCCAAACACCCAAGATATGGGCTACTCGGACACATGTGGCCAATAGAAGAGCGACAGATAAAAATGTATTATCGAATTTTTGGACTGGAAAAAAGCAGAACACAGTGTTCCCAAAAGTACGGCAACAGGACCGGATGGTATCCCAATAGAGATTATCAACCATTTGGGACCAGCGGGAAAGACGTACTTGTATAGAGCCATCGAGCACGCTATAAAATCCAAGGATTCCCACACAATGGTGCGAAAGAAGAATAAGGTTGATCTATAAAGGCAAGGGAGAGGACAAGGCGAGCTCTTACAGGCCGATTACAGTCACATCAGTGCTCTATAGATTAGCTATACAAGCCATCAAAACCGAGTTGTTGAAGTGGGTGGAAAGTAACGGTATTTTAGGGGAACTGCAAAATGGATTTAGGCCGGGTCGACGCTTAGAAGACAATATTTTCATAATAACCCAGACCATCGAAATTTCGGCAACACAGGGCAGAACTTGGCTACTGTTTCTGGACATAACGGGAGCCTATGACAACATAGATAGGGGATTGTTGTGGCATATACTGGAAGAGAGGATTCGGTCAGAATTTGTGGGGCTGCTAAGGGCAATATATGAGGATAACAAGGTGCATATTACATGGGAAGGGCGTACAGGCACAGAGCCTGTGTACATTCGAACAGGGGTGCCCCCTTTCGCCACTGCTGTTCACACTTTACATTAGAGGAATGGAAAGACGATTGGAGGAGAGTGGATTAGGCTTTGACTTGTTGTACCGAAGCAATGGAGAGTTAGTGGAGCAACGGATTCCAGGATTGATGTACGCGGACGATATAGTGTTGCTGGCAGATAATGCGGAAGACCTTCAAAAACTGGCCGACATTTGTGGTGATGAGGCAACGTACCTAGGCCTACATTTTAACCCACAGAAATCTGGAGTTATGGTGTTCAACGAGGAAGCTCATACAGCACCAATAAGAATTCAACAGGAAGCCATACCATTAGTAAATAAGTACAAATACTTGGGGATCTGGCTTAATGAAGGAAAATGCTACCTGAATGCCCATGAAGAACACCTCAAACTTAAAGGGAGACGAAATGCAGCAGTAATGAAACATAGAGCACTTTGGGGATACAATAAGTACGAGGTAGTGCGAGGCATCTGGAAAGGGGTAATGGTGCCGGCGCTCACGTTCTCTAATGCCGTATTATGCCTAAAGTCCGATATCCTGTCGGGACTGGAGGTTAACCAAAAGGCAGTCGGCAGATTGGCACTGGGAGCTCACAGTAAAACTACAAATGAGGCGGTACAAGGCGATATGGGTTGGGCTTCATTTGAGGCGAGGGAAGCGCAAAGTAAAATACGTTTTCAGGAGCGGCTTAGACATTTAGATGAGAACTGGGCAGCCAGAGTGCACAGGTACGTACGTGTACCTTAAAAGTGTGGACACCCAATGGCGGAAGAGGACGCGAAAGCTGGCGACTAAATATAACTTGACCGCGGCAAATAAACACGGGGGGGGGGGCAGTTAAAAAGTAAGTGAAGGAAACAGAGACGCTCATGTGGAAAGAAAGAGAGAATGGAAAAGAAGGGATCGCTGGGAATCTACAAAGCAAGCGAAAAAGACATCCGGAAAGAGAACTTTTATGACAACAATAAAGGTAGTGCGTTGTGCTCTTTGAGGCGCGGGCGGGCTGCAAATATTCGTCACAGGATGAGACATGTGTTGTATGTGGCAGGGATAAAGAAACAATCGACCACATAGTAATGGGATGCCAAAAGATTCAGCCAAATAGAATTGGGGGGAAAGTCCTACTTCCTGAGGCACTGGGCTTCGCAATTGATGGAACATTAACTGGTCGGCAGTAGGTATTACTAAGCAGCGGCTATAGAGTATTCGTGGAAAAAAAGTAAGGAAGTCGATAAAATAACATCCCAGCCAGGGGTAGCGGCAGGGCAGAATTAAAAAGAAATCCGAGTTGAGGGACTAAATTTAAACTCAAACAACTAAGATAGGCTAGATGGCGCACGCCGTCACCCCGATTCAAAAAGGAGGCCTTTAATCATTATCATCATCATCACCAAGGCGTGTCGGCCAAGTCATCACTGTAGCCGGCAACTTTTCGTTTCACTGCAGACTGTTTAATGCCAGTATTATCAGGTTTCACAAATAAAGTTGCAGGAATATCTAATGTTTTGTGATTCTTCACAATCATTCTTCCTGGTAAAGAAAATTCATCACCGAAAGCATATCCTAGTAGCCAATTATAGCAGTCTTCAGAGGACTCGCTGTAACGAATCTTAAACCCACAGCCGGACAGGATGCCAGAAAGGCAATTTCGACGCTATAACATCACTCCGGCGTGAAAAAGAGCATCACGGTAGCCGCCGTTGCGGTGTATTGTGCAGTGTTGTCTCAAATCGAGCAGGTGCGGACTCAAGGGACAGGCACTAATACGGAACATGAGAACATAAATCGCCTACAAAAAGCAGAACAGGTCTTTGTTCCTTCCTAATGCCGTGGTTTGTTGACTTGCGGCCATCCACTACAGCGCAACTGCACCGTGTGGTGGATTAACAGTGAACGCTGCACTAGAAATTTATCAAGCGTGACAAGCACCCGCACAAGGACGAGGGGAAGTTTGGCTTCACTCGTGACACTCTCGTCATGAGCGAGCGCAGCGGTGCGCCCACTCCGGCTGCCTGAACAGTGGTCCGTTTACTACAAGCAGCCAAGAGCAAAAGTCTGGCAGTGTTCCAGCTGTGATAAACTGCTTGTGTACCCTTATTATCTTTTGCGAGTGCAAAATAAAGCGATTATTTTGGGTCAAATACTCGTCTCTGCATTGTGAATCTTTTTAAAGATATTGACTAACATACAAAATGTAACCCTCAAGGTAATTACAGTGCAGAACATGGGTGGAGTGGTAGCTGACAGTCACACCTAAAGGGTGGTACACCCTCCCAAATTTTTAATAATATAGCGGGAGCGACGACCGACCGGTATGTCAGCGCCTTATCACGGTGTTCAGCAGCGAAATAGGCGAGTACGCGCACACGCATAGGGCTATCTGCTGTATAAGTGTCGTCTGCTACGCTGCTTCCTTGAGAGTGGTACACCCGCTGCCACTGCATCTGAATGACTTTGTTCACGAGAAACCGTGGCTATTTGAAGCACATGCACATATGAAATGCGAGTTTATTTTTCTTTCGGAACACTTGCCCTGGACAGCATGAGGGATGCCACTGGAAAGAGAACATGACAGGTGTTTCTTGGCCGGAATGGCCTCAGGCCGCTGCATAATATAATGCGTTAAAAACAAATCTGATAAAAATAACTTGCGCCCCACGCTGCTTAACTACCTTTGGCTGTAGCGAAACGGCCTTGCAAGATAAGCACAGGGGGTGTGTTGCCCTGAGGAGAACAGCAAAGCAGACGACGTTCCACACAGCACATAGGTCTACTACGCGCATGAGTGTACTTTCGCCTATTTCGCTGGTGAACACCGCGATAAGGTGCTGACATGCTGACCGGTCATCACTCCCGCTGTATTATTAAAAATTTGGGAGGCTGTACATATTCACTGTTGTTACACAGGTGAATCTAGAAAGACGTCATGCCAGGCTTAACCAAGAAATCCCCCTTTGTTCCAACTTTGCACTATGCACCATTACCTTGATGGGAATCTGGTGGCTCTAGGAAAGTGCGAAATTCCTCTTCGTTCCTGGCCGTATTTTTCGCCTTATGCCAGCCCCCGCCCCCCTGTCCTGATCTGTGCACCACGGGGAAGTATTTGTGCTTGATGCATCTTCCCAAATAGCGCAAAAACCACACGGTGACCTATCGTGACACTAGAATGAAATCTAGAATGAAATATTTGTTTTCATCAACTGCCGTGCCGCCACTCATTTTCCCTGGAGTGCTTTGCAGGCTCACGCCGCGGGCATAAGCGGGACCCGATGCACAAATTATCCGAACTGCTGTACCCGCTAGAAGCATTGCTTTTTTTCTTTCCCGCAAACACGCGGTCCACTGTGTCGGCACACCTCCACGCAGTCTGCTGTGCCGGGTGCAGGCAAATTTTGACAGTCTATTGTGCCGGCATAACAGCAGTAACACAAAAATGCCGGCACTGCCCCAGTTTGGTCAGCCAGCCAACGGGGGCTAAGTGCCGGCAACACAGCCAGTTCCAACGAACATTCACGTTACCAATACTACGGGGCGAGCTTAGACTATGGGTACGGCCGCAACATTAGCGACGATTACACTATGTTTAGACATAACTTCCGTAGAACTTCAACGGCCATTATAGTTGCGTCTGGGGGTAACACTAGCCGCACTAAAAACAGAAGCGTCGCGGAACTCACCCGTGGTTGGCCGAAATAAGGAGTTCAAAAGCAGAACAGTGTTGAAGCGTTTGTAGCTGCTGAACCGCCCGTCACATCCACTCCCCGGCACACACACAGTCACAAAGAGCAGGGCACTGACGGCGCATTTCCTGCAAACTTCGGCCAGTCACTTTGTTGCATTTTTTGCGACTGATTCGCAATGAAAAGTGCACAATGGGGCCGCCACTGGTGTCTACGAATGTCCGTCGCAGGGTCTATCGTTGCCATGACCGCGAATAAAGGTTGCACAAAGTAAATTCACCGAACACGTTGCTTCCGCATGCACGCCGCCTGCCAAAACAATGACTCGTGACGGCTTGCTTTGGATTGCTGGATTAGAACTGTTAGAACCAACTTTTTTACTGGATCGATGTGCCGAAATAGAAGGAGTGCTTTTTCGTGAAGCCTGCGAAGCCGCCATGTTAAAGAAGGTAGATAAAAATTGAAGCAAAATCGGCGAAATCCGCGCTATTCTGCGACGAAGCGCGTAGCCTGTCGACCAAGCACAACTGCGAAAAGTTGTTGTCGAGCTGGTAGCCTGGGTTTGAGCAGCGACAGGCTTTAAAGCAGCTCTAGTATTCTGGCCTAATTCTGGCCTGTAATGGGTGCACCCCAGCACACAGTTTCTTCTTGCGGGGAAGCAACCTTTAGAACCAAAGAGTATCGGGTTGTTCGTTTCCGGGTTTGATATTTTAACACGAAAGTGTTTTATGCCGGGATACACCAAGATTTCACTGACGTCATATCGTTCACTGGAATGATGCCAGTACACCTTTGCCGAATCGACCCGCCAGAAGGACGGCGCTCGCCAAGCACACCCACAAGACGGCCGCCGACCAGCAAATCATCCTCAGCTGCAGATTTCGCTGCACATTTCCCTTTCGTGTTTTACCCATTCCTATCACAGAGGAATCAACCATAGTTTTTTAAGTTTATTTTGGTATTCGAGCATATTTATTGTCTCAAAATTTTTCTAAGTGCGTCCACAATATCGGATTGCAATACTTTATGGAAGCGACGTTAATTTTTACGCCTTAACATCTGTGCTTTGGCCTTCCTGGGATCGAGTATTCAACGGGCACGTAAATTGAATCAAGCTTGGTTACTTCTCGAATTAAAAAAAAAACTTGTTTTTTGGCTCGCAGAGGTTCGACGAACTGAACGTGGAGTTCCCATCAGCTTCCTCGGAGGTGATATGCTGGTTCGAGAAGAATTACGCCATCGGGAAGGCGCGCCAGCTGCCTTGAGGACCGCTGATCCACGCACCACCTTGATTTCCCCCCTACCTTCTGGTCCTTTCAGTCTGGCCCGTGGAACAGGGGCTGCCACGAGGAAGTAACCAGGTTGCATGGGCGTCCGGAAAAGGGGGCAAGGGGGGCCAACTGCCCCCCCCCCCCCCCCCGTGGAGTTTCGGATATTTTCATGCACTACAAAAAAGCTGCACATCTTTGTTGGCCCGTAAAAGATAATTCTTTGCCCTGAAGGACGAAAGAGAGGAGAGAAGAACACCGACGTTCTCTCCTGTGTCCGGTCCTTTAGCGCAAAGTTTTTAAAATTATGTACGTGAACCAACCAGCCCAACAATCCACGCTATTCAAATGATAGCACACTCAGGTCCTGCGTATCCGTATGAAACGCCATTCAGGACTGCGTGTCAACATTGCTCATTAAACACTGACCAACATTGCCGGTCATGTCACGGGAGTGAAACAGACTGCCTGTGCTGGCTATTGAAGATAGCGAACAGTTCTGAAAGGTTTTACGTTTTCTTTTTCTAAACTCTAGATTTATGCCGCCTCTCCGTAGTGGGGAACCTCGCCACAGCGGCGGCTGCGCGTAAAAGGTTCCGACCATCCGCCCACTTTGCGGCGGGCAATACCCCGTGTTAGGATCGGCCAACGCAGGCCTGGGAAAAATTCCTCGCAAGCTCTCTAGCAAGGTGTACGTGGATGAATCACCCAGAGGCACGAGGCGGCAAGAACCGCTGGCGCCAACGGCGGCGGCGACAGTTTCAAGTTGCGGCTTCTACCCTCGGTTCACCGGACGCTGCGGGCCACTTCTTTCCTTCATACCCGGACGATAGAAGGGTTCACCGAAAGGAAGCTGCGGTTTCAAGTGCCCAAGCTCTTCGGTTTCCAACCGTCGGCGAGAGCAAGAGGTCACTCCTCTTCACATGCTGGGAGGCGAGTTAAGATTCCGTTCTCACGGGGCCTCCAAAATCAAGACTTGAGCAAAGTGGTGCAACTCCGGCACAAGGTATGATCGGTGACGTGGACATTCACCCTTTCCATCGACCAAGTGGCCCGTGTGCATCATCCCCGCCTCATGTCGTGGGCGGTACATCAAGTGCCGTCAACTGCTCTCCTGATTGGACAACTTGTGTGAAGCTAAATTCCCCAGCTAGGGATCTGGGGAATACGAACTCTATTTAAACGACTGTATTTATGCCATTCTGATACTCCTGTCTGGACTGTCACCATGTGAATAAACCTACTGTACATTTTCCTCCTAAGCAGTCATCTCGAGTCTCTAGTCCGACACCACGCCGAACCGGGACCTGCGGGCCTGAACGAGTCAGAGAACCCAAGGGCCCCTCATCTCTAACACCCGTTTGCAAGAGCCAACACGGAAACGTGTTTCTGAGCTGCACAATCTGGCGTTTCTTCGATAGTAAGCCCCTGCACGTGCGTCTCTGTGTGTGTTTGTGTGATTCGGTGTTTTTAAGTGTCCAGCTGTCAACGGAGCTGGGAACAACCAGGACAGCCGACGAGAGAACGGCAGTGGCCAGCAGTGTTTGTGCAGTTGCTCGACTGTGTGGGTGCGCGAGCGAGATCGAGCGACATGTACGAAGCTGTGAGCGTGTACTTTAGCCTGTAAATAAGTTTTCCCTGTAAATGAGGCGCTTTTCTGTTTTCAACTCCCGCATAACTATTTATCCATCCACTCAATTAGCGTATATTTTCTAATACAGTATTATCAACCACCAGGAACTCTCTAGCGAGATTTGCCTCGTGCGCCGAAATAACGGATATCCGACGCTTCTTCAAGCATCAGCGGGTGTCTGACGAAGGGTTATCCAGCAGCCCAGCCGAAGAATCTAGTGTGACGTGACAGCGTTGCACCACTTGACCAGAGTGATGCAGACTTTCATCAGCGGACAGTAGCTGAGGTCGTCGACTCCATGGAAGGGACTCCGTCATCAGTGAGCTCCCGTGACGTAATAAGTCATGATGATTCCCTTTGTCCTTCCTTGGGATTGAATTGCGGTGAGAGTAGCAAGAAAGCAACTAACTTGTCTCAAGAACACGATTTAGGAGACTTTCTGGGCAAAGCTGAACACACGGGCATTTCGGACTGTTTGAAGTTACGCCTTCTGACTAACCCTTGGCCGCCAAATGTTACATACGACTTTAAGAAAGATGTATCATCTGACAAGAGGACATTTCGCTACCAATGGCTGGCAGATTACGCCCCTTGGCTTTCGTATTCAGCGACATTGAAAGGCGCCCTTTGTCGTTTCTGCGTCATTTTTCCGCCGAATGTTCACCGGGGTACCCAAGGTAGTTTTATCGTGCGCGCTTTCACCAACTACAAAAAAATGCACGAGGCGTGCAGGGATCGCGTACAATCCCAATGCCACCAGGAGACAATGGCAGCCTCACAGAACTTTATGGATGTGATGACAGGCAAGCAGCTACCTGTTGTTCAGCAGCTCAACAGAGCATTCCAAGATCAAGTTGAAAGGAACCGCCAGAAAATATTTCCGATTGTTTATACCATCATCTTTTGCGCAATGCAGAACATGCCAATTCGCGGGAAGCAGTCTGGCAGTGGAGTCTTCAATGATCTCCTTGACTTTCGGGTAGAAGCTGGAGATATTCATCTTCAGGAACACTTCGCATCCGGTGCTGGCAATGCTAAGTACACGTCCGTACGAGTCCAGAACGAGATCATCACAATCTGTGGCGACATCCTGAGAGAGCAGATAGTGGCCGAAGCTAACACAGCGTTTGCTTTTTCCGTCCTCGCGGACGAAACCGCAGATATTGCAGGAACAGAGCAGATATAGGTATTCGCTTCATTGACAAGACGGGAACTAACGTATACGTTCTAGAGCAGTTTATGGGATTTGTTGAGCTGGAGCAACTGAACTCTGCTTGCATCGCTGCGACGATCGTGAAGTTTTTAAAGGACGCCGAGCTGATTCTTTCAAACCTCGTTGGACAAGGGTACGATGGATGCTCTACAATGGCTGGAAGAGAAGCTGGAGTCAACAGATTAATACAGAACGAGCTTCCAAAGGCACTGTTCTTCCATTGCGCAAGTCACAAGCTGAATCTCGTGATCAACGATTTGAATGAAGTGTCTGCAATTCGTAACACAATAAGGGTTATCAAACATTAAACCATAAACTTCTTCCGTGAGAGCGTGCTTCGAAGGAAATTAGTGCCCAACATTCCGATGCTCTGTGAAACAAGGTGGTCTGCAAAATACAAGTCAATTAGGATCTTCTCTCAGCATTACGTGGCCATAGTCGAAGCACTCGAAGAGCTCGCGTCAATGGAACCAACATCGAACACTGCAACTAGGCAACGAGCTCACATCCTGTGCAACAACAAGTTCATCTTTTATTGTTTGCTTGCACATTGTAGCGAAGTATAGCGCACGGCTGGAACCGGTGACGAACGTTCTGCAGAGCGTATCCATGGACATCGATTCTGTACACGACCACATCACTGAGTTGCAGAATATTTTTGGTGGCCACCGGACTAACGCTGAAGAGCAGTTTTCCGACATCATGAAAACAGCAAGTGAGGCAGCCGATCACCTAAATGTGTTGATATCTGTGCCAAGACAAGTCTCTCGTCAGGCCCACCGACAAAACTGCAGGATTCAGTCACCGGAGGAATACTAGGGTGTGGCAATATATGTGCCATACTTGGACTCGCTTACTGCTTCTTTGGCTCGCCGCTTCTCTGAAAGCAATGCGAAGAGTTTTAAACTCCTCCAACTGCATCCAGAAAAAATGAAATGTTTGAGCTGCGTTGAATTTCATGCTATTGCTGAAGAACTCCAAGGCTTTTACAGCATTGAAAACTTCAAGGAAGAAGGCATCTCTTGGTACGAAATGTGGCGCAACAAAACGGGGGACCCCTCACAAATAACTTACGCCAAACTTTTGCTTCAGGCCAAGCCATTCTTTCCAGCTGTAGCAAAAGCAATTGAGGTAGCACTTGCCTTGCCAGTTACGACCTGCACTGTCAAACACTCCTTCAGCACAATGAGAAGGGTAAAAACTTGGCTACGATCTACAATGACAAATGACAGGCTGGACGGCCTTTGTATGATGAGTGTGCACCGAGAGCGTGTAATGAAACATAAGAATGACTTCATCACACGTCATCTTGCAATTTGCCCAGAAAAACCCGAGGCGTCTGCAGCTGCTGTTCAAGAATGATTGACGGAGTGCAGTTGTATGTTTGCGAATGTATTGTGCTGTGTGCTGGTGATCTGTTGGCGTGAGTCGAGGACCCTCACGCAGCAAGACTTACCACTTTTATTTACGAAGGGACAGTAACTTTTCGCATTTTCGTTACCAACTTTAGTTCTTTGTTCGGTAATAAAATCCAATGCAGTATATTCTCCAAGTGTGGTTCTAATTCGTTGTTTATCATTTTTGTTTCATACGCGTACTTTAAACCACAAATAGCGCATTTTTGGTGCTACCCAACCATAACCTTTGATTCCGTTGCTTCTTCCCCGGCCAAAATCACTTCTGGTGTTCCGCAGGGCTCAGTCTTCGGGCCTCTGTTATTTTTGCTTTATGTTAATGACTTGCCTGATATTGTTCACTCTAAGATTCGTTTGTACGCTGATGATTGTGTTTTATATCATGTAATTCACTCGCCCAATGATCACATCCTTCTCAACGATTCATTTGCATCTTTCTGCAACTGGTGCCGTCCCTGGCAAATGAATATTAACTACAAAAAAACTGTGTTCATGTCCTTTACTAATAAATTGGTTCTTTCAGATTTCAACTACTCATTTAATGGACCGTCCCTGCTGAGAGTTTACCAATATAAATACCTTGGCGTGCTTTTTACTCCTAACCTGTCCTGGTCCCTCCATATTGATTACATTACTTCTAAAGCCCTAAAAAAGCTTGGTTACCTCCGGCGTACACTATCTGCGGCCCCTAGCGATACACAACTGTGTACAAGACCCTTATCCGCCCAGTGCTCGAATACGCGTCACCTGTATGGAACCCCTACAACCAGTGCGAAGTAAAACAAATAGAATCGGTACAGAAACAGGCCATTAGATTCATCTTCAGGCGATATGACTCTGCTTTTTCACCTACGTCAGCATTACCATCTTTGAACCTATCTCTACTTTCATCGCGAAGGAACATTGAGTCTCTCAAGTTATTACATTCTATAATTTTTTCAACGTGCAAACTTTCAAAAGATCTGTACTTAACATGTTCCAGACCTTCTTCAACACGCCACTACCATCTTTTGAATATGACACCATTCTACACCCGTACTAACGCGTTTGAATTTAGCTTCTTTCCACGAACTGTTGAACTTTGGAATAACTTATCCGGTGACATACGTTCTTTGCCCTTAAACGAATTCTTGTTATCCATAAATACCCTTTGACAGTTTTTTTTTGCTGTTTATGTTTGCTGTGCACAGTATGCACAGTATGCACAGTTTTGCACAGTATGTTTGCAGTGTTCTGTTCCTTGCCACCATGTGATGCCATGTCTTGCCACTTTGTATTTTACTTTCCTTCGCAAAGTATTACACCATGTTTGTTTTGTACCCGCCTGTTCCCCACTCCTGCCATAGCCCTTACGGGTTGCAGTATGTAAAAATAAAAATAAATAAATAAATACCCCCCCCCCCCTTCCCCAGCTATGGATGCCCCCCCATGCAAAAAGTTCTGCGGACGCCCTTGCAAGGTTGGCGCGTAGACATTTGAAAGTTTTCGGAATCGAATGCTTTTGGCGCGGTTCCTGCCCTCTGCAACAGAGAGGAGAGTTCTCGAGTACGGATTCCTGGGCGAATTGGTGTTACGTTGGAAAAAAATTTATAGCGCATGCAGACGAGGACAAGGAAAGAGAACAGACACCACGGAGCGCTACTTTCAACTCTTGAAGCTCTACTTTCAAGAGTTGAAAGTTGCGCCATGAAGCGCTACTTTCAAGAGTTGAAAGTTGCGCTTAGCCACCTTAGTAGCGCTCCGTGGTGTCTATCACTGTTCTCTTTCCTCGCTCTCGTCCGCATGTGCTATGAATTTTTCTGCAAGGGGAGGCGGCTAGCTGGAAGCACTTCTGCGAAGCCAGCAGTCGCGAAGGCCGAAAAGTGCGTCCGTCTCCAACAACCAGCGAAACATACCAGTAAAAGACTTTTAAGCGCAGAGCACTTTTGGGCTCACCTTGTTGTCTAGCTCGCTAACGGTCGATGTCAAGCGACTGTAGGAATCAGATAGGCGGCGCAGCGAGATAATGGACCCAAGTAGAGCCAACTGGTGTTCCGTCGCCAGGGCCCAGGGAGTCGCGCTGAAGCGTCGAAAACTATGCATTCGAACCTCGTGAACCGCGGGCGCTTGTCATACAGCTCCCCGTTGTTTATCGCAAAGAAAACTGCAGGTACATTCCAGGCAAAATCAGTGTATAACTGCCAGCAGTCAGGAACACTCGTTGGGTTGGTTTTTACGATAGTAAGCGAAAAAAGCGGCCGCGCAAGAGGAAAAATGGCACGTTCGAAATGACGCAGAAAGAGCCAGTATATTATCTCTATGGCAGAAAGGCTCCAGCCGCGCAAGAAAAAAATTACGCGTTCGAAATGCCGCAGAAAGGCTCCAGCACGCGAAATTAAAGCGAGCACAAAAAGAACAGAACACCCGCTGGTGCAGTTTCAGCATAGAGAAAGAAATGTTTCAGTACGGTGAACTAGAATTATAGTTTCAGTTAGGGGGCGTGCGAGCACTACGAACGCGGGAAATTTGAAATCCATATTCATCAAGAGAGGATCGTGAGACTATAGGGCACCGAAGAGCGTGATGGGTGGTAGCAGTAAGCGGATAACGGCGCCAAAACCCATTATGGCAAATCACGAATTTTTTTTAGGGCGGTTGCCAGCCAACTGAAACAGTGACTGCGTTTTTTTACGCCATTGTACAATGTAGCCTTCCTTGCAAAATAAACTTCTTTTAGATTTCTGCAAGCCGGAGGACGAATTTGCTGTGCGTACCAAAAATGTGTGCTGGGCTGGCAATTTGTGCTGTCAAATTACCCTTCGTGGAAATACGGTTCAACCTCCACCCCCCCCCCCCCTCCCCAAAACATTAAAAAAGGGTAGTAGACGGCAAACTTCTGTGAAGAAATAAATTTTGCAGAAATTCAAAGAATTACCTACTAATGCATAGCATTCTTATGCCGCATGTCTTGAGTGTGAGTTTTTTACAGCAAAATTTTGTTTTTTTCTAAACCCTTTCTGACCATTTACGTTATTATAACGATTACATTTGGAACTTTCCCGAAATCTGCATAATGTGGAAATGCAGGGCGTTACACGGTTCGCCAGTTTCCGTAATTATTTTATATTTTTCTTATTTTTTTTGTTTTTCAAAATTTTGTTCGACCAATTATTTCCATAACTGATTACGGGTTAAACTTTTATGAAATGTGCATTATTGTGGAAATGCGATACGTTACGTACATTTTGCCATTTTCCGTAATTTTCCAATATTTTTCTTATTTTTTCGTTTCCCAAAATTTCGTCCGACAAATTATCTCCGTTTGCGTTATTATAGTGATTGCATTTGGAACTCTCGTGAAATCTGCATTATTGTGGAAATGCAGGGCGTTACGCCGCCGGTTCGCCATTTACCGTAATTATTTTTAATTTTTCTTATTCTTTTTAGTTTTTCGAAATTTCATCCACCATATTATGTCCATTTACATTATTATAATGATTACATTTGGAACTTTCGCAATATCTGCATTATATTGTGGGAATGCAGGGCGTTACACAGTTCCCCATTTTCCTTAATTATTTTATATCTTTGTTTTCAAACTTCGTTCGAGCAATTATCTCCATTTACACTATTACAACGATTACAGGAGGAACTTTCGCGAAATCCCCATTGTTGTGGAAATGCCATGCGTTATACGTTTTGCCATTTTACGTAATTTTTTAATATATTTCGTTTTTTAGTTTTTCAAAATTTTGTCCAACCAATTATCTCCATTTAGGTTATTATAACGATTACATTTGGAACTTTCGCGAAATCTGCATTATTCAGGCAATGCAGGGCGTTAGACGGTTCGCCAGTTTACGTAATTATTTTACGTTTTTCTAATTTTTTTTTGTTTTGCAAAATTTTGTTGGACTAATTTTCTCCATTTAGGCTACTACAATGACTACAGGTGGCACTTTTGCGAAATCTGCATTATTGTGGAAACGCAGTGGTTACATGTTTCCCCATTTTCCGCAATTTTTTTTGTTTTTCAGAATTTCGTGCGACCAATTGCTATTATAGCGATTACAGGTGGAACCTTCGCAATATCTGCATTTTTGCGGAAATGCAGGGCGTTACATGGTTCTGGCTGTGGGGGTACTCAACAAAGAATGCATCATCACCTGAAGCGCCTTCGCTCTGTTGCACTTTGACGATAATCGCGCGTAAATAGGCAGTGACGAAGACTTCTGCTTCAAAAGGGCAGGGTTTTTGTACGAGACCCTCAAATCATAATCATCATCATCATTTATTGCACCATTAAGGCGGGGTATTACATAAGGGAAGGGCACGTACTAAAATTCCACAATGGGTGATGGTCTATGGCACAGGCATACACATGAGGTGGATTCATGATAAAATGGCAGCAACATGTGCGAATACATATCCCCATATGTGAAGGAACTGTAACAATTAAAAAAAAAAAAGAGAAAAAATAACTAATTAACCGCGATTAACTGTTCGAATAATAAGGGGTCACATTCGTTGACTAATGGTTTTGGGCAGGTTATTTTAATCTTCTAAGGTTGTAGGTAAAAAAGATTTGCTAAAAGCGTTAGTTGATCCACGCAGGCGCTGCATACTTAACGAGTTAGAGTCAACGCAATGGGCGGGAAGGAGGGAGGAGGACTGTATTCCGTTGTGAAGGGAAATTACAGAATAGTTTATGTAAAAGGCAGAGTCAATAAAATTTATGGTGGGTTTCGAGGGCAGGGAAGTTCAGAGATAATTTAATAACGGTAATACTTGATTGTGGGTTGTACCGTGAAGAAATAAATCTAGCGGCACGATTCTGAATTGATTCGAGTGAATTAATCAAGTAATTTTGGTGCGGATTCCAAATAGCCAATGTATATTCAAGTTTAGTATGCGTGAAAGGGAAGATACTGTGGCGTTACTTTGGCTGGCCTGTCTATCGGCAGTAACTACATTGTGGTCCCAGGGGGAAACGCAATCTGCTCTCAGACACGACAACCTCACCCAGAAATTGTACATGCCATACACCTGAAACCGTATCCCGCCCAGTGACACGGTACTGACCGTTCGTGCGATCCGATTTTACGTGCCCGCCACATGCCGACATTGTAGCTACGTAGTTAAGAGTATCGTCTTGTTTTCCAATGAGTGGCATCGGGTCAATACCATCCAGGAGGAGGGGGGGGGGGGGGGGGGATCACACCCCTTGGCAAGCTGATGCCATGCCACGCCCCTGGGCAGGCATCAGCCAGCTGCTCTTATTTCTCGATACCCAACTGGGGTGATAGCAGCCAATCACTTATGAAGACAAAGAAAGTGGGCCCAAGAAGGACAGAATGTCGAAGAGCTCGAGAGTTCGGTCAAGGCTAGACATTGCAGCTTGCTAGTGGGCACAAGTCCGCCCGTGTAAATAAACGTTTATACTAGTGGTATTGTTTCTACCATGACAATACCACGATTATTTGTTCCGAACAGATACTGTGGCCGCCGGGCAGTGCCAGGGAGAGGGCCGGAGCCCACGAGGCCCTGGGTTCCTGTCTGGGCGCCTCAGGATTCCTCTTGGCCCTCCACTTTCTCTCCCAGTAGCGGACTAAACTGCGCACTTTTCCTTTAAAATTGAAAATCGAGTGTACTGTCCTGCATATGTGTGTTCCCTCTCTCTCTCTTTTTCCTGCCTATCTGTTTTCTCCATCCCCCCCCTCTCCCACACCAGTGGCATTCCGGTGCCCACCCTTAGGGTAGACAAATTACGCCTCCTGGTGGACTTTCCTTTCCATTGTTTGTAATAAATCAGTCATTATTTCTTCGAAGTTTGCGATAAAATTGGTGACACTTTTACTGGGACAAAGTGGTCTTTCTAATGAAACGAACTTGTATGTTGTCTTCATGGCACCTTTAAGGGGGGACGAGGGTCTTAAAACTAACTTTTTTATTTATGGGTAGAAACTTATGAAAATTTGCACACTGATGTGCTTTTCTCTGTAGATTTCAAATATGCAATTATATTTGAGCTGGTGCTGTTAGTTCAAAAGTTATCATACAAAGTCTAAACCGCAATTAGGTAATTTCTTACGCAGCTTTAATGAACTTTCGCATTGCATTTTGTCGCTTTTAATTACATGAATGGATAGCCAGAGAGTTCCCATACCCGATGACATTCTTCGTTTTTCTCTAAAGTCACGGCATCCTAAAAAAATATGTCAAGTACAAAAAATGGCAGTATTGGATATTTTGGCTCATCAAAATAACTGCAAGTCATCATTTATGCGTAGCCTAAACAGAAAAACTAAGAATGTCATCGGCTGCCTCAGGCTGTACTGAAAAAAATGGTACCAAGATTGACCTTATGGAGCAAAAATAAGTTTCCAAAAAGCTGCGTAAGGCTGAGGGAAGTGACCAAAAATATGAAACTGAGAAAACTGCATTTGAAGTTTGGCCATGTGTTATGAGATGAACCATCAGTAGTGTAGCTTCAAAATTTCCCAGTAACAAAGACATGTTCTTCCCATTTTCAAATCTGTCTTTGGATTCCAAAAATGTCAACTAGAACTGGAGATACAAAAGGCCAAGTAACGGACCCCAACAGGAATTTAGCAAAATTTATCGACTTCGAATCTGTTGGCATTTTGTTAGCGTTGTGAAATCTGGTGGTGTCTTGCTGGCGTCGTGAAAACTGCAACAGTCCTTCGTGAAGTGCCATCATCTATTACAGTGCACTGTGGTACCCAGAATATTGTGTACGGCAAAAGTGAGGGTGAAACTTGCTTTAGGTGCCCCCCTTTTTTGTTCTTTGGTGAGGCTATTTCATTCGCGGTTTTTATGCTGGAAGTTTGAGAGGATACAGGGGTGGGACACTGCGCAGTGCGTTTTCCGCAAATGCATCATGTTGTTGGCCCTCAAAAGAGTCTTTTGGGGAAAATAAATGTAGCTGGAAGGCAAACTTTCTTGGCCTCAGGGGATAAACCCATAGACGCCTTTTTCCTTCAAGCCGTGCATGGTGCGGCTATCTCCATCGGACATCACGGTTGTGTACTGCAGCCCATTCTTGGAGAGCGAGCGCTTGAACATTATCAGGTCTGCCTCTACCTCCATGCATCCTGCACCACAGTCAATGTTTCGCTGACACTCATGGTCTGCCAGCCAATCTTCGTAGCCCTCATCTGAAGCTTTGGGTCTGATGGTGCAACCTAAGCAAAAGTTAGAGAGGACTACATGATCAATCACCAAGCCGGTGTACACTCCAATGATGCAGCCCACTCCAATGTGTGACAACCGTCCCTTTGTCATCCACGTGCCATCAAACATATCATCTATGTTGTTTGGCGGCTGACCAAGGTGTACAAGTCCTTGATGGCACGCACACTATCAGCTTCAGAGGCTGCTGCAGTGTCCTCGCAAACCTGAACCACTTTCCTCAAGTGCGCTTGGAATGTCTTGTGGTGCAGGCCTCTGTGGGACAAGTTCATACCAGCACAAAAATCTGAAAGAGCAGTCACCCCCTTCCCCATGCTTTGAATACTTTTCAAAGCCCTCATATTCACTTCAAAAAGAGTGATATATTGCCAGATCCTTCGGTCCTTGGCGAGGAAAAACGTTCCACACGGTGTTCACAAATCGAGCACGTCACCTCGAGCTTCACGGCGAGGCCGTACTGCCGGTCAGGCTTCCTCAAATCCGGCGCCGCCAGCCCGCACTTGCCGCACCTGACGTGCGCGAAAAGGTCCTTCAGCATTGCAAAATCCACTAAGACAAAATCTGTGCCGGATTCTTCCTCTGAGTGCGCCAAATCCACTTCAAGGAGGTCGAATTTCCGCTGCGTTGCTGACTTAGTCTCCGTTCCGCGCTTGACCTCGTCCGCGTGTTCCGTACGCGCGGCGATCTCCTCCGCCGTGTAATACCTCGTGTCAAGCCGGCAGGACGTGCTTGGACCAGGTATGGATTCCGGAGGTGGTTGGTCAGGCGATGGGGCAGGCGAGGCAATACGAGGCGGCGAACGATTCTCATCCGGCGGAGTCGAGCGGCCCGAAGTCGCACCACGCGACCTTGGGATAGGCGGACGACGCTTTCGCTTCCCGTGCGCATGAAGGGTCGTCTTCTTCAAACGTACGTCTCCTGGCATCATTCACGAAAGTACGCGATGGAAGAATTAGAAGAAACTGTAAAAAAAAACTGCTCTAAGCGAGCGCTGCGCCAGAAGAGCGGACTCCGTCAGACGCGCGTAGCAGACGCCATGATGGCGACCGCCATGACAGCAGTCGCGCCGACCAATGGGAGGGGTCGTATGGCGAACTCAAACCGCGCGCGCCCGCTCTAGCCAATCAGCGGCCGAGAAGGTGCCTTCGGAAAACTGGCAAGGCCGGTCGTTCTACTCAAGCGACGCCATTTTGAGATATCGCAAAATGCGCACAAAGAAACAAGCTTCAAAACAAGACCAAGATGGCGGCGATCGGTCGGCTGCTTCGCCCGCGGGGCGCGCGGGAATTTGAAGCAACTTTTGCCCAATTCTGGGCATTTCGTGGCCCTCGAGGCGTTTCAAAACATGATTTTAGAGTATTTCCCGATGGAATTTCGCGTTGATATTTTGAAGGCAGGTGCTTGAAGGTACAATAATTCCAAAAATTGGATTTTCTCAGAATCGATATTTTGGCCATTTTTGACCATTCTAAGACCCGCGTCCCCCCTTAAACACCCACAGTTTGAAGCGATCACAACACAGGCAACACAATGCTTGCTAGTGAAAAACGCTGCTGCTCTTCGACATATTTCTTCAAGAAAGAGAAGCCACTCGTGTGCGGTCATTTGTACAGCTTTACTATTTGTCTGAGAGGTCGAGTTCGACGATGCCCGCGCAAGCCGCGTCTGTCAGCGCGTCATTGCCGCTGCCTGCTTCTTGTTCCGCAGACGCGGAAGTTGATGCCAGCAGCTCGATGCCAGCGTCATCAAGGAGTGCGGAGGACGTCGACGCCTCCTCTCCGCTGGCGTCCTCGAAGGTGGTTTTGGCGAGCTTGTTGTGCTTCTTCATGGCGTTGGCCACCTTGTACGGTGGGTCGATGGGCGGCTGCACGGGCTCGCAGAATTCGTAGCTCTCGTGCTTGTCGAGCTGCATCGACAAGAAGAGGGGAAGATCTTCAAGACTCTTTTTTTTTGCACACTTTCATAGAAACATTTGTGCCACTGGGCTTTGCTACAGGGCTGCATACGGGGCTAATCTCCCCGTTCAAAAGTTTGCAGAAAAACTTCAGCGAGAGCTGCTCTTATGTTTCAACTCGGGTTTTTCTTTTTATCAGTGATACACTGCAATGCTCATGTGATAGGAAAATTGAAGTAGCACACGCCATCAAAACAAAAACAAAAAACTATTAGTTGCATGAATGGGCAGATGGTAATCTTTTACCTAAGGTAAAGCTATTTTTTTTACAAATCTTTCAACAGGGGCACCAAATGGGAGAAAATTGTTGTATTTCGGTTATCCTGTTCTATTGGTTTTGCTGTTCCTGCTTTGCACCCTAATGTTCTCCCCTGCAACAATGCTGTTGCTCTTTAATCAATAACCTCTCTCTGTTTTACGTCCTCCCGTCACACTTTTTCACGGAGAACAGTGCCATACGAAGGGTCAAACATAACTCCAGGCTCTAGGCAAGTGAACATTTCGCAAATAGGGTATTTAGGGCATGCTGACGACAAAGAATACATGCATCTACTTCCTTTTGTCTTTGGGCATAAGTTTCAAGTTTTGCACCCAACCATGCATTAAAATTTTTGTAGCCTAGCTGTTCGCTGCTACTGCTGTGCATTATGCCAGGCTGTCGACGGACAAATTTTTTCCTTTTCACCCTAAAACATGGTGATTTTCTCTAAGAGGGGTGATGAATTATGTAGTTAATACAAACTCATCATGTTAGCTTCAAAAACAGATTCTGAGCTACGCACAACCTTCACTACGCTGCCAATATTTGCCATGAAATTGTACAAAACAGGCCATAATGCTCCCTTTCTCTTTCCTAATTGCCGTTGCCACAATCTGTGGCCATTTACGTGTGTAGTATGGTGACTACGACATTGAGACCACGCGTGCCCCTACGCTTACGCTATCCAAATCTCAAGAACTGTAGAGACCGCAACAACGTCCGCCTCACCTCCAGAGGGTACGTCCGATCCGAGTCAAATCCGTCAAGGTCTCCGCAGATCACGAACGGAACTATGCTCCTGTTGGGCTCATCAATGGTGACCTCCACTGTATTCATCAACACAAGAGAGAGGCAGGTCAAGAAAGAGCATGACGCTGAGTGCTAGTCACCATGACTTTACTGATGACCAGCTATAAATGAACTGTACTTCAGAGGACACATTTGTCGAAAATAAAAAAATGAACGTTCGCATGTGTGAGTTAGTATACGTTGCAAAACTTCCCTTTTTTCGCAGGACCAAAAGATACAAAGAGGTTTCAAAATCCAGAGCTCATCTCGATGAAACATGCAACTCCTATTTGGCACAACAAGAGCAACGGTTTCATCAGATGTTTTGTCCCTCAAACAGGAGACACCATCATTGGTGACGAGGTGTACGTACACTGAAGACACGGCCTCACAAACAGTCCATTCAAGCATCTCTGTGGCCTTCAAGCATCGTGTTTGCTTAGGGCTGCACTGAGTTATGAAGTGATTGCTGTCTGTTCTTGTATTGTATGAAGTTTTTTGATGTATTTTATGTACCTCCTACATTGTCTGTGACGATGCTAGAGCTGTTTTGCTTAGTACTTTTGTATTGTTGCTACTCCTGCCTGGGCCTAAATATTGGCCTGCAGTACCAATAAATAAATAAAAAATCTCAGACTATATTTCGGGAAGAGGGCCACCATTTCCAACACACCTCTTATGTAGGGAATCATTATGAAGTGCTTTCTTTATGTTACTGCACTTTTTGAACTCATTCTTTCTTATACCTGTGAGTGTTTTGAATAAACCTGTGTCAACTACTGTCTCACCCCTTGGACCGCAAGGTTTTGGTTAGAAGTGATTATTTGGCTCGATAGCCTGAGTATATCAGGGAATAAATGCCTCGCTAAACTGTTCCTGTTGGTGCGACATGTCGGAGTAATTTTTGTGATCAGCACCATTACAGCAGCACAACATAGGCACAGCAACACAACAAATTGAACGTAGCAAATGTTTAAAAAAACACCCGAGCTAGCCGCCCCTTAAAGGAGCCATGAAGACAAAATACAAGTTGGGTTTATCAGAAAGACTGCTTAGTCCCGATAACAATGATACCAATATCATCGCAATCTTCGAAACAAATAACGGAGGTATTGAAGAAAACGTGTGAAGCAGTCGCGACCCACTAGCAAATTTCCCGCAACTCTTCTATGACGTCACGGAACCTTGTTTGTGCGATTGGCGGCCGCCTAACACACCTGTCGCGACGACACATGACTGGACCTCTGTAATGGGGCCTCTAGTTGTTCCATTTGACCGCATCACTTGAATGCTAACACGCAGTTAACGCGCCGAAAATTATGTTTTATTGTTGGCCCGTATGACGTCATTCTTGCTCATAACAAGTCACTGTGGCGCAAAATTTGAAACTTTTTAAATACTTCTTGCTTTTTTTTTTTTTCGTTAAAAAAACATCTTTTGGGGCTGTAATGGAGCTGAGTGAGATACTGAATCCTGGTTCTTTCAAATTAAACGAAGTTGTAGTTTCTCTTCATGGCTCCTTTAAAAGGACTTCCCGGCCCACGCCAACTGTTTCCCGGCCACAAATAAATCAAAGCAGATGCCCCGCTTTCGAATAAAGCCGAAGGGTTTTGTAAAGCAAGAAAAAAAAAAAAAAAAAAAAAAAAAAAAGAACTTTCCCAAAATTTGTGGCACAAAATATTTCATCTGCGTTCTTCACCTCTTATTTTGAAATATTTGAAGTAAAAGCATTTCCCGTGGTTTAGGAACCTGAAAAACTGGTACCACTTCGAAAGTATCTACCTTTGGACCACCACTAAAACGGTATCGAATATGTGGGTAAGTTTAAGGAATAATTTTTTTTTCTATGCGTTATTGCACTGCCCAACCAATTTCATATGGAAGCAAAGTTTAAGCCTTCAAACGCCAAGGGCTTTCTTTAGCAACAGCAACCATTCAACATTCTTTTGTGCCTCCTGGAATACAAGAACGTTACAGGGCAACCCGGAACAAAAAAAAAGGTAAACTTCAAGCTAACCATTTCAGTAAAAAAAATACTGCAGCAGTAATTCACGACAACGTCGGTTCTTACTGCGGATATTTTTCACTTTGTTCACCCGTGCAAGCTGTTGTGATTACATTAAATGCGTGCGAGTATTTGAAATTTTCAAATATAGAACCGAATAAGGCAATATCAAATTCGGCTCCAGATCGAATAGCCCTATCCAAAAATTTAGAAACAAATTTTCGAAGTGTTACTTCGAAGCTCGAAAAATACAGAGTGTTGGTTGCACAATCGAGTGCTGCAAACACGCACCAGCATTTTTCGCTAGTGGTACCTGGCTAAACCGATAGAGGAAGATGCGTCTGTGAAACGCCTTGACTAGTATCTTCTTGGCACACAGCTGACCCCGCCACCCCGGTCAACAACCTCTAGACAAGAAGACCACCTGCGTGCTGACAGTCCCTGAGTCGTCAGTTTTCTGATCAAATGACGCACAAAGACGACCTTCTTTTTTAAAACCTGCAGTGTTTTTTTTATTTCTACAGAGGACATAAGAAAAATGATGAACTTGCTCAGCTGTGCACTCCTAGACACTTAGATGAAGCCTTCTTGACAACAAGGCATTAACACCGTGGCAATCCCAAAGCTGGTTGGCCTATCACCAATCACTATCTAGCACGAATTTTAATCTCAACTCTTACACATTCATGTTACGCATGAAATGCCCTTTGCTGAACCCGTATTTATAACTCTTTTGAATGTGGGATCATTTTGCGGCAAGTACTCTTCGAAAATAAAATTCAAATCCTAATGCAATTGCAAAATTGGGATGATACCACGGTGCCATGAAGGCGAAGTTCTGACGAGGGTTTAAAAATCAGATTAATTTCTATGCCTTGTGCCGCCCTATACACCGAGTTCCCTTCCTAGAAATGGCATGCACATGCAAGAAACTGCTGTTTATGTGTTTTTAACACGAAATGTGTTGATCCCTGCTTGACGGAATGTTTACCCTCATTACGCTAATGAACTGAGACACTTCTGGCTGAAGTCAGAACAAGAGAACGTTGTATTGTCAGAACGTTATATATATATATATATATATATATATATATATCAGGGTGTCGAACCGAAAAAAATACCGGTTCGGTTACGGTTCGGGTTCGGGTGAAATAATTTCGTTCCGGTTCAGTTCCGGTTCGACAAAATCACGTACCGAACCGGTTCGCGAACCGGTTCGGGAGCTTGAACCGGTTCGCGAACCGGTTCGATTAGTTGAATTATCACTAAAATTAGAAAAAAAAACATTTACTAGTTTAAAACGACCGTCAAATCAAAACACAAACTGACATTCAAAATGGTGCTGCTCCCCAAGGGCAGTGGCGCAATTGCAAAGGAAACTTTAAACAATTAGGAGATATTAGAAAAACACATGAAGTGGCGACGATTTACCACCTTCTTTATCGCTCAGACTTTCTGTTGTCCTAGCAACTATTCATAAAGCCAACGCCAAGAGATATGATGGTGGGATATATTTTCTGTCCTTTCCTTTTTTGTTGAAATCGCAATTGTCGCTATGCAATCGCCCATCACGCTAACCTTGAGGCCTTAAATTTAATCCTGCGTACGGGCGTGTTCAAATACCAGCGCTTAATAACAATGGCGCACATTTTTTATATTTGTAACAAAACAGAAAAATTCTACAACAGGCACATAAATACTACCAATGAATTAGATTATTTGGTAACCCTGAATAATTTGTTAGCTGTCACCTTATCGAATGTGTTAGCCACACTTTTGTTAAAAGTAAGCTTTAGTTACGCTCAGTCACTGCATTATTGCTCTGACCACTGCAATTCCTTTTGCGATACCGAAAGTGTGCATTACAATCAGTATGTCATCGTACCGCCTGAACCCCTACCATCGTTCCGTGTGCTACATTGCGGAATCTTATAACAGATAATGCGGTTACAAAATGAAAGGGAAATTTGACACGTGGAGCATGAGATGGGACTTTTTGGGTAGACGCTCTTTAATTCGTCCACAGCAGTACTCCCCTCCGGAACGAGTAGCAGTAGAAGCAATGTAGCGAGTTGGGCAAACGGCTTAGCAAACAGCTTAGACACTGAGCAGCTCCTGCGGTCACACTTGTCAAGTATTAATAATTTGCAGGTGTCGGACCTTTTCAACAAATTATGAAATGCAAAAAGTTTGCACACATCGGGTGTGAGCTTTCGCTGTTGCGCAGTGGAGCACTCCTGCAGCCTGATTTCTCCAATGAAGTCGCAGCTAGGGAAGGGCAAAGTCGTTTTATATCACCTGCAAGCTGCCGAGAATGACATTTCGTTTGGTCAGCTTGCACTACGCTCGCGCCTCCAGCAGCAACAGACCAATGCTACATTGGTGCTCCTTCATTTCCCCTGTTGTTACATAAAGCGTGATAGTGTTCAATTGTCTGGAGGGGAAAGTGCGCGAGCAAGTACGAAGTTGATGGTACGGGAAAGAAAAAAAGGCCTGAATTGCATTGACTGTGCAATATCAACAACAGAGGGTCGAACCGTTTCGGCATGAACTGGTAACCGTTATTTCTTTTTCCGGTTCAGTTCCGGTTCGGGTTCAGCGTGCTCAAAAAATAACGGTTCGGGTTCGGTTCCGGTTTTCGGTTCGGTTCGGTTCCGGTTCGACACCCTGATATATATATATATATATGCCTTGTCTGGAGGTCGTGGGTTCGGATCCCGCCTGGCGGGCATTTTTTCTCCACTTTCTTATTTTCCAAATTCTTTATCTTGAGCTACTACATCCTCCCCTTTGCTTTCCGAGGTCTTCTTGACTGCCAATTCTTGTTTCTGTCTTATATATATATACATATCTTTCAGCCAATATTACGGCCGAAAAGTGTCAAGTAATTAGAGCTCTTGCGCACTATGTTCAGAACGTATCTGATTATTTACCGATAGTGCAATGCGGTATGGCTGTAGGTTGTATTTATGGTTTCTTCCCTTCGTTACAGCTAATTACTGGTTACAATGCGTCTTGTATTTTTGCCCTTATTTTTGTATAATGTCTTGCCCCCCCCCCCCCCCCCCCCCTACCCGTGTAGTACCCTCGTCTAGAGGGCCTTTAGGGGTAATGTGAATAAATGAAAATAAAGAGATGAGAAATTTGCCCCATATAAAATGTAATATCATCAATACAGTTAAAAGCAGCAGGACAGATTCAGTATGTTTGTTTTAGAAAAATTTTGCTAGCGCTTTTAAATGAGTTTTTTTCCATTTGCCTACAGAACAGTTACTAAAGCATGCTTCAGACATTGTAGATGTCAGTCTCCTTATTGGAAATCGCTAGATATTCACTTCAATTCAAAAGTATTCACTATGATTTGTAACATTCAAACAAAGCCATTACTCCCTTTATATTCACTCTAAAACTGAAAATCCATTCCATTCCAATCCAATCCAATCCAATCCATTATTCCACACCCCTAGCTTGCATTTTTTCATCTAAATTTTATGTGGTTTGCTTTATCCCACGTGGCAGTGTCATGGAAAAAAGCCAGTGCTGGGGGCGCAAGCCGTGTGATGAAGCCACTGTACTTGCCCCCTAACAAAACCAACTTCCTTTTTTTTTTTTTCAGGATTTCAAAAACCTAAAAATATTCGGAACAGCTGCACCCTACGAACCGGAACAGTTCGTTTCTATGGTTCTGTTTACTCGGCAACTGCAGCGAGTGTAACAATATGGGATGGCGGAAAAAGAGCAAGGGAAAAAAAAACATTTATACGAATGAATGACAAGACAAGTCCGCTTACAGTCTTTCATGGAGCCAGTAAACATGAACGGCTTGTAGCCCTCAGGTGGGGAGAAGCGACGGCACACGACAAACGACTCTGCAAGGGCGAGAGCGAGACGTCAAGGTCAGCGACACACACAAGTATATTCCAGAACAGGCAATATTAGGGCACCACAGTAAATGCTTGACACCACGCGTCTTTTCCAAGCAGACAACAGGACACAGATTCTAAGCACACACAAATACATACGTCTCTTTTGTTTCTTCATATGTGCAGCACATCTTGAGAGTTTTGACGAACCGCCTTAGCATCGCTTGTTTTGGAGTCAAATTTTGGTGCTGCTTTGTGCGGTCTAAGCTGGCCGGGGGCGATAGGTGGCGTTTAGTAGAGCAAAACATCGTTCCTGGACTTCAAACGATATTCAGGCGAACAATCGCCTTTAAACTTTGGTTTCAAAACAATGCCAATGCATCAGTGTTAAATTACCTGTTTCTGAGAGAGTGAATGCAAGCTTACTGAGACTGGACAGCAATTGGCCACCTAAGACACTTCTGTATTAAATGATGGCTCACACAAACCTACTAAGGATTTATGCTTTAATGCAATTAAAAAAAGAACAACATATATATGAAATAACTAATATCACAGTTGGCATTCTTCCCACTCACTGTGCACTGCTTGGAAGCAGTTTGCCTTTTTTCCTGAATATTTTAAAACTTTTTCTCACTATACTCAGGCATGCCTACTGTGCAAAAACATTGCGATGTGTTGGCGTACAAGACCAAAATGCAGTTTGTAATACAGAGAGGCAACTTGTGGACATTTTAGCCAAACTGCACCAGCAACACGTAACAGGCAAAGAAATACAACAGCCAGGGAACACATTGTCGAGGTTGCACTGAACAAGGATGCCGAATTCGAGCGAACTTGTGACACAACAAATGCCTCTTCAAAAAGGCCATTGCGCTTCCATAGTTACCACCAACGCTCTTTCAGACAAACTTCATAGAGAGCGGCAGTTTAAGAAGCGCCCATAAATAAACCAACACCAGCCACGACGTTACATCCTCAGCTTACTTTAAACTATATACAAATGAATGGCGCTTCACATCGAAGGCTATTCATGTGACAGGGCCATTACGTATTTTGCGTCGCTTGAGTTACTTTCAAAGAGAGCGCAATTTTGTGCGCAAAACTTTCCCGCCAAATGCTTACCCGGCACCGATGCACCTGGAGGATGCAACAAAAGGCAAGAACATTAAGTTCCAATATTCACGTAAGGGAGCCCCCGTTTGTCCCTTCCTGAACGGTATATGCCCACATTACCAGCATTCCTCAATCTTAAAGTCACACTGCATTAGGACTGTTTTGTAAGAGACGTAAATGATGCACTTCTATCACACTGCAAACGGATCCAATTTCGCCACCACTTGCACGCTGTTGCAACTCTCACAATACATGCACAGTTCCAGCTGTGTACGGAAGCCTGTGGCTCAAATAATGAATATTTGAAGCTTAGCTGCTTTCAGGGTGAGCTAAGGAACAGCAGCAACTGTTAATGTTGCTGAAACCATGCTTGAAACCATGCTTGGCCAAGTGAGCTGTGTCAGGAGCTATTCTGGTTTTGTTCTCGTAAATCTTACTGAGCCATTCCCTACATTTCACTGCGCAAGAAACTGCAGCAATGTTTCCTGGGGTCACAATCAGTACTTGATAGAAGAGCAAGAAATGAAACGAGCTGACACTGACTTTCTTGGTCTCCTTCAAATGCCACATTGAATAGTAGATTGCCAGCTGGTAGTGCCAAGAAAATATGCAAAAATAAAGGTCTTTGTCCTCGAATGAAATTCAGATCATGAGATTTGGGAAGTACGTATTAAAACGTGGGGTACCAAAAATGCTCAAAAAAAAAAAAAGTGCAACACTTAGACATAGCTAGTGTACACTACAACGGGGCTCTGAACCACTGAATTCTCTCGCACTCTTTTTTTTTTTTTCAATTTTTCCTCCCCCATAACTCGAAGGAAGAAAAAGTACTAATACCACACACATTTTCAGAGCGTACCCTTTCTGTCCCCCCCCCCCCCCTTGCTTTGTGCCATGCGAGTGGTGCAATCACTAATAACTACTGGTAGTTCTTTGTAACCATAAACACTGGCAAGTTGCAACACGGTACTGAGTTGTACTGCAAGTTGTACTATGAAGTAGTAAGCAGGCAATCGCAGCAGTGTTGTACTAACAGCGACAACTACACTGCTCCCTACTAAAGGCGGGCGGCAGTGCCTGTCAGGTTGTCGAGGAGGCGTACCGATGCTGGAGTTCCGGCTGCTGCGCGGCTTGGCCACCGTGACGTGCTCGAAGAAGAGCTTCAGCTGGGCGTACAGCAGGGTCACGTCCTTTCCCCGGAAGATCTGCAGACAGGAAAGGTAAGAACGGAAAGGGAGCGGGAATAACGCGAGTGTCCCTTTGGAGACTCTTTGCTTGCGGATGGGCAAAAGTGGAAGCAATAATAAGGCAGGAGCGTGCGAAAGCGGCAGAGAAAATACATTAGTAACTGCACTGCTACATTCCGTGAGAGGTCCTACATCAAGTGTGAACTGGTGATTGTTACTGCATCTTCGTGCATATCGTACGCACCGGTAATCGACAAATCTTGAGAGTAAAGTCGGGGTGCAGGTCGTGCACAAATTTCGCACCAAACTACAGCTTCTCCACAATGCATGCATCATCCCTAGCCATCACTTAAAATCTTCCCACTGCTCTGTTTCTAGCTGCCGCATTGCCAAAAGCAAAAGTACACTGCTTTGCAACCGAAAAATGCCATTTAATGTGCGAATATTTACCAAATTACTGCTGGCACCACTTATGGATAGTTTTTTTTTCTTTCCCCCAATCCACACCACTTGGATCGTCTATCGCCTGTCACACCTACACTCTTCAAGAAAAATTGAAAGCAGGAACCGTATACACCAGAACAGCTAGAATACGAAGCACAAACTCAGAGGTGCACTGCAAAGGTCTAAGGACACAAAGCAGTGCCAAAGCAGTGGAAGAGAAACAACTGAACTTCTTGAATGCCCAAATGTTTCGAAAACACTGCAAAATGTCTCTAAATGTTTTTTTTTTGTTTTTTTTGTAAAATGAACACTACAAGTTCTAAAGCTCATTCAAAAATGAGAAGCCTGCCCTTAATTCTAAAAAGCACATCGGCCTCGAACAAACTGGGCCTAGACAGTGTGTTGCGACGGATTCAGTCTGTGAACACGAAGAAGAAACCTTCTGTGCTTCTACACAAAGAAATCCTGTTGTTTTCTTTCTCACTCGAACTAGCAGTGGTGTTTCTTGAACGATGACAGCGACCGAAAGGATCGACACATCTTCGCTACTACACAGTGCACACAGCATCATTACCTTGGCAATGTAGGTGCCGCCGTCCTTCAAGACGTGTGTGGTGATGTTCAGGGCCTGGAGCAACAAAGGAGGGTTTGCCAAAATAAGAGGACGCGAGACGTAGCTCATTCGGTTGACTATGGCAGGCAACACAGTCACAACAGCCGGCCCTGCCTGGCACAGCTCACAAGAAACACAACTCTTAAAAAAAAAAAATACTTTTTTTTTTCACTTCCTTGATTCCATGTCTGCACCTACCTCACATGACATCGGCTAATTTACTACCCTGTCTGGTGATGAATTTAAGATGATGCTGGTGCAAGGGCTTCTAGGCCAAAGAGCGCCAAAACAAGGGTGTGTTAATGTCGCAGGTGAGTTATATGCTGTACACTTTTCGTCAAAAGATGCTTACGTAAAATTGGTGTATAGGGCCGATGATTGTTGGTAAAAAGTGAATAAAACTAGTTGAGAGAGTAGAAAAAGATTTGGGCTGAAAATCACGGTGCCTTGGGGAGGAGAGTTTTTGCCTAGCACAAAAAAGGATGAGGCCCCTGAGTGTCACGGAAAAGCACCTCAGCAGTGTGTCCTCATTACTGGCGGACAAGCTGCGGTCATGTGCGATAAGAAATTTCCCTCAAAAAATCAACCTCGGCCAAGTAGTCTAAAACTTTCTTGTAACTGATTATTCCTTCATCCGAGAGAAAGTGTGCCGGCGATGAATTTAAGGCTACCGTATTTGCTCGCGTAATGAACCCACTTTTTTTACAGAAAATTTCGGCAACGAATTTGGGGGGAGGGTTCATTAAGTGGGAAAGAATTGCAAGAGATTTTTAAAAGTTGAAATTTCACGCAATAAAGTTGCAAAGAGAGAAGCATTGTCAGAGCCTTACCATTTTTGTAAGAACACGTGGGTAATAAGTAATTAAATCTCTTTTTTACTCCCATCATACTAGTGGGCCCCTACTCCCCATAGAGCTGCCCTCCCTACTGAAGTCATTCGAGGCTTCACACTCGTAGTTGGTCCACAGCGCACCGTCTTCCGTGCCATGAAGGCACTCCAAAATTTCTTTTCTCACACTCGGAAGCTTCCCTTCTTTGGGCCCACGGAACACGCGGCTATCCCTGTACGAAAACCTCTCGTTTTCGCCCTTAGCATACCAGCACTGGGGCAACACTGGTGTCACCCAGTTTCCATGTGCATCAACGCACGCTCCAGCACCTTCAGTTTAAAACCGGCTGTGTAGCTCATTTACTGGTCCGCAGTACGGCACGCACCAGGAGCCCCAAAAAAAGGTCACAACACAGCTGAACAACAAAACCATGGAGTGTAATGGCAAAGTCATTCATCTCTTTTTCCTCCGCCAAGGCGCAAGAGGTGCCACTTACCGACAGGAGAAGTTCTGCCTGAATGTATTCGTCGATGTCATGGAGCCCAGTCACTACAAGAGGCAAACCACAAGCAGTGAGATTTGGGGGTCATGCAATCACCAAAACAATCTTCTCGAACCATTTCCCGTTCACACACACAAAAAAGGAAATGCGATACCCGTGCCACAGGTATACGAAAAATTACATTAAGTGCTTTATGCCTTAACTTAATTTGCCTTACCTTAATTTGCTGCTACACGCAAAAATCTAACGCCATTCGCTCTAATGTCATTTTTGGTTTAAGGAGTTCAGCACAGCTCATTTGCCTTCACGAACGCCTTAAATCTGCCTACTCTCGAACGCGATGAGCAACAAATGAAATCAGCGAAACTCTCAGCACCGGAGTGTTGAGGTGGAAACTTAGAGGAACTTCGAAATATACGATTTTTTGTGCACTCTTGGTGGCGAAAGTCCTGAAGAAGACCAAGTTCACTAAAACAGCGGCAAAAGGCAAAACATCGTGTTACTCGTCGTGTTAAATTTGTCGGATTTGGCTACTGCTGGTAGGCGACGGAAGCTGCTGAAGCCACTTTTAGAAACGGCTCACACCATTTTTGATAAAACACTATTTGTCATAACATTTTCTGTCACACACACAAAAAAAAAAACGTTTTTAACCCTTGTCAGACGTTTTCCTCTACGTTAAAAGCTTCTAAAATATGAGCGCATTTCTCTTTTTGGTCATTATCACCATCATGCCTACCACATTTATTGCCTTTGCGTTTTCACGTGCGCCACGGCCCGCCCAAATAATGTCATTCAGTACCTTGAGAGCTTAAACACTTAGTGTCATTTTTCGTGTACGTGTAGCACGGGTTTAACCAGAACATTCAAACTGTTAACCAACTGTTAACCAACTCCGTGATGTTGGTTAACAAATAAAAGATGCGGTCCATATCTGAAATAAAACTGCTGCCATAATGAAACCCTTAAAATCAGCCAAGTATTTAGCCCCGGCACCAAAATTCTGTAATAACAACAAGGCCACCTTGCCACCTTCGCCAAAACAAACCACAGTAATGTGAAGCAGCACCCTCTACCAAGTGCAGTACAGGCCAACGAGGCAACCTCTGATTAATTAATGTGGCTCCGAGAATTAGTATTTGCACTTGTTACAGCTACCAAGCAGATAGTTCAGTCGTAACCTGAGAATATTTACCATTGCTCATTGCTCACTATTCAACGTTTGCTCATTACGGCACGCAGCCAAGTCGACTTGATTGATTGTAGGATTTAAAGGGATCCTGAAATACCTTCCGCCGATGCATGGATGTACGTGTACCCAAATAAAGCAATGTATTTGTAATCTCCTCCCGCAAGAATTTTGTTAAAGCGATGAGTATTAGTTGAGAAATCGTAAATCAAAAACCGCGCATTATCGTCGCTCCGCGTTTCCTCCTCCTTTCGACTTACTCTCCGCTGTTGACGGCGCGCGAGCTTTGCCTCCCATGATGCTGCGCTCCGCAGCGGTGACGTACTTCCGCTATTGCGCTACCAAGACTGTCGTCTGCTACGGGCAAGCTTTGTTGACACCACGAATTCCGCACTCCGCTCAAGGCTGGAAAAGCGAACGAAAAACCTGGCCGCATGTATGCGGCGGCCTGGCCTTGCCCTTTCGCGGTGTACGTTGCTGGCGGCACATGACTTTTTATCGGCGGCGAACTCGCAGCCGCACAGGGAGGGTCGTGCGCTCGTTCCCTTGATGCACCGCGCACTGTTTATCCAAAAAGCGCCGTATCAGATGTGGCCCCGCTGGTGCCGGGTCTTATTTTGCGGCGGTGGTAATTCCTGCCGGCGGCATGTGAAAAAGTCATATTAAACCGATACAGAACCCGTGCACAAAACGCTTCAATCATGTGAACAGTTCAGCTTGGGGCGACGCATGGTGGAGAGCGGCAACGTTGGCAAAACATGCTCCGTCGCGGTATGGTGTCTGGAAGGGGAAGTGTGACGGGCAGAAGCGAGAGGCTGCACAGATCAGCGATTACAGCTCTTAGGTGGCGCCACAATGGAGGAGGGGAGCTAGCGCTAGCGCCGATACGCTGCCACCGAAAGTACGGAGTGCCGGCGGTAGGCATTGCGTTTCTTCCGAAATCGCCCTTGATAGGGAGAAATTTGATTTGTGTCCGTTAATATGGTACGCAAAAAGGGTGCAAGCAGTTCCTAAATTGAAGAAACGACTAAAAGGACGATGTAATTTGGAACTGGCGCTGACACATGTTGCGCGCAGACGGCTTCGTTGCTACGCTGGTTCTTTCGCGTCTTCCGGCACCTAAGCAGACGAGCTCCTTTCATTGTCCAGAGCTGGAACGGCTGTCTGTTCGATGCAATCATTCACTAACAATGCTGCGCCTAGATATTGATCCAGGTGCATTGGTAACTTTCGCCAGTATTTTATTGCCATATCGCGGCAAAGGCAGTTTTCGCGCGCATGCGGGCAAGCTTGGAACATGAACGCATACTGAATGATGGAAATAGCGCAAAAAGAAGACGGGACCCATAACTTAGACAAGAGCTATCTTGTCTGCGTCGTGCCAATGCCTCGGAGGCATTCACGGAGGCATTGGTCGTGCTGTCGGTCTTCCTTCCGCGCTATTTTACCTCGTGAACGGACACCAACTTCCCCAACTCAGTACTGCACTTTCAAACGTGAATAAGACAATAGAAATGTACACAAAGAAACGTAAACATAGTAGCTTCTGGAGGTGGAATACAAGCGATGTGGAATAACATGTACTTTTAAAGGGCAGTCTTTGCGCCTTCAAAGCGAAATAACCTGGAAAGTATCAACCTTTCCCGGCCTATGATTGATCTTTGCTTTTCGTGTTTCAGCTCTTGATCGCGGTGCATTTGTTACTGATGTACAATTATTTAAAATGAATTATCTGACATCCGAGAAAACAATTTCAATGTTCACAATAGCAAATGTCGGGGAAATAATTGCAAGTTCGCTGGGAATCAGTATACACCTGCAAAATCAGTACACACAAGCACAATTTGGAGGGCATGTTCCAGTTTATTTCTTGCATACACTTCAATAAAGCATGTAGAGTGCATAAATTGGAAAGCGCAACATTTCCGAAGCTTTAAATGATTTTTCCTCCCGGCCGCGGCGGCCGCTTTGCTGGCGGAGGCACGCAAAGCAAAAAAGCCTGTGCGTTCGAGATTTCGGCGCACGTTACTTTATGCGGTGGTGCACCAATTACGGGCAGCGCAGGTTTTGTTCTTAGTATTTTTTTGCGGACGCCACCGAACCAGGTTGAGGTCAAAATTAATCCGGAGCCCTCTACTACGGCGCGCGTCATCGCCTGTGTAGCGTCGGCGTTTAAACCCCGCAATCAATCAATCAAATGCTTTTGCGGGCCGGCGGCTCAACTCTTTCCTTATTCAGGGCCTTACAGTGAGCCTGACAACAGGCTTGGTCGAATTTTAGGCAGCCTAAAGAAGCGATGAAATCATGCATGCTGAACGCATGAAGTTTTATCCTATGAGAAAAACATTGTAAACGCCTCCTATAGCACCAATACAAGCTTGCCGTCCGTGGCTTCGGCGGAATGATGTTCTTGAAGGTTTCGCTACATTCCTGCCAATGTCGATCGACAAGGAAAACGCACAACGTACATTCAAGACGATAAATGCGGTACGCGTACAAAACAGGCAACATCCACAGCACAACACCACAGGACAACACGCTCGGCTGAAAGGTGAACACAACGCCAGCGACGCATGCGACGACCCTTCCAAGGCCGCTCCCCTCCCTCGTGCAGCGCCCCTAGCGGACTGCAAGGTTTTCATCGCATTTCGTGCAGCAGCCAAGCATGGCGCGCATATAGCGCCCGTCACACTTCCCCTTCCAGACACCATAGTCGCGGCTCTGAGCTTTCTAGCGCTGGAGCGAGCGCCATTTCTTTGACAATCTCAAACATCGGTTGCCTTGGCAACAAGGCACAAACCGCTCCAGAAGTCAGTTACGGTTGCGTGATCCCGGTTCAGCTTGGGGCCCCACTTCGCGACATGTGGGAACTGCAGGCGTACCACTCACTCCCATTGGGAAGTGCGAGATGCGTTTGGCATTACAGGAGGCGATGGTGTGTGTGTTGTGGACGCCTTTGTTTCGCGATGAAATGCGACGTTGTGCTTCTGCGGGTGGATAGTGCTTCCCATGGTCTGGATTATCTTTCTCGTGCGACGTACGACTCAACCTCGCATGGGGTATGTGCAGTGTGCGTGGCTAAAAGCCATCGGCTTGTGCGCCAGAGTTAAGTGACTTGCTGTTCGTCCCCGCAAACCGCGCGCAAAGTGAGTACCGAATTTACGGCGGGCAGGAGGCAACCCATCCTCCGTCAATCGTGGTTCAGACTTGCAACGCATGTTGTGACGTTGTGTTCGTTAGAAACGCATCTCTGGATTGTTTTGAAGTTGAATAAAATGTATGTGTCAAACGCGGGCATTCGGCTGAGGGCGTGCTCTGCGATTGCACGAAAGAAGTGCCACGGGGCTTCAACGCTTTTTTTATGGAACGTACTCAGGTAACAGAATATCCATGTCGTGTTATGGCCGTGTTGCATTCAATACAAACGGTTAGGCGTTTGTTTTACACTTGTTTCGTTTGTCGTAAAATGCCCAAGCACTCCGGCACTCCGCCGGCAGATCAGCCGGCGAGCCGACGCTGAGCAGACGACTCATCTCTTTGCCGGAAGTGCGTGAAAAAGCCGCCCAATAGCAGGATGTCTAGCTCGTGACGAACATCTGGGAATCGATGATGTAGACATGTGAAGATGGCGGCGTCCAAAAACACGAAGGAAAGGGTGAGAAAAAAGCGACAAACTTTGCAACAAAAGTGTGAGCTTTCCGCTGCGCGTAAAAGAGTAATACTTGGCACAGAGGACGTTGACGACCCAATCTAACGGTTGCGCTAGTTCATTTAGTGTGCTCAAAATGCCTTTCAGGGCCCCTTTAATGCGCCAACGCAACGCAGGCAATGAGGCGTGCCGTAGTGGAGGGCTCCAGATTAATTTCGACCACCTGGGGATATTTAATGTGCGACGAAATCTCGAACACCAGGGGCGTTTTTGCTTTTCGCCACACAGCCAAGTCCTTCATGCGAGAAAATGTAGGCGCTTAATGACAACCCTTACATTTGACCACGTTCCCGCTAAGAAATGATTAGCTCAAATGGTAGTGATTGGATTCAAATGTTGGTACCTGCTTAGAACAGACAGCAAAGGTCTGATAAGAGGCGAGAGGAATTCTTGCGTGTTCTGAGGTTTGAAATGTGTGATCCTTCCCTACCAAATGCGAGACACGCCGAAGTTTCAATGCAATTTCAACACTTCTTTTTTTTTTTTTTTTTTGCCTCGCAAGAAAAAACTGCAATCCTAGCGCCAAATGCTTGACCAATTATGGCACACAAATTTGACAGTATGTGTAGGCATATGTTTGCCAAAACTCCCTGACACAAAGCACTGGCATGGAAATCAGAGTCATTAAATCTTGCCGTAACATGACTTTTGAGGTCTGTGTGATGAATGCTTCATGAAGCACAACTCCAAACTCTGCTCCATAGCCATTTGTTAAAGCCCAGCCATGTATTTCACACCATGCATCATTAAAAACAGATCTTATACTCCACTATATTCTTGTTTGATGAACAACAACGCCGCCACAGTGGATAAATTTGTGACCAAATGTGCTAAGTGGTAGTCACTATTTTTCCATGGTGCCCCACTTTAAATTAACCAAATTTTTTTTAACCACAATGTGAGATGAACTAGGGACGACAGCCAGAAAAAAATTAAAAATATTAGGCCAGCAAAGCAACTAATCTACCAAGATCTCAAAGCAGAGGCTTCTCAAAAGGTTTTCAAATTGGGCAAAGTTTTACACTGCCTCCATGATGCCTTTCACTAGGTGATCGGTAAAAAGTGCCAAGCCTCATGGGTACATTGTCTGCTCCCGCGGAGCCCCGCCACTTTCGGTTCGAGATCTCTCCTTCCCTCCCGTAAGCTAGCGGCTTTCATGCACGTGTGTGCGTGTTGCTTATCTGTTTTCACACACACACACACACAAAAAAGCTTATGCATTGCGCAATCAACGAATAACAACGATTAATCCTACTGGGGGCTTCTCTGAAAGGTACGCGCTCTGTGACAAATAAACAACACGCACGCACGCGCATGAAAGCCGCAGGTGTACGGGAGGAAAGGAGAGATGTCGAACCAGAAGTGGCGGTAGTAGACAACGGACCCATGAGCCTTTGCGCTTTTTACCGGTCACCTATATCAGTAAAGGTGTATTTCCAGGAACAGTGGCTCATGTAGTGTAGCAGCAATTTAATTGCTGTTCCATCTATCATGGTGTCTTTTATGCGGAAGGTGAAATGTTGAAAACCAATTTTTTTTCGCTGCACCCCAATTTTTCCTTAAAAAAAAAAAAAAACATGTCCCAAAGTACTCCAAAATGGACAATGCACCCCTTTTTTATGGTCTAAACATACACAATTTGCCCGTAAAAATAACAGAGGGGCTTCGCACGAGGATGCATCCACAACATTTGTTTTTGCGCATAAAAAAAAACTGCATAAAAATTAGCAAGACACTGGAGGATTGATAAAACCTGAAAATTTATAGATACACATACATTTCTCTTTGCTACTGCTATTGCATTTGATCTTTAGTCTCTGATCATCCAACTAGACTGTCGCAAATTGAACCGTTTCCTTGGGACACAAGTATATGACCAAAAAAACAAGGGAAAAAAAAGACGAGAGAAAATGAGGCTCAGGTGTGGCTCAAAGGTGTACTCACACAATCCCAATAAACCCCTGTCCCCACGCCTTGAAGTTCCACTCACCGTCTGGCGCGCCATCGCACACGACAAGGTCTGCCTTTTCCCCTTCAAAGTGGCCGATGATCTTCTGGGCTGTGGTGACCTGGTTGGAGGGGAAAGACACAAGAGAGACCTCGCTGAAGGAACAAACAGCGTTGCAGGTTTCTTCAAGAAGCACCATAACCTGTTGGCGATTGATGAGATGAATTGAGAGATGATAAGGCCACAATGCCGCTGGGCTCTCGGGCCTGCCATCAGAGGGTTAACGATCAATTAATACCCGTGCCACACAAACACGGAAAATGACATTAAGTGCTTAGTGTTTTAAGATACAGAATGACATTATTTGGGTGAGCCGTGCTACACGTGAAAACGCAAAGGCATGAAATGTGTTAGGCATGATGGTGATAATGACCAAAAAGAGAAATGCACTCGTATTTTAGAAGCTTTCAACGTAGAGAAAAACGTCTTACAAGGATTAAAAATGGTTTTTGTGAAAGAAAACGTCATGAGAAATAGTGTTTTCTCAAAAATGGTGTGAGCTGTTTCTAAAAGTGGCTTCAGCAGCTGACGCCGCCTGCCAGCAGTAGCTAAATCTGAAAAATTCAAAACAAGTTTAACACGATTTTTTAATTCTTGTCGCTGTTTTAGTGAACTTCGTCTTCTTCAGGACTTTGCCACCAAGAGTGCACTAAAAATCATATTAATTTGAAGTTCCGTTAATTTCCACCTCAACACTCTGGTGCTGAGAGTTTCGTTGATTTCATTTGGTGCTCATCGCGTTTGAGAGTAGGTAGATTTAAGGCGTTCGTGAAGGCGAATGAGCTGTGTGGAACTCCTTAAACCAAAAATGGCATTAGAGCAAATGACATTGGATTTTTGTGTGTAGCAGCAAATTAATGGCATTAAAAATTAAAGCATTAAGCACTTAATGTCATTTTTCGTGTACGTGTGGCACGGGTATTACACTAGTCAGAGCTTGTTATAACGAAATCTCGCAGGGAGTGAGAATTCATTCGTTATAACAGACATTCATTATAAAGAAGGTAGGTACGCACCGAAATTGCCGGATGCAGAGTGCCACCCAAAATGCAGCATGCACAATGGAATGGAACTAGGAAGCTCTATTTTAACACCTGCACTGCACTAAAAATACTGTTAAGGGGGAGAACCAACTAATTACAATATTTTCACGACTATAACCTGCACCCCCATATTGCACCTGCAACCAAAACCAAAACTGTCCCCACATATTCCCCACACAATCGACTGTGTAAGGCAATCTTTCAGTCACGTGATGCGTTTGACAGCATTGACATTTTTGCGAAAAACAAATGCAGCATTGCTTTTTGGGGAGTCCATGATGAGTCCCAGACTGATAACCAAGAGCCCCACTATATTGCCGCGAACTAGGCATTGGGTTTGTTTGTTTATGTTTTGTTTTTACTGCCCGACCGTGCCCGGCTCTGTTATCTGTGTCCCAAGCGAAGCGCGTGTTCCATTGTTTATTTTTATGCCGCACGGGTTATCTCTTTCTGATACAGAGAGCGTTTCGCGCTAACGTCACTAGCCTCGAATAATCTTCTTTGATCTACAACGTTCTATATGTAAATCGATGGTTCGAGAAACACTCGCGCCGAAAGATAAAAGCCTGCAGAGCAGACGACGCGGGATTCCGATCGCCAACACTCGCCTGCGCACGTCACTTTGTTGAGTGCTGCTTTGCCACCTGTGTATTCTTTGAGTTGTTAGGGGAGCACAAGTTCGCTCTAATAAACTTGCTTTCCTTCAAGACAACTGCGCCGTCTTTGGCTGCGTGACCATATTAGTGCCCCTGTAAGCTATGACTGCACCTGAGAATCTTCAATGAGTGCCAATGCCTTGTATGCGAGCGCATTTATGTTTTTCACCCGCACCAGAAAAACAGCCACGGTGGCTGACAAAACTACGCATTAAATGGCATGTAATAGATTTGATGACACTACGATTTTCCCACATCATCATCAGCTCATGCATGTCTGCTGCAAGATGAAGGCATCTCCTATTGACTTCACCACTGCTTTCAAACTGCCCCATTCAAGTCTACTCTTTGCCATCAAATTTTGATGTCATCGCTCCATCAAGTTATCACCCCCCATTTCTCTCTAGTTATTCCATTACTCTGGTAGTGCACCGGTTGTCATTTCTCCATGTAACACGTTTCATGTGATGTCTGGTATAAGGTGGTCCCAAACTCACATTACAGTAGGTGGGTTTGACTGCAATGAGATCAATTGCATAAATATAGAAGTTCTTCAACCCCAGCCTGCATTCAATTTGTTTAAAAGCTACAAACACCCTGCTTGTGCTTTCCCAGTTTTTTTTCTTCCTTTCCACTCACTAAGGTGAAAGGTGAAGGTGACCCTGAATGACCTTAGCTGACACGAACAGTACAAATTCTGGTACAAATAATATCACATGATCCAAGGAAGGCCAAAAGAAAACCAAAGCGTGCCAGCCATGCAAAAAGATGGCTAGTCATTACCAAAGTTAGTTAATGATTGATTAGTGGTCGACAGTAATGACCAAAGGTAGATCACGATGAGTTAAGATGTACTAATTATTTATTGGTGATTGGTAGTAATGATTTAGCGAGGTAGTATTATAGTGGATTAAGACGGGTGTGAGTGGACGTCAGTGTAGCCCTGAGACAGTAAAACAGCGTGGCTGCTGTGTTGACAGGTGGACATGTATATAAAATGTACTTGTCCAACTGGAACAGAATGAGCAATGGAACAGAAGATGGTAGGTGTAACGTTAAGAGACAAGAATAGAGCGGAATGGGTCAGGGAACAAACGCGTGTTAAGGACATCTTAGTAGAAATTAAGAGGAGGAAATGGACGAGGGCAGGGCATGTAATGCGAACGCAAGATAACCGTTGGTCATTAATGGTAACAGAGTGGATCCCTAGTTAAGGCAAGCAGGCCTGGCAGGGGGCGGCAGAAATTTAGATGGGCAGATGAGATCAAGAAGTTTGCGGGGACAAATCGGTCACAGTTTGCGCAGGACCGGGACAATTGGAGATTAGTGGGAGAGGCCTTTGCCCTCCAGTGGGCGTAGATAGGCTGGTGATGATGATGATGATGTCCAACTGGTACAGCTGGAACCAGAACCACCTCGTTGACTTAGCGGTAGATGTGAAGATGTACCATCAGGCTTTCGCTTTCAAAGCACGCAAGCAGATGCAAGCGCTCAGAGAAATTTTTTCACCAGCTCACCTCGGTGATGTCTCCCTGGAGCTGAATGACGCCTGGCAGGGGTGCCATGGCTTGCAGGTCGACAGCCACTATCTTCACTTCGTCCGGATTCTCGGTGTTTGCCCTGCAACAACACGGCACGGTCAAGCATAGAAGAAAAAGCAGATAGAGGGCACAACTTACACTCAGACCGCCCAAGATTTACACTGGGTTCCCCCTGGAGCAACACAGAGATGCCAAGAACAGACAAGAGGGCAAGCAGAGAACACTAGTCAGCCTTAGGCAGCCCGAGAGTTGCACTGGAGGGAAAAAAATTAATTTCAAGAAATACTGAGCTTTGCCCAAAGGGGTTTGAAGCTCTGGGTAATAGCAAAGGACGTAGACAAGCTAAGCCAAGCTGTTCCGCATCCAAGTTCTACCGGCTGATGTCTGCCAAGCACAATAGAGTGTATCGCTCGTGGGCTTAAACCAGGCCTGTGGACAACCCTAAGCACATATCGGTGTTGCAACAAATTCAGCTCTAGTTTCCGTGTGAATGCAAAGCACACCCATTGTAGGTGACCGCAGCAGATCACCTAGTCAACTCCTTGGAAAGAATGTGAAATAACTGCACCGCTTTTCTGCCCACTGTTTCACAGCAGCAGTGGTCTAAAAAGGAAAGGGCGGTGGCTAATTCAGACTGTCACAGCACATTTACGTGCAAATTTATGCAAATGTGCAAATTTATGCGCTTTGCTTCTTTTCAATTTCTTGCTCTGCACAGCGCACACAATGAAAAACATGCGAGCTAGAATTCACGTACATTAACAAGAAAGAACAAGTGTGCATATGCCATAACACACAGCACCGACAAAGGTGCATGCACTTTCTTTTCTTGTTCAAGCGGCGGACAAGAAGCCAACCTCTAAAAGTTGAAGAAGTGGCAAACCATGCTGTCAGCTTTGAAAAAAAAAAAGAAGAAAAGAAAGCTGTTTTTCAGGCATCTACCCGAGCCAATATTGGGTGGCCGCCTGACGGGCAGCAGACGATCATTGCTGTCCATTTTTCTGGACATTGAGTGGGGGAAAAAAAGAGCAGCGCTACCCAGGCAAAAAAAAAAAAGAAAGTGTGAACTGTTTGTCTGCTCTTTGCATACAGGGTACAGGGCGGAACTACGGAACTAGAAAGCCATGACAGGCTCCAGCCTCAAGGTACGCTTGACAGCACCCGGCAGCAGCAAATGCCCCACCAGCCCCTCCCTCCCATTAGCTGCCCAGTGCACCCAAAGCCATTGGTGTCATTCACAACTTCGGTGGATTTTCACAACACGCAGGTCGGCCCTAATGATGCTTGAACTAGCACTGATCCAAACCTTTTTACATTCAACTTTGCACATATCATGGCACCCTTCGAATCGCAAAAGTGGCTGTGGCAGTTTCCTGAAGAACAATGAATAAAGTGATACGCTGGAAGCAAAGAGAAATTGAACGCCCGAGTTGATTAAAAAGACAACATGCAGTTGCACTAAAAACTTTCCCCCTTTTATACTTTCCTGCAATCTTGTTTGAAGAAAACAAGATGCTGCCATCGCTTTGTGATTTCCAATTGAAGTGGCAAATTTCAAATCGTCCAGTTTACAGCCCCATTCGTAACCTGTCCGGAAGGAGTTGCTGGAAAAGTAGACAGTGTCCACGTCAACAAGTACAGCCAACCAAAAGCTGAGGCTAGGCCACTACATATGAAGCATAGGGAACCACAATACCAGGCCCTTTGCTATAATGCAACCAGAGGTTCTGTTCTTGCTTCAAACCACTCTCACCCAGGAGATCATTTGGCAGGAAGATGCCCACTTATTGTGGCCGAATGCTTGATGCTTCCAACAAGCCGGCTGGCCCAAGTTTGGTGGCCAGGCAAAAACCTCGGACCATAACAAGAGCAACCCACGTGTGTCTCCAACATCCGTGGGGGCTGAGGCTTTTGCTTTGGAATTGTTTTTTTCTTTGTTTCCTGCAAGTTATTGTCCATTAAAATTGCTCGATTGTCTTGTATCGACTGAACAGAGCTGTTTTATATCACTGTGTGAAATCACTGGTGTAATGATTGAGTGCTGTGCTGTGGCACAGTCGAGAACAACTCTGAGAATGGGGTGGTTGAGTAAGGGCTGCAATTGGATTGAGCGGAGTTGTACGTCATCACCATGGTCCCTCCAAGATTCTCCGCAAGCCAAAACTGGCACAATAGGTTGAAGGGCCAGATGCCTGCCCATCCTTCCTCTGTTTCCACAGATTTCACCGACCAGCCCTACAACCCTTGAGCAAGGTAAGCTGTCCCCACCATAGACTGATTGTGGGGTTTAACTGTTGTAGCTACACTTGAGGAATGAGGCGTGCCTTAATGGAGGACTCTGCATTGATTTCGACCACCTGGGGACCTTTAAAGGAACCATAAAGAGAAAATACGAGTTCGATGCATCAGAAAGGCTGTTTTTGTCCCTATAACAACAATACCAATTTTATCGCAAACTTCAAATATTAAACATTGAAGAAAGCCTATTCAACAGTGGTGACTTCGTTGGTTGGATTACGCTGGTTATAACACAAGACAGACTAAAAAGGACACGCACACTTGACGTATTGACTGTGCCGTCCATACGTCAAGTGTATGTGCCCTTTTTGGTCCACCTTGTGTTACAAACAGCGCAATCCAACCAACGATGTTTAACCAACTCGCCCGCCACCAGGCGTTATTCAAATGGTTGACTTCCCAAGACGCTTTCCGGAAATTTTTCAATTACCTCACAGAATCTTGTTTGTGCAATTGGCAACTAAGCGACTGCCACAAACCACGACTGGGATATGGTAGTGGGCTCTCTATACTCGGTTACAACTCAAGAACGGCACCACCTCATGTAGTGTATCAATCCGCCAAAGCGCCGGACCCGTGACGTCAGTGCGCGCGCGTTTTGAAAGGGGTTTGCTCTGAATGCGTGATATCGTCTGTCTCGTCTCAAGCAGTTTGGTTGTCGTCACTGGAGTCGTTTATAAGCATATTAAGTCCAAAAAATCACCGGAACGGCTCACGCCATGTTCAAAATATTCCCAGTAACGCCCTACTTGCGCCGCGCGGAGAAACATCCGGCTACGGTGATAAGGCCCAGCGGCAACTTCCGGTGCCGTTCTTAAGTTGTCACCGAGTATAGTATTGTTCGATTGAATCACTCGAACGCTAATACGCCGTTAATAAACTGATAAAAATGCTTACAGTGCTGGTCCATAACACATCACTCCTGCCCATATGTCACTGTAGCGTGAATTTGAAATCCGGTCAATATCTCTTGCGTGAGCTACCAAAGTCTAGTTCTTTCAAATAGAACAAAGTTGCATTTTGTCATCGCGGCCCCTTTGGCGTGTGCTGAAATCTCAACACACGGGGAGTGTTCTCGCTTTGTCTCCATCAGGAAAGCGGCCACTGCGTACGGGATCGTATCCGCGTCCTCGAACTAAGCAGCCCAACGCCTCAGTCCCCAAGGAGAGTTTGGATGGCCGGTGCCCGCGGCTGCCTGTGGCTGTGCGCAGATCGACAGTCTTTGACAGCAAGGTCTTGTTGCTGCTAACTTTGGAACAAAAGCCAACGTTCATATTACAGCGCGGAAGTAAGCGGCTGAAAATCGCCGCGGTCAAGACGCAGCAAGTACAGTCGAAAGCTTTATGACAGTAAACACGGGAGCGCGTGCCGCTCAATACATGCAGAGTGCTCTGGTGAGAGGATGGCGCGCTCTCGCAGTTCGTGCGGTTGGCAGGCGCACTCCCTGAAAGCGCTTTATCGCGCGGCTGCCTGCTGCATTACTTATATCACGGAGGATAACACTTTTTTTTTTATCACCCAATCCAGCGACGAAAAGCAAACGCTTTAAAGCGTTCGCTCCGTTTTGCGCTTGATAAAAAGCCCCTCATCGGCTCATGTACTCTCTGGAATCGGTTCCAGATATTTAACGTGGCTACCGCAGCAGACAACAGCGCTGTCAACCGTTGTCAGGGAGGGAGTGGTTCCGCCAAATGCACCAACTATGACAGTTCGCCATTCCATCGCTAGACCGCTCTGCATGTACTGAGCGACACGCGCTCCCTCGACTGTACACCCTATACAAAAGTGTGGTTATGTCACTTTAAAGCACTGGATTTCAAGATTGTGTTGAAGGCTTACCGAAGTTTCCGCGAAAGCACCTGGCTCCAGCTCCCGGGAGCAGCACACAAATCAACTGCTTTTGTGACCCCTGCAGGAAAATACAGCGAGGACGAACCGAAAGCGGCATCTGTCACTTCGCCACAACACCCGACACATTCGAAAGACCGCGCGTCGATGCGGCAGGTTTTCGACACCAGCTGTATGGCGTGCCAATCGTCAGACAATCACAGATACTGCACCCAAAAGCGTGCAACAACCCTGTACATTATAATCTGAGCAAGCATACTCGCTAACGAAGGAATTAAACATCTCGTGTCGGTCTTACCGGTGAAGATATGGAACTCCTCGTTGATCTGCAAAAGCTTGAACGCACTCCGGGCCCTCCAGCCTTCTTCCTTGGCCAACCGGTAATATACATCGCGCTTGTCCTTCGAAGAGCGTCCCATTTTTAATATTCAGCCAACCGCCGAGAGCTGTGGAACTTAACGTAATATCCACACGCGCCCAATCGAACTGAATCACACCGCAAAAATATGAAAAACGCCGAGCACACAGGGGGTCGCCATTTGTGTAAAAATATCGGTGGACGTTAGACTACTGGTAGAGGTGACGCAGCCCTTGAAGCCGTTAAGCAACTAGCGCCAAAACAGGCTTAATAACAAATTTGTTACATTAACGTATTCCAAGTAAAAAATGGTAGTGCAGTACTCCAACACTTTTTACCTACTATTAGAGACGTACTTAAAATTTACGAAAACGGACTATTTTGCTTCCCTCATCGCTCCATAGGGTTCCAGCTGTTCGCTTCCCTGCCTCTCTTCATCTCTCCTCTTCCCTCATCTTCTGCGCAGGCGCAATGGCGAGGTCCCGCTGCGTACCAGCTCGCGCGTGCTATTTACGATTCCCGCACGATTCCCGAACAGCGAGCGGCGCTCCGGCCCCGTCCGAGGCAAAAGGACTTAAAAATGGATCCCGAAATGTTTCTCGACATTGCGAACCAAGTGACAAAGTTAAAGATGTACCCGTACTTCGACGTCGCCCACTGCATCATCACCTGTCTCTACCTGCGGGAGGATTTGGGACCCGGTAAGCGCTCGCGGGCCGGCCGCGGCTCGCGTACCCTTGGCGGTGGCCGGGAACAAACAAGCAGCAAAGAAAGGGGCCAAGGGTTTTGTTGGAGACCGTCCTAGGCCTCGCACAAGGCGGTGCAACCGAAGTTTTCCGGGCTTAGTCGACGCGATCGCAGTCGTACAATTAGTATACACGTCGAACTTTTTAGTTTCGTTCTTTCTTTGAATGCGGGTACTCAAACCGCACAGCTCGCCGTCCAAGCATTTCTGTGGGCGTAGTGAACGCCTAGAGCTCTGTGTAAACTTTCTCGAGCGACGCGATCCTTTTTTGGGACCCGTTCTAGAGTGTTTTGTTCGGCCCGCACAGGGCCTTCTAGCAACGCTGCGAGATATATGCAGCCGCGGTAGAGTGGTACGTTAATACATCTACCTTTCGCAGCGTGAGAGCTGTACGCCTGAGAGGACACGTGAAGCGCTCGAACGAAAGGCTGCAGCCGTGCCGTCGACGCGCTGTGGCATTGTTGGGGCCGCGGGACGTGGACAGCACAATAATTGCTGTTAAATAGGAGCATGGCTTTGTGGTTTGCTGTTTTTTTGGTAAGATTGCGCCTAACGCGTATAAACAAAAAAGTTGGTTTACGCTGTGTATTATGGCTAGTTTGAAGAGCGTAAAGTGACAAATCATACTTTGGGGCCTTTGCTTTTATAACTTGGCTTGTGTTGTCAAAACGCATTTTGCCTTCACTTTTTTCATTTTATGACTGATGGTACCTGAAACAAGAAAAAATAGAGGCAGAGAGATAGACGTGGCAGCAGCTTGGAAGCCACCAAACAAATAAGAAAGCCTCATATGATCTTTCCGAATAATTACCCGTTATCTGAAAGGTTCTTGCTCAATTACTTGAAGTGTCACCTCACAAAGTGAGGAAAAACACATTCACTCAGATGGTATACTGCCGGTCAATGTAAAACTCGAGAGTTTTTATGAGTGGTCACTTCAAGATCGTGTTGTGATTTGGGAGGGGTAAAAAAAAAACAACCCCATTTGCAGCCAATAGTGCGAAAACAGCATTCCAATTGTTACAAGGACAGTTTCGATTTCCATCATACCTTCAGGCGTTCTTTCATTTCCGTTGTGCGCGTCTTTCATTTCCGTTTCATCAGTGCACCACTTCAAGGTTTCCTTCGGTTGTGTTCAGTGATGCAACACATTAGGTAGCTGTAAAACTCTTTTCTTGAAAACAAATTGGGTTGCAAAAATGTGCAACGATCGCGCAATTTGCAGGGTTGCGGTATCTGGATACAGACGCAAGTTTGAATTCATCTGTGCTTCCAACTAGTGCTCTTATGGAGGTAGCTGTGCAACAAGAACACCTGGTGCTTAAATGTTATTGCGTGGATGATGCACTGGTGTGGTTGCACTCGGGACACCGAGAAGTTCCTTCCAGCACAATTGCTGGACGTGTTACGTGCTAAATATCTGACTCATGAATTGAAGTTTTTTGTATGTTGCTTATCTCCAGTTATTCTTTTTTCAAAGTTTAGGGCTCCTGGTCAACAGGTTTTTGCTGTATCAATTCGAACTGCACGGTCAACCGTTAAAGCACGGAGGTTAATACCAATCCTAGATTTGGATAGTTCAACAACACTGTTTCATTATAATTATCATCTCTTCTCTAAAGTAGTGATCTTTCTAGAGAAAAGAAAACAGATGTGTGAGATGATTCATTGAAGCTAAGATTGCCATACATCGCTGCGCAGTTTTTAGCAAAAAAGCTCGTGAATGAAAAATTTGTTTTCCTTTTTGACAAAAAATTGCAGAAATGGGGAATCAAATTGGCGAGATATGCTGTCAGTATTCGAAGGTATTTAGGGATGGTGGAAACTCTGGTACAACCAATTCTCGTTCATTCTGCTTTGCAGGACTGGTGGAATTATGGCAAAAAAAGTGAAGCTTCAGATAAACCGACGTAAAAAAAAATATGGCTGTACATCCTAATAGTATAGAGGTAAACGTGATTGAATTCAATTGAAGTTAAATTAATGGGAGTCGACGTTACTGTGGCCAAATCCTTTGCCTTCAGGTGAACCCCAAAATCTCCCGACATTTTCACCGCCAGCAGCATTTCTCTCCAAAAGTTTGCCATTTAACAAAAATACTTACAGCCCCGTTATGAGTCTGTAGCCTCAAACAAAATTCTTTTGGCTAAGTTATCATAATGAATGCCTATTAATGTCACTGTAGTGAATCATTCGATTGTTGGAAACTTGTTCATTTTGGTGGTGTCCTATGACGACTTATTGAAAGCAAGTTTCACTTGTGGGTACTCTGAGTGAATTGCCAAAACATAACTGCAGACATCGAGGGAAATTACCAGGCAGCCTTGCTATTATAATTACAAATTGAAATGGGTTTCAGTTGTAGCCTCACATTTTAAAAGTGGCTTGCTCAAAATGAATGTTGCGCGAATCCAGGGAGCTCATTTTGTCTCCTTCGGGTACATAAACTCAGATAGAGCTTGTCGCACATGAAGAAGTGCGGCTGAAAATTTCCTTCATAGTGATGATAGAGCTGAATTTCTCATGAACTTATAAAGATCGTATTCTACCCGATGTGCTACTTTAAAAATACTACCCAATTCTCTAGCCCAAATGTACAAAATTATAAAATCAGAAAACGAAAGAAACCTAATTATGTGGAGGATAACAGAAATGCTCCGAAATAAAGTGGTATTCTAACCAGCCACCCTAATTGACTGTGGAAAATAGTGCCAGAGCTTAGACGCTAAAATTTCATCACTCAAATGTGGACTTAAATTAAGGAATCACGGTAAAACCTTTTTAAAGCGTTTGTGCTGCCAGGAGTGCCCAGCACTTTCTGCGTAATAGGTTTTATGTTCAAAACACTGCAGCATGTACATGTAACATTCAAAGGTGAAAAAACGGTAAAAGTACTACGGGCCATGAGTGCCCTGGGGGTGCATTTTGGAAGCAGCCTTAGGTCACTCCAACCGCTTTGTGGGTCGGAATCGAAACACTCGGGCCACAGGTGGTGTTTTGCGACATCTGGAGTAGACGCATGGGATTAGGTGAAAGACTTAGATCACTGTGAGGTACACAAAGTCGTACAAAAATTAAAAGTGTGAGGCGCAAGCTGTGGATCATGTTCCCTGAAACAGTGGTGTCGGCTACCACACGAGCAATATGAGCTACCTTGAGAGGTAGAGGTACCAACGGCAGCAAACCAGTAGGCTCCTGATGATGGTGAGCGAGCAGAATGAGCTTCAGAAGGGGCTGTACAGGGAGCCAGTCATTCAATTCAATTCAATTCTTCGTTTTCCTTTGGGAGGAGGGGGCTGGAGCTAAAAGCTGTGCATCTAGCTTGACAGAGGCTCCAGCCCCGTATACAATGGCATCAGTGTCGGCAATGCGACACTCGTTGTAGGTAAAACATAATTAACAAAAACATACTCAACACAACCAAAGAATTGATTGTACATATCGTAAACAGAACTGCATAAAACTGTTTTTAGGATGCTCATGTTGCTCACAAAATATCAAAGGCATATACAAATACAGGCGTATTAAACACCCTTGCTTTTAACCAAAAGCTCAGGTGCTTTCTCTGCAACGAAAAAGGTGTTGAGCATCAGAATAAAAATCATTCTGAGAAATCCAAGGGACATATTGATGTCCAAAGAACATGTGAGCTCAAACGGTGCTACACAATTTCTGGCAATGCAGTCTAATATGCGAGTGGTCATGCGGTCATCTACCCAAAGTTCAATAAAGTTCAATGGCAGGTCAACAGAAGTTCGAACTAGGCTTTCGCATTCACATTCTTTGAAAGCTCTGAGCATCTCCCTGTAATGTGTCTCCTGTGCAGGTTCCCAGCTGTTCTCCCGGAAGCACCCCATGTCATGCTGGATATCGAGCATGTTCTCCATCTTTGCCGGTGGCATCCTGTCAGCATTTCTGCTGGGCGAGCCCATCCTGGGCGTTTTCAAGAACAACCAGCAGCTGCTGCTGGCCACAGCAGTGTGGTGCGTGCAATCGGCGATTTTTATTTGCAGTCGCTACTCACTCTGCTTAGCGGTCTCTGCTTTGCTAAACTGCTACAAAAGAATAGCTGTATTGCTTCAGGTGAGAGGAGCAAGAACGGAACCTTGAGGCACACCAGGGAAAACAGGGCTTGTTTAGAGATTTTAGGTTTTTATTTTGTTGCATGGTGTGAGTTTACTGACAAAGAGCAAGCAATCAAAATGAAATTTTATCAAAGATCAAGAAATAAAAGTTCGGCATAAAATCGCAAAAACAAGCCATTACATATATTTTGGCATTGTAATGAGTGTAACAAAATAAAACTTGCCTAAAAAGGCAGGTAGAATAGTACCTACCAGGAGCAGCAAGAGATGGGAAAAAGTTGGAAGGAAGGAACTTGCATTTTCTCGCAATTAATCAGATAAAACTGACAAATTTTTATGAAAGCGAATGGACAAAATGTTTGCTAGTATTTAATTTTTGTCAGTGTCATAGAAGGTAGGTGATTATAGCAATTTTCTGACTGGTAACCTAGAAGAACTAGTCGGATTTTCCTCTTAATGCATGCATGTACCTGATTAAGAAGTTGAACCACCGTGTCGTTTAGTCTTTACTACCACTGAAGCACAGCCACAGTTGCAGGCCTTGGAATACTACCTCTGCTCAACAGCAGAGGGAATGTCTTAGCCGCAGACTCATTGCAGTAGGAAGGGTACATTTAGTATGAGGAGCGGCTGCATTTTATCTTTTTCATGATGCAGAGCGATTCAGAGGCGAAGCCACGTATGCGCCCTCACGTTACTGTTTCCTGCCTCCATATGTGCACATCCGTATCCCATCCCCCATCCCGTAAGCACAGGCAGTATCATGTTTCTGCGCCGCCTGTCTTCTCCAATGCCAGTTTCCTGTCACTAGTAGGGATCAGATGAACACTGCAGGCAAAGATGTACATCTTGCCAGAATCATCTGCTTGCAAAACGTTGCAGCAGTTTTTGTGCTATTTGCTCTAGCCTCGTTAATATGGGTGCACTGAATTAAGGAAAAATCATGCTGTGGCCTTGTTTTTCGATGGTTTTGAATGTATGTTGTTGGTGTAGCTGCATCCTTGTGTGCTCATCTAGTGACATGTTTGTGAGAAAAATAGGGACTGTTTGCATAAAAAGTCCTCGTGCAACATTTCCTGCACTTGGTTAATTAAGCCTTGCGAAACAAATAATTGCGCATTGTCTCGTAAGTACTTCTAGGATAGGTACTTAAATGTTAGCTATGGTTAGTTTTTCAACTGGGCTGGGAGTTAATAATTTGAAAGTATCTTTCAAATAACAGGTGAATTGTTTACAAAGAGAACACGTTTTCTCTTTTCCCTTCCCCCACTCAGTTTTAACACAAATTGGGGACTCCTTTGTTGTCTCGTCAATTCAGATATTTCAATTGCCTTAAGAATTGAACGCTTACCTTTTGATGCTTTTGAGTATTAAATGGACTCTTTATAAAGAAAGTATGTTTTCTCTCAAAACTCACCAAAAACAAAAAACAAAAGGACAAACTTCATGATTGTTTTGGGTGTCATTAAAAAATGCGGGAGTGCACATAAAGTTAAATGGTGTAGTTAGATAAAAACAAATACTGCGAGAGACTAGGAGCATTTTGGTATCACAAGGTGTGTATATTCAGCAAAACGAAAGTGCTGTTCTCAAGGTTTGTTATCAAGATTGGCAAAAGCTGCAACATGTTTTCTCGTGGAGGCCATGCTAAAATATTTACAGTAACTTCAAATAAAAGAAACTCATAAAATCCTTTCATAAAACAGCAAAAAAATTGAATATGAAATTGTGGCAGTTTCTTTTCCTATTTTTGCACTCATGGGAGCAATGAGGCTGCGGAGTGCTCAGGGCATTTCACGTGTTAGGTAAGGCAGATATGTTTTTCTAGTAGATCGGTGTCATTTGGGACGTGGACAAATGTTTACATGTCAAAATTGTTGGCAAATGTCCCATTCATGCTTCAGTATCGAGAAACACAGTTGCATTGCTCCAAATGACCAGTGTTCTATCTGTAGAGCAAGTGATTGGCTTGCAGACGCGTGCAACTCTATCTGTCATCTTTCGTTGTTCGAACAAAATGCGTGTTGTGGTGCAGTCATGAAATGTTTCTTTTCACAAGATATTGAAGCCTGGGAAAGAAAGATATCAGTGCTCCTATTTCTTTTTTTTTACTTTTTCTTCATAGTGGAAGCTCTCATTAGGAGCCGGTTATGCAAGTACGCGGCATGGTCGAAACATTCTTTTGCAATGTATAAAGTTGTAGGTTGAATTCTGAGAGTCCATTGGTGTTCTTGAAGGAAGCCAGGTACAAATGTTTAGCGTGCATTGTAGAACCTCCACTAATTAGAACTGATCCAAGTGCCATGGCTACTGCACACCTCATCACAGCCTGCGTGTTCAAGCCTGGCATGTTAATTCCCCGTACTGTAATTCTGCCTGGGGTGGTGTGAGGGTGCAGCGTCTCTCTTTGCACCCCCTTTGTGCAGGTACGCCATCTTCTACTCGCCCTTTGACCTGGTGTACAAGGTGTGCAAGTTCTTCCCCTGCAAGCTGGTCGTGGCGCTCATGAAGGAGGTGACGCGCTGCAAGAAGGTGCACGACGGGGTCATGCACGCCGCCAAGGTCTACCCCAATGGCTACCTCATCATGGTCATCATCGGCGTCGTCAAGGGTGGGCTACTCCTCCTCCCCCCCCCCCCTCCTCCTCTAGAGAACTTATTCTCTTCCATTGTATTATGTGCAGTAATCTTGTGCAGGGAAACTTGTGGGGTAAGCACATCGAACGCTCTAGGGCCTTGGGTGAACCACTTCTTAGATTAGCTTTTGGGAGAAGGAATCCTATCACCTCCGGCACCTCAATCCTAAACTATGCTGAGGTACAGTTGAAAACTCTCTCCAAGGGCTAGTACTGTGTGATGGGATTTACCCTGCTTTTCCCAAATAAGAGCCAACCCTCCGCCGTGGCTCAATGGCTAAGGCATTCTGCCGCTTAGCCCGAGAATGTGGATTTGACTGCGGCCCCAGTAGATGCTTTTCTGATGGAGGCGAAAAGCGAAAATGCTGTCCGTGTGTTGAGATTTCGGCGTACGTTAAAGGGCCCCAGGTGGCCTGAACGAATTCAGAGCCCTTCACCACTGTGCTGTTCCTGGTAGCCCAGGTAAAACCTTCAGCGCGTTAAGCTACCCAAAATTTGACTCTTTGCTTACTTAGCCCCCCCAAACCCTCCCCCCGCTCTTCCCTTTTTGTTTTCTTGGCAGGCCTTTCTCAAATAGCAAAATGGCTGGGGAATTTATTGTTTTGAATTTTATCTGTCGCAGTCTCGCGCAGGGAAACTCGTGGGGAGATACCCTGTCATAGGCGTTATCCGGCTCTACTTAAATAACAAGCATAGTGGCTCTGAAAATGACAAAGGTCTTGGAGGCAAGTAGTGGCATTTTATTTAGCAATCCCCAGGTTTTCCCCAGTGATGAAACATGTGTGCCAGAATTTTAAATTTGTAAGCATTTTTATGTGGACTCGACCAGCAAACCTGTCCGTCCCTCTCTATGTCACCTGGTATGTCACACTTTCTCCGCGTACGAAAATGCTGTGAACGAAGGGCGTTGGGACTTTCATTTTTTTCATAATGAGACCAGTTATATTGCCCCTCAAAAACTTATTCCCATCAATTTATTTGTGTAACGTAGCAGTTGAGTTGAAACCTAGATGCATGGACGGGAGCATTTGTTTGCTTTGAAGAAGCACTTTTGTGTACAAAGAAATCAAACTAAATTCATGGTTCATCCCTCTGTCACAAAAGACGTTGATAAAACATAGAATGTGATGAGTGGTGGCTGTATTTATAAACATGCAGGCACAGGTGCGTCCTTCTTAAAAAGCGCCATGAAGACAGAACACAAGTTTTTTATTAGGCTTTTCGATTTAAGCACCGAAGGATGTTTTTCTAACCGCAAAAAAGTGGTGATGTTGCAAAGCTTTCAAATTTTGTGCTGCATGACGTCAGCTGTGATAGGGGGAATGCTTTGTGATTGTACACAGGGCTCAATTTTTACGTGTACAGAAATACAACATACTCTGCGATAAGACAAAAACAACTGTAAATGTTTTTTCTGGGAACACTATAAAAGTAATGCATTCATGGTGCTAGCGAGCATTGCACAGGATGAAGCTAAGATGAGGATGAAATGCACATTGGCATGCGTTTCATCCTGTCTTTAGCTTTGTCCTGTGTAACCTTCGCTCAGAGATCTTCAATATACTTACGCCAGTTGCGAAACTCCGCTTCGGAATCCAGGTTGTACGAACACCCCTGCTTCCTTGAAGCTTAAAGGCATGTAAGTGTATTGTTGCTGCAAGCACGGGTCAAAGAACTTAACTTTACCAAACATTTACTGAGTAACACATTCTAGTTGACAGCTTAGTAACAAAGCTGGCTTATTGGGAAATAGTAAACTAGGCGATGTTTACTTATGTGTCCACGGTTTTTCTTTCACATCTTACGGTAGCCACCACAAGTGCTCGAGTACTAGTACTTCAACTTTCTGCCGACAGACAGCAGGCCAGTCAACGTGCCCCACGCTTGCCCTAGCTGCCTGCCTCCAGTGCAGGGGACAAACCGCAGAACACATTTGATACAGAGGATCTAGGAGGAGTTTCATAACTGGTGTACACTGAGTGACTGGTACCACTCAAGTGACTGGTTTACCTGAGTAGTGTACATTGAGTGGCTTAGTGTACTCAATGTGCATTGGGTACATGGAGTGGTGGTGTACATGGAGTGACTGGTGTACATTGAATGACTGATGTTTACTAGCACCATGAATTCCTTGTCACTAACAGCCTCACCCAACTCACCACTTCAACTGACTAAAAAGCTCATTTCAACTTGATTCCCAAGTAAGTTATGGTACAGCTAAAACAGAGAAAGAGCGAGACAAAGACAAGAAAGCCCTCTTCTTTTCTTTGTGTGTGCAGGCAACGGGTCGTCTTTCCTGAAGGTGTTTGAGCGGCTGCTCCGGGGCTTCTGGACTCCACAAGCCATGGAGCTCATGCAGCCGAGTTTGTGAGTTCGCTTTGGGCACATCCCGTTGACTCGCACAGTGGCTAGCCTGTGTGGGTGACTGCTATATTTGGTGACTGCTCAACCCTTGGTGAAACAAATATGCGGGCAAACAGGGCAGCTGAAGGGTCGCAGACATGAGCGAAGTGCTGTATGCCTGCCTAAAAGCAGCATAAAGCAGCAGTGGTGGCTATCATTATCCTAACCCGGTGGTTTTGAGGCCATTTTTTTTCTTCTCAGGAGTTCTCGTGACCAGTAAGTGACAAAAAAATGCAACAACCAAGCTGGGGCAGTTGTCAGAATGCGGTCATGTCATATAAATTGTATTGTTTTGAATAAGAGTACTGTACTGTATTGTATTGTATTGCTTCGGGATTTTATTGCCTAGAAAACATTCCACAGAGAAGTGTTCGAGACCCTATGTGTCATAAGGCAGTTTAAAAGAATTTTTGGAGTAGAAAACAGAGACACCGATCAAAAGAAACTCTCAAAAACTTTAAAAAACAACAAACAAGACGTTTCTGCTTCACTCCGGAAACCTTGTTCACAATGGTTTACAATGGCTTCTATTGTGAACGAGGCTTCAGTAGCAAAGCTGAAACCCACAGTCTGTGGGTTTTACGAATTTCCAAGAAGTCATCAGGTTGGCAGGTATGAGGTTGACGGAGACGTCCATAATCTGCTCTCCACCCCCCCTCCCCTTGTTGCAGCGCCACCAAGGCGTGCGTGGTGGCCTCGGTGATCTTTGTGCTGGACAAGAAGACGGAGCTGGTGTCGGCCCCGCACGCGCTGGTCTACCTGGGCATCGTGGTGTTCCTGCTGTACTTCAAGCTGTCGGCCATGCTGCTGGGCATCCACGACCCGTTCCTGCCCTTCGAGAACCTCTTCTGCGCCGTCTTCCTGGGCGGCATCTGGGACGCCCTGGGACGGGCCCTCTCCTCCGGGGGAGGCCGCGGGGGAGAGGGGGCCGGGGGAAAGGGTGAGGGCGCCAAGAACGGCGGAAAGGCCGAGGGCGCCAAGAAGAAGGACTGACCTCTCCCCCTCCTCCTCCTCGTTTGGTTGCGGGGGAGAGAGAGGCGTCTCTCTCTCAACCCTCCTCTCCACAGGGCAGCCGGAAGAAACGAGGCAAGTACCGGGCGAACTGGGGGTGATCAAGTAGCATTATCCTAGGGCGGCCGGATAACATTATGAGCGCTGGCCGACATTACCATATTCAGGGGTGAGACAGCTGAATCAGATTTGGGAGCAGTTTTTGGAGCAGCGAAATCTCGATTTTGGAGCAGAAGAACCTTGATTTGGAGCAGAAGAACAACGTTTATCTTATGTCACCTTAGAAGCCTCAAAAATCAAATTTTTGGCTACTCGGGGTGGGGGGTGGGGGGTGGGTGGGGGGTGGGGAGTGCACTTTTTATTCAGTTTTGAACGTACATAACATTGGAACAGCCTTTCAATAACAATTTTCTACAAAAGTATCACAAGGTACAAACTGCAATACCTTTTTACAAACCATTTTTAAATTCTTAGGCTCTATGCATAGATAGCGTGGAGCTCCATTGAAAATATCAAATTGAAAAACTAAGCAATTGTAAGGCATTTTTATTATCATGTGAATGCCGAAATTATTTTTGCAATCCCAGACTTGGTATTAAGCACAAATGTAGAGCCAAGGCAAAGCTTGCGCAAAGTGACGTGACAGTCGGCGGACCATCCACCACCCTCTCCACCCCCCTCCTCCTCGCCAGCCCTCCCATTTAAATTCCCACAGTGCAAGTTCACTACAATCGTAATTTGAGTAACGTTGGCATGTTTAGCTACCTCCCTTTCGGCATTAAATTTTACTTCAGATATATGAACCATTGCAATATTACTAGCTTGCAATAATAGCAAGTCCCGCAATCGGACACTGCTTGAACATTTTGCGATGTAGCCTGCGCCACCACTTCTGCATTGCCGATCCTCCCATTCCCGCTGCTTGCAAGGCAGCAATAACTGAGCGTTTTATAACACCGCAATGAGTCCGAAATTTCACTTCAAGCACGCACTACACCTCACACTCAAGGCCGGAACACGGTGAATTCGCGGGCACCACGTTGTTTGTTATGAACTCCGTCTTTCGAGTCACGCAACTTTCCGCAACAGATCAAACGATTGAATGTAGACCCAGCCACCCCATAACCACAACCACAGTAGAAATCGGCAAACAGCACTCTGTCTGAACCACGACCAACTGCTTCGCCAGGTGGCCATATTTCCGAATCATCACCACATAAAGATGGCGGCGCCCACTAACGTCGTTCCGGAGATATGGCGCTCCAAAAATTGCCGTTTTTTCATCTACTTGTACAAGTAGTTTGTCACCTCAAGTACATATTTTTTCTACAGGACTTTGCAATGTTTTTCGATGGGAAAACTTTGAAAACGCACAGAATATACCATGTGCAAACCTACATTGTGACTTCCAAAAAAACTATCTCGGGGACAATGTGGGTTTTTTTATTGAATGATCAATCAATTAAACCTTTACGAACAGCACCATTTCGGGAAAATTATGTCGTCAATAAGCATTTTTCTCCACTGAAACTGAAGAAGAGTTAAAAGCCTCGGCTCTTAGACTGTTTTGGAGCAGTTTGGTGCAATTTTTGCAATTTTCAAGCTTTTGGAGCAGTCCGGCGCAGGAAAACCAATTTGTATCAAAACTGCGCAATATGCGCAGCTGTTTCACCCCTGCATATTTATTCAAATATAAGAAAAGGTTTTGTTCCGAAATTCGTAGTCTCAAAGTCATACCCTGCCTTATATTTGAAGCTCAGTATACATATATGGAGATCGTTTTGACTCTCCAAACTGCACCCTCGCCTTATAATCATGAATGCCTTATAATTGAATAAATATGGTAAGCTATCGGGAGATCTCTCGCGCGAGAAGAAACTGCGTGGCTACGGAAGTCGGTGTTCAGCTGTGCAGCTCCCAAATGAATTGGGCGGGTATCATTTGGTCCATCAGGTGCTGCTGCCTTCTTCATTGTTGCAGCTACAAAGCTTGGGAAAAATGGGAAAAATGGGACAAAAAGATTCAGGAAAGGAAAAAAAATTGAATGGAAGCGTTAGAAGTCAAGAACGCTTTATATACAATGTAGTCACGTGTGCCGTGGTGCCACTGGAGTTAATTTATTACAGACAGTGTAAACTTTCTAAGCAGTGCTAATTCAAAAAAAAAAAAAGAAAGCGGCATTAGTAAAAAAATATATATATATGGCCATTCCAGAGCCTCAAAACATTCTGCAGGATGTGGTCACCTGGGTGCAGCCGTAATGATAGCAACTTTGGAGGCATGCCAGTATGGATGATTGGAAGCTGTCACAACAGCTCGATGTGAAGTAGTTTTTGATCGAAACAGAGTCAGTTTTAAATTGAGCATGTTATACGGTAAAACTCAGTAGTACCACGATACAAAGAAAAAACAACAAACATGATCTTTAGTTCAAAACCTCGGAAGTGCCAGTTAGCTCAAATATTTTTTACCCCCCAACGGGAAGGATACAAAACTTGTTGCTCTGTACAG